>NC_038046.1:18483730-18784599 GCF_002211085.1 Panicum hallii | reverse complement strand
GTGGCAGAGCGGGGCCACGAGCAGCGGCAGAGCGGCCGGCCGGCGGGGAGGAAAAACAGAGGAGAGGTCGGGCACTGGAAGAAAGAGGAGAGAGGAAAAGAGGCGCTGACGCACGGGGCCACATGGCCAGAGAGAGAAAGGGGGAAGAGGAGAACGACACGCTCGGGCTGGGAAAAGGCACCGACAAGCGGGGCCCAGCTGGCAGAGGGAGAGAGGAGAGCGCGTGGGGTGGCCGGGCTGAGGGAAAAAGTGGGCCGGGCGTGGCCCATGCGGAAGGAAGAGGGGAGAGGGGGAGAGAAAGCTAGGCCGGGCCAAGGAGGAGGTGTGGGCTGCCTTCTTTTATTCTTTCTCCTTCCCTTTTCTTTTTCTATACTCTAACCATTCAAACCATTCCATTTGAATTCAAATAAATTTGAATTCAAACTCAACACAAATAAAACAATGCACCAGCATGAATGCACAAGTAAGTTGACCCTATAATAAATTTTATTTTCTTGTGTTATAAATTGCTTGAAATGCCACAAAATTAGAGAAAAACCTTGAAAATTTCATTTGAGCCAAAATAAATTCATTATAATTTAAGGAGATTACCTTAGGGTGTTATAGGTGGTATGGAATGAAGCGTTCCGTTGTAGAGTACGTGGCTATCTGTGACACTTGTCAGCGTGTCAAGGCAGAGCATCAGAGGCCAGCAGGACTATTGCAGCCGTTGAAGATTCCAGAGTGGAAATGGGAGGAAATCACTATGGACTTCATTGTTGGATTGCCTCGTACTCAGAAAGGGTACAACTCCATATGGGTAGTAGTGGATCGGTTGACGAAGGTTGCCCACTTCATTCCGGTGAACACTACTTACTCTGGCGCTAGACTCGCAGAGTTGTACATCTCCAGGATCGTCTGTCTGCATGGTGTTCCGAAGAAGATCATATCTGATCGAGGATCTCAGTTCACTTCACGGTTCTGGGAGCAGTTGCATGATTCGTTGGATACGAAGCTGCGCTTCAGTACTGCATATCATCCTCAGTGTTGGAGGATATGTTTCGGGCCTGTGCTATTCAGTATGGTACCAGCTGGGATAAATGCCTGCCATATGCAGAGTTTTCGTATAACAACAGTTATCAGGCCAGTCTGAAGAAGTCTCCTTTCGAGGCCTTGTACGGTCGAAAGTGCAGGACTCCGCTGTATTGGGATCAGATTGGCGAGAGACAGGTATTTGGCCCGGACATTGTTGAGGAGGCCGAACAGCTGGTGCAGCAGGTGCGCGAGAACCTGAGGGTCGCACAGACTCGTCAGAAGAGCTATGCGGATGTTCGTCGCCGAGATTTGACCTTCGCAGTGGGTGACCATGTGTACCTGAAGGTCTCGCCGATGAGAGGAATCCGCAGGTTTTACGTAAGAGGAAAGTTGGCTCCTCGATACGTTGGTCCGTTCAAGGTGTTGGAACGGAAAGGTGAAGTGGCATACCGTTTGGAGTTGCCTCCCAATCTCTCGGGAGTGCACGATGTGTTTCACGTGTCCCAGCTGAAGAAGTGCTTGAGGGTGCCAGAAGAGCAAGCACCGTTAGAAGGGTTGGATGTACAGGAAGATCTGACTTACATCGAGCATCCGGTGAAAATTCTGGAGACGTCCGAGAGAGTTACCAGAAACAAGAAGATCAAGATGTGCCGTGTTCAGTGGAGTCATCACACGGAAGACGAGGCTACTTGGGAGCGAGAAGATGAGTTGAGAAAGACATACCCCGATCTCTTTGCTAGCTAGCCTATTCGAATCTCGGGACGAGATTCCTGTAAGGGGGGTAGGTTTGTAACACCCTAAGGTAATTTCCTTAAATTTTAAGGAATTTGTTTGGGCTTAAATAAATTTTCCAGGGTTTTCTCTAATTTTTGTGGCATTTAAAGCAAATTATAACACAAGAAAATAAAATTAATTATAAGGTCAACATGTTTGTGCATTCATGCTGGAGCATTGTTTTTCTTGTGTTGAGTTTATAGGATCTGAATTCAAACTTATTTGAATTCAAATAGTTTTGTTTGAATGTTTGAGTGCAGAAAAGAAAAAGGAAAGAAGAAAAGGAAAAGAAAGGGCAGCCCATTTCCTTCTCTCAGCCCGGCCCACCTCCTTTCCCTCTTCTTCTCCCGCATGGGCCACCCGAGGCCCAGCACCCCTCTTCTCTCCCCTCCCCGCGTGGGCCGCGCCCCGGCCCCGTTTCCCCCAGCCCCGTGCCTCTCTCTTCTCTCTCTTTTCCCTCGGCCCAGCACGCGCCAACCCATTCCCCTCTGCTCCCCCGCCCGAGCGCCCTCTACTCCCTTCTCCCTCTGCTAGGCCGGTCCCACCGGTCAGACGCTCCTTCCTCCCAGCGCCCGATTCCCCCTCCCCTGTTTCTTCCCCGCCGGCCGGCTGCTCGGCCACTGGCCGTGGCCCCGTCCCCGCCGAGCCTCTGGGCCCCCTTTCCGAGCCGCACGCCGGACCCACCCCCACCTGGACCCTTCTAGAAGCCCGGCCGCAATGGGATGTGGATGAGCCGCAACGGCCGCGGGAGGTACGGGATCCGTTGCCAGGGACCCGCACGCCAAGGCTGCTTCACCCCTTTTTCTTAGCCGCGTCCGCTCTCTCGTGTTCTCGCCCAGCCGCCACTGCTCATCCCAATCTTCCCTGTGCCCTGGCGCTCGCCGGATTTGGGCCCGAACCGTCGCCGCCGGTGAGTCGCCTCCGAGCAATTGCCGACCACCGGTGTCCCTCGAGCCGTGCTGACCTCCCCATCCCCTCCGCGGGACCTTTCCGAGCAGCACCGTGGAGTCAGGAGCCTTGGGCCGCTCTCAGCGACCTTCTTCCCCGACGCCGTCCGTGCGGTGCCGCGCGTCTTCGACTCCGGCCGTCCTGCGCCACTTCTCCGGCCTATTCGAGCCTGGGTGAGCAACAGCTCCGACCCCTCCTTCTTTTGCGTTAGAAGTCGTGCACTTTGGTCGATCCCGAGGCTGGGACACCGCTCGCCGGCGGGCCGAGCCATGCGGAACCGCCATCGCCCGTGGACTAGCCACACAGAGCCCCGACGAGCCCGGCTGAAACCCTAGGTGGGTTACTCGTGTTGAGCCGCGTCGACTGGGAGACAAACACCTAGAAGTCGTCGAAGCCGCTGACGTAGTCCTCCACGTTGCCGGGCACTGAGCAGCAGTCCAAGATATCCAAGAGAACAGAAGAGTAGAGAGGCAAGTGTGAGTACAAACTAGTACTCAACAAGTATAACACAAACTATGAGGCTCTAGGTTGGCTGACTCAACTGCATTTGCTTTTAGTCTTGGCAGAATTTTATTAAAGCTAATTACTACAAGTGGATAAATTACCATAAACCCACATTTCATAATAAATTAATCAGTATTAATTAAGAACTACTGAAAAACCATTCAAACCAAAACCACCTGGGGAATCTCCCTAATCAAAGGTTGATAACCCCACTAATCAAAAGGAGGATCTGGGCCGCTCATGACTGTGAGCACAGCTGATATATCAGTTTTACACTCTCGAGAGGTTGCACAACTTTACCCACAAGTCGTGAGCTACGCTAGTTGTTCATCACACTTCCTTAGGTGAGATGGCTAGCAAGCACACTACGAGACCGTTACAAAGGATCACGTTGGTAAGGTGTAACCGCTAAGGATTCTGGATCAGCAACGATGGGGCCCACCTCCGGGGGTACAAGACACACAGCATAGACCAAGCCGGAGGAGCAGGGACCATTGAAGCTTACCACCCCTCTTGCTCATGCAGGTAAGTTACTCCCGAACCAACACGACCTAATTAGTAAGTCAAGACCGTCCCATTCAAGTCTTGTGGTTGCGCGGTTGTCCCAGGTTGTCGCTCTATGAACCGGTCCTTATGGAGAGTAGCCAACCAAGCACTAAGCACCGTGCTGGCCCCCTAAACCATGTTTCTAACAAAACATCTTTTAAGGAGACGTGAGCCACTCAAGCACACAGCACAGAGGGCCACTCTCAGAATCAAGTTGCATATACCATTAATCAAATTAATTAAAAAGGACCAAATTTGTTATAGCGCAGCAACCTAGCACGACTAACTCAAAATGCAACCCAAAGGATATATATATAGGATATAAAGTGGCTAGGGAAGTCCTTATAGGCGTATAGTATTGAAATGCAGTATGAAATTGTATTAAAAGTGATAGGAGATTCATGTTATACTTGCCTTCCTCGTACTCTCCCGGCTGCTGCTCGAACTGCTCGGAAGATGGCTGCTCCTGGTACTCGTCCAAAGGCTCCGCGTCTACTCACGATCATCAAGCATAGTCCACACATACACACATGCACAAACCATAGCAAACTATAAGAAAACAGTACACCAATACAATAGAACAGCACACAAAACTGGCCTAGAACTATTCTACGCATCACAACGATCGCGTGGACATAAAGAACACCTAAAACGGAGCTAAGATGCGAAATCTACGCTTGAAACAAGATCCAGGGACCTATCTGCGAGAAAAACTGGACTACAGGGGGTTCTGGGCAAAACCAGGGACCTAAACGTAATTAAAGCATAGACTCGGGGTCTAATGCGCTAAAACTCATGGCATGGACGGCGGGTTCAATAACTGGAAAGCTCAGGGGTCTAAACGAGTAAAACAGGACTTGACTCCAAATACTTTTGAACTAACGGTGGACCGCGGGTTGATTCCTCAAAAGGGCAGGGGCTCTTTAGCAAAAAGGAACGGCTGAAGGGGTATCTCCAAATCTGAGCCTTTGGATCTCCATCTAACGGCTCAGATTAGATCTATTACGCGAAAGGGTACGCGCGGTTCTCACCCGTTGGATCTCGATCCTACGCTCCCGACTCTCACTTCCCTTGGATCTAATACGGTGCACTGGATCAAAGACAGACGGCTCAGATTCAATCGCAGGGCGAAGGGGTACGCGTGAATTCCATCCGCTGGATCACGATCCAGTGGCTCTGACTCGTGCCCAACACGATCTAATCTCGGCCGCCCACTTTGGATCGGACGTCTACGGGCGATCGGGCAGCGGCCGGCAGCGGAGGTCACCGGAAGTGCCGCTCCAGCGGCGGCAACTCGCCGGAGCTGGCCAATCTCGGCCCTCCGGGCTGGAATCCGGGCGGGAATGGGGGTAGGGCGGCGTGGCTCAACACGAGTAACCCACCTAGGGTTTCAGCCGGGCTCGTCGGGGCTCTGTGTGGCTAGTCCACGGGCGACGGCGGTTCCGCACGGCTCGGCCCGCCGGCGAGCGGCGTCCCAGCCTCGGGATCGACCAAAGTGCACGACTTCTAATGCAAAAGAGGGAGGGGTCCGAGCTATTGCTCACCCAGGCTCGAATAGGCCGGAGAAGTGGCGCAGGACGGCCGGAGTCGAAGACGCGCGGCAGCGCACGGACGGCATCGGGGAAGAAGGTCGCTGAGAGCAGCCCAAGGCTCCTGACTCCACGGTGCTGCTCGGAAAGGTCCTGCGGAGGGGATGGGGAGGTCAGCACGGCTCGAGGGACACCGGTGGCCGGCAATTGCTCGGAGGCGACTCACCGGCGGCGACGGTTCGGGCCCAAATCCGGCGAGCGCCAGGGCACGGGGAAGATTGGGATGAGCAGTGGCGGCTGGGCGAGAACACGAGAGAGCGGACGCGGCTAAGAAAAAGGGGTGAAGCGGCCTTGGCGTGCGGGTCACTGGCAACGGATCCCGTACCTCCCGCGGCCGTTGCGGCTCGTCCACTTCCCATCGCGGCCGGGCTTCTAGAAGGGTCCAGGTGGGGGTGGGTCCAGCGTACGGCTCGGAAAGGGGGCCCAGAGGCTCGGCGGGGATGGGGCCACGGCCAGTGGCCGAGCGGCCGGCCGGCGGGGAAGAAACAGGGGAGGGGGAATCGGGCGCTGGGAGGAAGGAGCGTCTGACCGGTGGGACCGGCCTGGCAGAGGGAGAAGGGAGTAGAGGGCGCTCGGGCGGGGGAGCAGAGGGGAATGGGTTGGCGCGTGCTGGGCCGAGGGAAAAGAGAGAGAAGAGAGAGGCACGAGGCTGGGGGAAACGGGGCCGGGGCACGGCCCACGCGGTGAGGGGAGAGAAGAGGGGTTCTGGGCCTCGGGTGGCCCATGCGGGAGAAGAAGAGGGAAAGGAGGTGGGCCGGGCTGAGAGAAGGAAATGGGCTGCCCTTTCTTTTCCTTTTCTTCTTTCCTTTTTCTTTTCTACACTCAAACATTCAAACAAAACTATTTGAATTCAAATAAGTTTGAATTCAGATCCTATAAACTCAACACAAGAAAAACAATGCTCCAGCATGAATGCACAAACCTGTTGACCTTATAATTAATTTTATTTTCTTGTGTTATAATTTGCTTTAAATGCCACAAAAATTAGAGAAAACCCTGGAAAATTTATTTAAGCCCAAACAAATTCCTTAAAATTTAAGGAAATTACCTTAGGGTGTTACACAGAACCGCCTGAATTATTCCGGCTCAAGTGCGCTAATGATCACTATGCAGCTCTTATTATCTCAACGCACTTCAAACGGAACAATCCATTGGTCTATCGGGTCTCCACCCGATACAACCACGGTTCAACAGGATCGAAGCAGGCTTACCTCGCACGAAGGCGAGTTTACAATCATAGAATAGCTCATCAACTTTTAATTTATAGATATCCAAACATTATTACAAACCAGGTTCAAACTTAAGTAAACTTATACAAACAGTGTTCAAGCAGAACAGCTTGTCCAAACTCACAGCGGAAAGAAAAGATTACGTGACTACACACGCCGCGAAAGTGGACACCATGCTCAGCCCAAGGCCTGGTGTCACTCAGGAGGGTCACTTCCAGCCGGGGACGGGTCCCATTCCACGGACCAGCCAAAAGGAATGGACATTGGCCATGCAGGGTTGTCCATGGAGTTTTCGAAAGTTATACCTGAAACAGATGCTAGCAAGGCTGAGCATTCTAATACTCAGTAAGGCTTACCCGAGTTTGGATATACTTTAGCCCATAACTAGACTCATGGAGGCATTGCATGGGTTCTGATTTATTTTTAGCAGAAAAAGCAGCTAAGAGTATAACCTACTATCAAGTTTTAGCTTTCAGATTCTAACTTGATTAGCCATCTAGGTAAGCACCTATACTAAACAAGCAAGATAGATATTACCATCCATCAAGATTATTTCATCAATAATTATACTTTTTACTCTATGTGGTAAAAGGGATAAGCAGTCTCACACACCTGGAACATCCAAAGGTCATTCCAAGCAACCGTTTCCCTCATATTCCGGGTTATGGACCAGGGCCACCACAAGCGACTGCAGGACCGTACGCACACCAATTGTGCAGGACATACGTCTGTAGCGTGACTACAGAACCCGTATTCCTATCTGCCATGCAGAACATACTCCCACACATCGGTGCGTGTAAACATAAAATAAAAGTCGAGTGGTGGAGACGTGTTCCATTTGCCGGGCCATTCGGATACTAGGCTTACCGCTTACCATATTTCGTGGTATGTGGCTAGTACTTTCAAACGCTTAGCCACAACTACCACATGCTGCGACCTTATCAACTTTATTCAAAACAGACAGGGTAAAACTCCAGGTCATGATACAGTACATGACCCTGTCCATTATCCTTATAGTGGTTGCAGAATTGTAAACAAGCAACTCCTATATCGCGCGAGTGACAGGAAATCACCTGACTTTTACCGGTCCTATTTAGCAAAGCATCTAAGCGGTAAGGATTCGGGTACAATACATTGGATTCCTAAGATTTTATGCAACGAGGGTTTCATCTCAACTTCTAGACATAATGCAAGATGTATAATATAATGATAGAATTGTAATACTTTGAATTACTGGGGTATGCATGGGGCTTGCCTTCTTGAGTGGGATTGGGGACAGGAGTGTCAGAGACTTCCGAACTTTGGTTCGGGGCTTCAATTAGTTTCTCGACGGCTTGTGTTGGGTCTTCAGAAAACCCTTGGTCTTGTCCTAAGACCAATTCGTAATCTCCATCGTCGAGCATCATTGATTCTATATGAGATGCAATAATTTAAGTATGGTGAGATTCAAATTTAAGATCTTATATTACAAAAATTGCAATTCACCAAGTCAACACACAAGAGTTCATGAAATAAAAAGGGTTTAGGTTTGAATCACCATTTATAGAGGAGTCATGAGGATATCACTGAATCTATTGCAAGCAGGAACTAGAACATTTGAATTTGAATTTGAATTCCAAATTCAAACTCAAAACTTTAAGTTAAAAGGATCATAAAGTTTTGGAAATTTAATTATACACTAAATATTAATACATTAGAGAATGACAAAGGATTTTAACTAAATAGGTTTACAGAACATGCTTAGCTAACATTTCAAATTTGAAATGCCCAATTCAAAAGAGGTCAAGCTACCAAACAAAGCTAGGTTTGAAATTTTAAAACAAGGTTACACATAGCTTATAGAAGTTACATGTTAAAATTCATAAGCAACAAAGCAAAAATGTAGAAGTTATGTACAAATTACCCTTTAACCTTAGATTTAAAATAGATGCAAAAATATTTAGTTTCATATCAAACTTCAAAAACAAAAGTTGTAGGCTTTGAAATCTTGTTTCTAACAAAACTAATTTTGCAATTTTTGGATTTTTCTGTGATTTTCTAAGAATTTTACAAGGCAGCTGCATACACACATGAAATAATAGATACACAAGAGAGGGGGGGTCTGGGTTTTATGCGCTCGGGTCCCTGGAAAGAGTTTCCTTCTCACGGATAAGTCCCTGCCCGGCCTCGACATTGCCCGGCCGCTCGGCCCCGGCGTGTTCTCGCCGGCGGCGAGGTCGCCGACGGGGAAGGGCTGGTCAGGCATGATCTACGGAACCCAGGGGACACTTCGGGAGGGTTGATGCTCGACGGGCAACTGTGGAACATGGCCGGCGACAGAGAAGTGCGGCAGCCGTGACGGCGCACCGCCATTCCCGGTGGAGGGCCGGCGAACATGGGGGTCTAACCCGCACAATAGCATCAGTGGGAGGTGGGGAGTCGTGCTGAGTACCTGGATGAGCCGGAGATCAAGTGGAGGGAGCTACCAACGGTGAGGTCGAGCTCGGGCGGCTCCGGCGAGAGGTGGCTCGGGGTGGGCGCGATTTCGGCGAGGGGATGGCCGGGACTGGACTGGATCAGGCTGGGAAGCTAGGAAAGGAGGTGAGGAAGCTCAGGGCTAGCGGGATTTGGGCGGGGTGAAGGGATTGCGGTGGATGCCGGCGAGGAGTGCGGGCGGACTCCGGTGACGCAAGGAAGAAGAGAGGAGGGAACGGGCCGAGGGGAGGGTTTAAGGTAGCCTCATGGCAGTGCATTACTTCAAGGAAGGAAGGAAGAAGGGAATTGGCCACGGGTTTGGACGCAAGATGGTGAGCGGCGCCAGCGAACCTCCTCGGTCTCGTGGCGGACGCTCGGCTCCGGTGGGCTTACGTGGCAAAGGGAGGAGGGGACAGCAAGGTTAGCACGGGCGGTGGGGAATGGGGTGGAGCGACGCGTGGATCGGGGCGCAGAGCGGCAGACGCTCGGGGGCGGCCGGCGGCAGGGTCACGCGCGCGCGGCTGTTAAAATAGAGGAGCTCGGGGACTCAAGGAGGAAGACAGAGGACCCAGATGTGAAAAGCAGAAAACTCGGGGGCCTTACTGTAAAGCATGGACAACTTTCACACCACTGCTCAAATGAAGATGGACCCAAAAGCAAAAGTGTGTAGTTTTTCATAATGCACAACTTTGCTTTAAGGTTCATCCACAGAAGAGCTAAGTTTTTGCAATCAAATTGAAATTTAACAAGATCTCTAAACTTTGCATAAATCCTATTTTAAAATTACACCACAGTTACATCCAAAAGGTAGTTTCACCTATTTTTGCGTTTTAAACATAAGTTTTTAATTTTTACAAAACAACCCTCATACTTTCAAAATCTACCCCCCATGCTCACCCATTTAGCACAAAAGGACCCTGATTTAAATACAATTATACAAACAATCACCTTTGCTTATCATTAACATTTTTAAACACAAATTTGCTACATTTTGTACATAACCACATACTAAAAACCTAGGGTGTGACCATACTATTTACCTGAGTGTCACAGTTCTGATGCAGGAGGGCAGAGTGATAGCTTATGCTTCGCGGCAGTTGCGCCAGCACGAGCTGAATTATCCCACTCATGATCAGGAGTTAGCCGCAGTTGTGCATGCTCTGAAGATATGGAGGCATTACTTGTTTGGGTAGAGGTGTGATATTTGCACAGATCACAAGAGCCTCAAGTACATATTCATGCAGAATGAGCTGAACATGCGGCAGAGAAGATGGCTAGAGATAGTCAAGGATTATGACCTGGAGATTCACTATCATCCGGGCAAGGCCAATGTTATAGCAGATGCTCTGCACAGGAAGAGCTATGTCCATATGGCTGTGGCTTTCCAGATGCTTGAGGAGTTATGCGAGGAATTTGAGCAATTGAGTCTGGGATTCTTGCATCACACCTCGAGTGCATCATTCGAGGCAGAACCCACTCTAGAGGCAGAGATCAGGCAGCATCAGAAAGAAGATAAGAAGCTGCAAGAGATTCGTGAACTGCTCAAGATTGGCAAAGCACCTCATTTTAGAGAGGATGATCAGGGTACCTTGTGGTACAAGGGCCGGATATGTGTGCCAGATGTAAAGGATCTCAGGAAGCTGATTTTGAGTGAGGCTCATGATACAGCATATTCCATACATCCGGGCAGCACGAAGATGTATTATGACCTCAAGGAACGATTCTGGTGGTATGGGATGAAGCGTTCCGTTGCAGAGTATGTGGCTATCTGTGACACCTATCAGCGTGTCAAGGCAGAGCATCAGAGGCTAGCAGGTCTATTGCAGCCGTTTAAGATTCTAGAGTGGAAATGGGAGGAGATCACTATGGACTTCATTGTTGGATTGCCTCATACTCAGAAAGGATACAGCTCTATATGGGTAGTAGTGGATCGGTTGACGAAGCTTGCCCACTTCATTCCAGTGAACACTACTTTCTCCGGTGCTAGACTCACAGAGTTGTACATCTCCAGGATCATCTATCTGCATGGTGTTCCGAAGAAGATCATATCTGACCGAGGATCTCAGTTCACTTCACGGTTCTGGGAGCAGTTGCATGATTCGTTGGATACGAAGCTATGCTTCAGTACCGTCTATCATCCTTAGACAGATGGGCAGACAGAGAGAATCAACCAAGTGTTGGAGGATATGCTTCGCACCTGCGCTATTCAGTATGGTACCAGCTGGGATAAATGCCTGCCATTTGCAGAGTTTTCATACAACAACAGCTATCAGGCCAGTCTGAAGAAATCTCCTTTTGAGGCCCTGTACGGTCGGAAGTGCAGAACTCCACTGTATTGGGATCAGATTGGCGAGAGGCAGGTGTTCGGTCCACATATTGTTGAGGATGCAGAACAGCTGGTACAGCAGGTACGAGAGAACCTGAGGGTCGCTCAGACTCGTCAGAAGAGCTATGCGGATGTACGTCGTCAGGACCTGACCTTTGTAGTGGATGATCATGTATATCTAAAGGTCTCGCCGATGAGGGGAATCCGCAGGTTTAATGTGAAGGGGAAGTTAGCCCCTAGATACATTGGTCCGTTCAAGGTGTTGGAATGGAAGGGTGAGGTAGCATACCGCTTGGAGTTACCTCCCAATCTCTCAGGAGTGCATGATGTCTTCCATGTATCTCAACTGAAGAAGTGCTTGAGAGTGCCGGAAGAGCAAGCACCGTTGGAAGGGTTGGAAGTGCAGGAGGATCTGACCAACACCAAGCATCCGGTGAAGATTCTGGAGACGTCTGAAAGAGTTACCAGGAACAAGAAGATCAAGATGTGCCGAGTTCATTGGAGTCATCACACAGAGGATGAGGCTACTTGGGAGCGAGAAGATGAGCTGAGGAAGACATACCCCGATGTCTTTGCTAGCTAGCCTATCTGAATCTCGGGATGAGATTCCTATAAGGGGGGTAGGTTTGTAACACCCTAAGGTAAAATTTTAAGATTTATAATGAATTTAAATTGGCGCCATTAATTTTTCTAAGGGTTTACTTTGCCTAGCTTGCATTAAACCTAATTAAATTACACAAAGAATTAAAATTTATTTTAGGTTCAACATGTTTTGTGCATTCATTCTGGTGCATAAGTTTCATTTGATTTCATGGTTAGAGTTGGTTTCAAATTTATTTGAATTCAATAGGTTTGAGTTTGAGTTTGAAAAAAGAAAAAGGAAAGGAAAATAGAGAAGCGGTCCAGGCCAGGCAGCCCGGGCTTCCTTTCTTTCCCTTGGGCCGGCCCTTCCTCGCGCAGGCCCATTCTCTCCCTCTCTCTTTCCCTCTCACGCTCAGCCAGCCCGCTCACCCGCCTCCCCACGGCCCACTCTTCTCTTCTTCTCCCGCACGTGGCCAGCTTTTCTTTTCCCCGGGGTCGCCTCCTCCTCCACCTTGCGCTCGGCCCATCGACACCGGAGGCCCAGTAGTGCCCGCGCGCGGCGCCTCCCCCGCTGGCAGGTGGATCCCGCATGGCAGCCGCTCACCCGCGCACGCCTCTCTCTCTCTCTGGTAGTCCAGGCCCGCGTGTCGGTCCCTCCTTCCTTGCCTCCACCGGCCTCACAACGACCCGCCGCGATCTCCGCGCTCGTCCCCTCCATCCCGCACGCCGAGGATGACCCAGCCGCCCTATAAGTCGGTCGCCCGACTGCTCCTGAACCCTAGCCCACCGGAGCACCCCGCAAACCCTAGCCGCCGCCGTGCATTGGAGCTCAGAGCGGAGCCTCCTCTGCTCCGCCGTGGTCCGGAAGTTCCGCTGCGCCTCCGGCCGATTCAAGCCTCGGTGAGCACCGCCCCGACCTCCTCCTACTCTTAGGGTAGAACCTGTAGTTTGTAGGCCAACCCAGAGGGTGGAACGCCATTACGGCGAAGCGCCGCCGCGCACGCAGAGGACTGCCGCCGTGGCGGAGGTCACCGTCGTGCCGTAGCCCGTGCAGGAACCCCCCTATTAGCCTTGTTGTGTTGCGCGCACCTTCCCTACCCGAATCGAACCTAGAGTTGAGCCTGGTATCGCGCAATCGCACGACTCTGATGAGCCTCGCCGCCCCCGTCGCTGCGCGCTGCTACAGCCGCTGCAGACCCGCGCGAACCACCCAGGTGGATTACGCATGCCGCGAGCTTCCTCCCAGCCCAAACCTTGTCCAGAATCAAGCCCGGACGACCGAGATTGGCCAACACCAGCGAAGCGCCACCGCGGAAACTGGATTCCAGCGACCCAGCGCCGCTGCCCCTCGCTCGTGTTAGGCGTCAGTCGTCCGATCCAAAGCTGCGGTCGAGATTAGATCCCACGTATCCCTTCAACCCGAGCCATCGGATCTAGATCCAGTGGCCCAGATTAGAAGATACCCCTTCGGCCTAGCTATTTTGTTAAAGAGCCCCTGGATTTCCTTGGAATCAACCCGCGGTCCAACCCAGTTCAAAAGTAATTCTAGTTGAGCCCCTGTCTTTGCACCGAAGCCCCTGAGCTTTCTAGATTTTGGGTCCGCAGTCCAACCCTTGAGTTTTAGCGTGTTAGACCCTGCGTCTATAGTTTAATTAGGTTTAGGCCCTCAGTTTTTGCACAGAAACCCCTAGAACCTTCTGTTTTCTTATAGAAAAGTCCCTAGACCTTGTTTTAGCCCTAGTTTTCGCGTCTTAGCTCCGTTTTTGGTGGTTTTCACGCTCACGCGATCGTTGTAACACGTAGAATAGTTTGAGCTTAGTTTTGTGTGCTGTTTTACTGTATTGTTGTACTATTTCTTATCTTTTGCCCTTGTTTGCATGTATGTGCCTGTGTGGACCATGCTTGGACGTTACGATCGTGAGTAGACGTTGAGCCACCAGAGGAGTACCAGGAGCCACCTTCTTCAGAGCCCTTTGAGCAGCAGCAGGAGAACTTTGAGGAAGGCAAGTATAACATGAACATCCTATCACTTTTAAATATAATTTCATACTGCATTTTAATACTGTATGTCTATAAGGATTTTCTAGCCACTTTTATCCTTTATATAAATACCTTGGGTAGCATTTTGGTTAGTTGTGCTAGATGCTGTGCTCTCATACGCTTGGTCCTTTTTAATTAATTTGATTAATGGTATATGCAACTTGATCCTGAGAGTGGCCCTCTGTGCTGTGTGCTTGAGCAGCTCACGTCTCGTTAAAAGATATTTTATTGGAAACTTGGTTTAGGGGGGCCAGCACGGTGCTTAGTGCTTGGTTGGCCACTCTCCCTATGGACCGGTTCATAGAGCGATAACCTGGGACAACCGCGCAACCACAAGACTGGAATGGGACAGTCTTGACTAACTAATTAGGTCATTTTGGTTTGGGAGTAACTTACCTGTGGGGCAAGAGGGGGGGTAAGCTTCAATGGTCCCTGCTCCTCCGGTTTGGTCTGTGCTGTGTGCTTGTACCCCCGTGTGGTGGGCCCCATTGTCGCTGATCCAGAAATCTTAGCGGTTACACCTTACTAACGTGATCCTTTGTAACGGTCTTATAGTCCGCTTGCTAGTCATCTCACCTAAGGAAGTGTGATGAACAACTAGCATAGCTCACGACTTGTGGGTAAAGTTGTGCAACCTCTCGAGAGTGTAAAACTGGTATACTAGCCGTGCTCACGGTTATCAGTTGCCCAGATCCTCCGTCTGATTAGTGGGGTGTACCTTTGGTGGTTTGGCTTGGATCTCAGTAGACTCATGATAAATTTTATTTATTTATTTATGTAACTTGGGTTATGGTAATTCATCCACTTGCAGTAAATAGCTTTAATAAAATTTGCCAAGATTAAAAGCTAAAGCAGTTGAGTCAGCTAACTGTAGAGCCTCATAATTCGTGTTATACTTGTTGAGTACAAGTTGTGTACTCACACTTGCTTTCTTCACTCTTCTGTTCTCTTTGGGATATCTAAGACTGCTGCTCAGTACCAGGCAACATGGAGGACTACATCAGCGGACTTGATGATTTCTAGGCGTTTGTCTCCCAGCCGACGTCCCTGTGGCGCCCTGTTCTTCATGTATTTATTTTATGCTTCCGCACTCCTTGAACTGATTCTTGATTCAGTTGTAATAAAGATATTCGTTTACAATTTATACGCTTTTATTTCAAGATATGTGTTGTGATATCTTGATGATTCTATTGTATATATGCGTGACTTGATCCTGGCACATATATGATTGCTCGGTTTATGTTTTTATAAATCGGGTGTGATAGACATGCTGGTCCCAAGCAAGTCCCCTTTCTACGGCATTGTCCCAGGTAATGGGGCGCACCCACTTGGCATGGTGGTTCTTCCAGTCACCTTCGGCACGAGGGAGAACTACCGCACTGAGTTCATTAAATTCGAAGTTGCCAACTTTGAATCTTCTTATCATGCCATACTAGGCCGACCGGCACTCGCCAAATTCATGGCAGTGCCGCATTATGTTTATCTACTTCTCAAGATGCTAGGACAAAGTGGAGTACTCACTCTCCGAGGTGACTTGAAGAAGTCATATGATTGCAACCAGGAGGCGATCCAGTATGCTTCAACTATGCGTATGCCAGATGCTTCAGGGGAAGTACTCGTGGCCGCGCAGCAGCTCTCCCAAGCTAGGCTGGAGATCCCTTCGAGAAAGGCCAGCAAGTCGAGCATCCAGTCGACTGGCGATGTGGCCCTCAAGTCGATCCAGCTCCAGGAGGGTGACTCATCCAAGACCGTCATCATCGGTGCGGGCTTAGATGAGAAATAGAAACTCGTGCTCGTCAGTTTTCTTCGGGCTAACCGAGACATATTCGCGTGGAAACCAGCGGATATGCTAGGGGTGCCCAGGGAACTGATAGAGCATAGTTTGAATGTACACCCGCAGGCTGTGCCCAAAAAGCAACGCCTTCAAAGATTTGCTCACGACAAGCGTGAGGCGATTAAATGGGAAATAGCTAAACTCCTCGCGGCTGGCTTCATTAAAGAAGTAATTCTTCCAGAGTGGGTAGCTAATCCCATTCTTGTAAAGAAAAAGAATCATGAATGGAGAATGTGCGTTGATTGCACCGATCTCAACAAGCATTGCCCAAAGGATCACTTCGGGCTACCACGCATTGATCAAGTCGTCAATTTGATGGTAGGTTTTGTACTCCTCTGCTTCCTTGATTGTTATTCACGATATCACCAGATTGCGCTCAAGGAGGAGGATCAAATCAAAACTGCGTTCATCACCCCGTTTGGGACGTACACTTACAAAACTATGTCTTTTGGGTTGAAAAATGCAGGAGCAACCTATCAGCGCACGATTCTGATGTGCTTTGCTGATCAGCTGCATCGGAACATTGAAGCCTACGTGGATGACATGGTCATCAAGACCAGGAATCCCGACGACCTTATTGCAGACTTGGAAGAGATGTTTAGCAGCCTACGCAGGTTTTGGTGGAAGCTTAACCTAACTAAATGCGTTTTTGGAGTACCATCAAGGAAATTCCTCTGGTTCATCATCAGCAACCGGGGAATTGAAGCCAATCCTGTGAAGATCATGGCCATCACTGATATGGGGGCTCCGGCCACAATCAAAGATGTGCAGAAGCTAACTCGATGCATGGCAGCCCTGAACAGGTTCATCTCCCAGCTCGAGGAGAGAGGACTACCCTTCTTCAAGCTCCTGAAATGCCAAGACAAGTTCCAGTGGACGGAGGAGGCCGAGTGAGCCTTGCAAGATCTAAAATAGCACCTTCAGTCTCCTCCGGTCATTTCAGCACCATTGTCGGGAGAAGATCTACTACTTTACTTTGCAGCGATAACTCATGTTGTCAGCAGTGCCATTGTAGTCGAGCGCAGCAAGAAAGGCCATGCGTTTGGAGTGCAGAGGCCCATGTACTTCATCAGCGAGGTACTCTCCGAATCCAAGGTACGATACCCGGCAGTTCAGAAACTCTTATATGCAATTCTGATTACATCGAGAAAGTTGCGCCATTACTTCGATGAGTACAAGATCACTGTGATTACGGATTTTCTATTGGCAGATATTCTCCATAATCAAGATGCCACGGGGCGTATATCAAAGTGGGCAGTGGAACTAGGGGCTTTGTCCATCGACTTCAAGCCACGCACTACGATTAAGTCTCTAGCTCTAGTCGATTTTATGGCCGAGTGGCGCGAGAATCAAATTCAAGTTGACAAGCTAGAGCACTGGACCACGTACTTTGATGGGTCTCTTAAGCTCGATGGCGGCGGTGCTGGAGTCCTATTTATTTCTCCAAGAGGCGAACAACTGAAGTATGTCCTCCAGATCCTTTGGGAGGTATCCAATAATGAGGCCGAATATGAAGCACTGCTTCACAGGCTACGTTTGGCGATATCACTAGGCATTAAGTGACTTCTTGTATATGGTGATTCACTTCTTGTCATTCAGCAAGTCAACAAAGAGTGGGACTGCAACAAGGAGACGATGGACGCTTATGTACAAGAAGTGCGCAAGCTGGAAAACAAATTTTCCGGCCTGGAGGTTCATCAGGTGGCATGAGAGCATAATGTTAGTGCAGATACACTGTCCAAGCTGGGGTCCACTCGTCCACAGGTTCCAGCGGGAGTCCTCATCCAGGAGTTAAAGCAGCCATCCGTCAAGCCCTCACCTCAGGTAACCACTGATGCTGGCCTTCAATAGCCTGATCGGGAGGTTATGGTGCTTGGAGAGGACTGGAGAGAGACTTATATCAATTTCATCCGGGATCAAAGATTACCAGCGGGTATGGATGCAAGAAGCGTAGAGGCAGCTCGAGTCATGCGCAGAAGTAAGAGTTTCATCCTAGTCGACAGTAAGCTCTACCGGCGTGGCGCATGATTAGGGGTGCTCATGAAGTGCATCATGAGAGAAGACGGCTACGACATACTGCGGGAGATACATGAGGGCGTTTGTGGCAACCATGCAGCTTCAAGAACGCCGGTGGGGAAAGCATACAGAGCTAGTTTTTGGTGGTCCACTGCAGTGTCTGATGCTGAGGACCTCGTGCAGAGATGCCAAAACTGCCAATTCTTTGGCAAGCAATCTCACAGTCTCATCACCATACCGCCATCCTGGCCGTTCGCTTGCTGGAGCCTTAATATGATTGGGCCCTTCACAACGGTGCCAGACGGTTTCACCCATGTATTGGTGGCCATCGACAAGTTCACCAAGTAGAACGAATACAAGCTGATAGCCAAGCTCACACCAGATCGAGTTGTCGATTTCATCTCTGATATCTTGCATCGCTTCGGCTTCCCAAATACCATCATCATAGACCTGAGTTCGAATTTCACAGCCAACTAGTTTTGGGAGTTTTGTGAAAATGCGTGCATCGAGGTCAAATATGTCTCTGTTACACATCCAAGGGCTAATAGTCAAGTCGAGAGGGCGAACGGCATGATAATTGATGGCCTCAAGAAAAGACTCTATGATGAAAATAGCAAGAAAGGAGGAAAGTGCATACACGAGTTGCCACATGTAGTCTAGGGGCTCAGGACTCAGCCGTCCAAAGCCATAGGACAAACACTGTTCTTTCTTGTATACGGCTCCGAAGCTATCTTATCAGCCGACATCATGTGGAAATCCCCAAGGGTTGAAATGTACAATGAAGGCGAGACGGACGAAGCAAGGCAGTTAGAGCTCGACTCTGTCGAGGAGGCTCACTACACCACTCTTGTTTAGTCAGCACGATACCTGTAGGGAATTCGGTGATATTACGATAGCAACGTGAGGGAACGGTCGTTCAGTATAGGTGATTTGGTCCTACGCCGCATCCAAGACGAGTCCGGCTTACACAAGCTCAACTCGAGGTGGGAAGGGCCGTTCATCAAGCAGGTTACAAGAATGGGATCATATCGACTACAATACCCCGAGGGCCAAGATGTCCCAAATTCTTGGAACATTCAGAACCTGCGCAAGTTCTACCGGTGAGAAGGCGTGCGGGGATAGCTGTTCTCCAGACGCCTAGGCGGCCCCTTTCTTCTGAATCAATTTGGAGGCTACGTTTCACAAAATTCGGAATGTAAATTTTTCTCTTAACAGACGGAGGCTATGGCCACATCCATGTTTTATATAAGTCAACTTCTTGTCATAAGTTTTGACGGAGGCTATGGCCACGTTCATGTTTTATATAAGTCGACTTCTTGTCATAAGTTTTGATGGAGGCTACGGCCACGTTCATGTTTCATGGACTTCTTGTCATAAGTTTTGATGGAGGCTACGGCCACGTTCATGCTTTATATGAATCGACTTCTTGTCATGACCTTTTATGGTCGTTTGCGATGACGATCGCATCCTTCCCAACAAGTTCGATCCGTTCGATTGGTTTATACCTAACTTGTTGGACGGGCTCACATGAGGAGCTATTTCGACCACACCCAGAGTTGATGCACTCAGGGTAGTTTCGTCTTCTCGCCATAAGCACGGCAGTCACGTGACGATGCTCGCGTTCCTTCCTAACTGGTTAGACCTGCTCGTTCGGGTTATATCTAACTTGTTGGATAGGTTCCTACTCGGAGCTACTTCGACTACCTCCAGGGTCGCTGCACCCGGGGTAGTGTCTACTTCTTAGCCTTTGAACTTGGATGATAATTCAGTCAAGGCACATACAAGTAGAGACATTAAAGACAATTATGTACAAGGAAAAAGAGTACTTGTTTTCACTACATCTCAATCCTGTAGTACACTTTTTACTATCTTCTCTGCTATAGGTTGGGCTTCTTGGAGGTACTCGTTGAATTGTTCTTCAGAGCACTCCGCAGCCACACCCTGCGCGAACGCCTCTAGTCGAGCCTCCGGCCAAAAGGATTTTACAAGGGGAAAGGACATGGCTGACACACGCGATCAGGTCTTCAGTGAGGAAATTGACGACCTTCTACGGCGCTCCGAGCAGTCGCTCCAGCAAGGACCACTCGTCTGCTTTGCCACTTCTTGTGGGTCCACCATGTCCACAAGCTTCTGGGCGGCTCCCTTGAGGTCCTCCAGCTCCTTCTGTCGCTGCTCCTTCTCTTCGCCCAGCGTCTTGATCTGCTGGAGGCAGACGGTGAATTGTTGTTCGGTGTCGATGATCACCTTCTGCAGCCTCTCGACGTCATCTGTGCGGCGATACAGCATATTCTTCACATCAGTAAGCAGCATATTCTTTCCTAAGCTCTGTGGTGAAGATATTTTTAGAATTCAAGATAAATTGTTAAGTTAAAGAACTCGAGGGAAGAAAGGGCTTGCCTTGGTGCGCCTTCTTCTATTCTTTGAGTTGCTCCTGGAGCTTGGAGTTGGCCTTCTCGAGATTGCGGAGATCGTTCTTGATGAGCCATGTCTCTCGCATCCGCTCCAGCTTCAGCTTGTCAAGCTCTCTCTGAAGATAAATGTTCTTTGTCTGTTCTTCGGATATGCGTTTTTCTTTTGGAGCGAGCTCCTGGTGGCCACTCACGACTGCCTTTAATTTTTCGGTCTTCTTTTGTGAGTGCTTGATCACATCCTGCATAAGGGGGAAGATTAAGACAAGCAACTCGACAACGTATACTGGCAGAAGAGTAATCATGCCTTACCATGGTAAAATTGTACATCTCTTTGGAGATCTTCTTGAAGTACCGTATGTTCTTGTCAGTTAGGATTGGATCATCCACTAGATCTGTGGTGATGATGTTCTGGTATCCGCTCCTAGACACCAACAGCTCCTCAATGCTCCTTGTGGTCCCTACAGCACCTTCAGTTGATGGTTGTTGGGTACCTACAAGTCAAGATGCATTCAGTACATAATGTCTGTGGTCTAAGAAGCTAGCCGTGGGCGGTCAGACACTTACTTGTGCCATCTGCAGGAGCGGCATCAGTGGCCTCGACTTGTTCTTCACCACCAGCTCTAGCTTCGGTTTGCTGGGGCTCAGGGGGTGGCAGGTCGGGCAGTGTTGTCCTCGGGGGCTGGCTCCTCAGGTGTGGGCTCCTCTGGGGCTGGTGGCTCGGGGGCTGGGGTAGCTGTGGCAGGCTTTGGTTTGTACCTCATGTCAATTACAGACCTAATGAAGTAGAATCAGTTATATTATTACACAAGTCGAGCAGAACAGGATGTTCATTATGCAAGAAAAGAGTGAAGATTTCTTCATGACAGCTTTCTTTACTCTTAGAGCCCGTGGTGTTTCAACCACGGTACTCGTTGCTAGTGGCGGGGTCACACCAGCTGGTGGCGCGGTGCCCACCACGGCAATGGTAACGTCCCTGTTGAAGTAATCACTGGGTCCGTTCCCACCTCTTGGCGCTTGGGGTCGGGAGAAGAAGTAGACGGACTGCAAAAAAGACAGTGTTAGCCTGCAACAATACCGATATTTGCCAATTCAACAAGGCAGCAACTTCATGCTTGGAGGATTCGACTACATGCGTGTGGCAGAACCAACCTGAATTACACCGACTCAGATACGCGAGTCCACTCTGGAGGGCTCCACGTACCTCAAATGGTATAATCCCTTGGCCTGTCGGGTAACGTCCCGATAAACCACCGAATGCAGGATCAAACAAGGTACCTCGCACGAAGGCGAGTCCAGAGATACGATCACCAACATATTTTACATCACAGGCATTTATATCACATGAGTGTCGAAAGTAACATAAGTTCCCAACTGGTGGAAATTATTACAAAACAGTTTAAGGTTTCAGGTCATGGCAGCGGGGTTTAAAACACGGTCGCTGTACACGTCACCAATACAGACATCATGCTGAGCCCTGGCATGACATCACTCGGTATGATCAGTGTTGACCGTGGACGGGTCCCATTCCACGGACCAACCATCAGGCAAAGCATAAGGCCATGGTACAGGTAGAGCAGAGTCCTCAGGGGGATTACCTGGAACAAAAGTTACATTGCAAGACTGAGTATTCTAATACTCAGCAAGGCTTACCCGTTCATGGTATACTTAGCCATGTAACTAGACTTATGAAGGCTTTTCTGGTTATGAGTAAAGTTTTCAGCTGAAAAGCAACAAAGAGTAGATCCTTAATTTCAACTTTTAGCTTTCAAGTTCTATGTGATTATCCATTCTAGATAAGCACCTATAGCTATTCAAGCATGGTAGAATCTTTAGCCAAACATCATCTTTGATAACCATAAAGTTGCTCTTGTTACTCTATGTGGCAAAGGGATCAAGCAGTCTCAATCTCCGCGAGAAACGGACGATTCCTGAATCGAATTTCAACCTTGCAAGGGTAAACCTAACTCACACGCTTGGAACATCCAATGATTGTTCCGAAGCAACCGTTTGCCTTTCATTCGACTCGTGGATCAGATCTACCACAAGCGACTGCAGGACCATACGCACATCCAATGTGCAAGACATACGTCTGTAGTATGACTACACGACCGTACTCCTAGTTGCCCTGCAACACGTATTCCACACGTCGAAGCGAGTAACAGGAAAAACCAAATACGAGTGGTGGGAGGTATGTCCACTCCTCAGGCCGATTGGTTACTAGGCATACCGCTTACCATATTTCGTGGCATGTGGCTAGTACTTTCAAATGCTTAACCACCGCTACCACACACGACCTTAACCAAACTCACCAACACAGACGGGGTATCATCTCCATCATGATACATCACATAAATCCCGTCCGTCATCCTTATAGTGATTACAGGAATGTAAACATTGCAATTCCTATATCGCGCGAGTGACAGGAAATCACCCGACTTCTACCGGTCCTATTAGCGTAGCAGCTATTCGAACTCAAGTTCTAGTATTTAGTGCATTGGTTTCTAGGAAAATGCAACTAGGGCTCCCATACAACTCCTAAGAACTTATTGCATAGATAGGTATACATAAATATAGATTGCAGTGTAGATAAAGTAGGGGGTTATGTCCGGGGCTTGCCTTCTTGAGTGGGGTTGGGGGCAGGAGTATCAAAGTTTTCTGAACTTTGGTTCGGAGCTTTAGTTAAACTTCCAACGACGTCCCCGGGGTCTTCAGAAATTTCCACTTCTTGATCTGGGATCAGTTCGTAGTCTCCGTCGGCAAGAGTAGTTGAGTCTATATGATATGCAAAGATGTAATTTAACGGATGCATATACTTTTATTTTATTTCACAATAAAGTTGCAATCCAACGAAAACATAATTCACTCATCCAACATCTCATTTACCCTTTTACTAGGCAGTCATTTATCGGGCATAAATTAACCTAGTTAGCTACATTAGACAACATGATTTGTTGTTACAAAATAAATTACCATAGCACTAAGGTTGAAATTTTTGATACCTACAGATTAGGCTATGTCTAAGCCATTGCAAATTTATCAAGATTTTATTTCTACAGAAATTGAGTTATAAGGATAATTAACATTACTACTAATCTATTAGGTATTATTTATAACTGTACATATATGTAAGATTTTGTTCTAGATTTTTGTACACAGGTCACACTACTCAAGTTTGTAACACCCTAATGTAAATTTCCAAATTTTTAATGAATTTATTTTGGCTTAAATAGAATTTCTAAGGTTTTTATTGATTTATCTTGCATTTAAACTAATTTTATATCACAAGTAATTGAAACTTACTTTAGGATCAACATGTTTGTGCATTCAAGCTGGAGCATAATTTTAATTGTGTTGAGTGCATAGGGTTTTGAATTGAAAGTTTATCTGAATTTCAAACAGATTTGAGTTTGGAAATCAGGGAAGAAATAGAAAAGGGAAAGGAAAAAAAGAAAAGAAAGCAGCCCAAACCATCAGCATCTAGCCCGGCCTGCTCTCCTTCCCCCTCCTCCCTCTTGGGCCGGCCTCTTTCCCCGGCGACCCAGCCCCCTCTCCCTTCCCTCCGCGCAGCCCCCTCTCCCTCCATTCCCCGCGGCCCAGCAGCCCGCTGGCCCAAGCCAAGAGCCGCGCCTCATCCCCTCTCTCTCTGGCTCTTTGGCCCGGCCTGTCAGTGCCCGCCTTTCCCCTTCTCTTCTTCCTCCAGGTGCCCGAACCCCCCTCTGTTCTTCCCCTCCACCGGCACGGCCGCCCTGTCACTTCCCGTGGGCCGCTCCGCCGCACCCCTTGGCCCACTGACCAGCCGAGCCTGCGCCCCCTCTTCTAGAAGCCGACCCAAGCTTGGATGAACGCGAGCCGCAACGACCCCGCAAGAAGCGCGGACTTCGTTGCACGGCCGGCTCGCACGCCGAGGCTGCCAGCACCCCCTTCTTATCCGCAGCCGCCCCTTGGGTCACCCTAAGCCGCAGCAACCCCTCCAGCGCACCCCGAACCCCTGCACCGCCTCTCCGCCGCTCGGATTTGAGTAGCCGCCGACGTTGCCCCGCCCCTGCGCCACCGCAATTCACCCTTGCCGGTGCATCTTCGGCCCCCCTAACCCCGGCACGACCTTCACCGCCCGCGTGCGCCACTGACCAAGGTGCCAGGAGCCCTGTAGTGCACCCCGAGGCCCTCCCCCACGAGCGCTGGCTTTCCTCGCCGCCAGACCCCGCCGAAGTCACCTCCACGCCGCATCCCAGTCTGTCTTGAGCCCACGGTGAGAAACACCTCTGCCTCTTCTCGGTGTTAAGCCAACTAGCGTAGCTCGTAGCCTGACCCCGAGGGCGGAACGCCATCCCGGCGAGCCTCGTCACGCAGAGCAACCCCTTGCCGTGGCAGGTCACGTGTGATCCCAGACCGGCTGTCCTAAGTACCCAGGTGTGCTCGTCATGTTCCTCTGGTCCTCCCAGGCTCAAGCCCCGCTCGAATAGACCCCCAGAGGACCGAATTTGGCCAGCGCCGACGAAGCGCCGCCGCGGGATTCGTCACCGGAGCAGTAGCGCCGCCACCCGTGCCCCCAAACCTCCCCAGCCGTCCAATACGCAGCCAGTGTCCAGGATTAGATCGCAGTTGGTTTAGATCTGAGCCGTGGAATTGTGGCAGAACCAACTTGAATTACACCGGCTCAAGTACGTGAGTCCTCTCTTGAGGGCTCCATTGTGCTTCAAACGGTATAATCCCTTGACCTGTCGGGTAATGTCCAGATAAACCACCGAAAGCAGGATCAACAAGGTACCTCGCACGAAGGTGAGTCCAGAGATATAAGTGCCATTACATTTTACATCACAGGCAGGTATATTACATAAGTGTATAGAAGCAACATTAGTTCCCAACGAAGGGACATTATTACAAAATAGTTTAAGTGTTAAGTCACAGCAGCGGAGTTTGAAACACGGATACTGTACATGTTGTCACTACGGATATGATGCTAGCCCTGGCATGATATCACTCAGCGGAATCTGTGTTGGCCGGGGACGGATCCCACTCCACGGACCAACCATCAGGCAGGGGGTAGGGCCATGGTACAGGTAGAGCTGAGTCATCAGGGAGATTACCTGAAGTAGAAAGTCACAATGCAAGATTGAGTATACTAATACTCAGCAAGGCTTACCCGTTCATGGTATACTTAGCCATGTACCTAGACTTTTGCAGGCTTTTCAGATTTTGGGTAGAGTTTTCAGCTAAAAAGTAACAAAGAGTAGATCCTTAATTTCAACTTTTAGCATTCAGGTTCTAGGTGGTTATCCATTCTAGGTGAGTACCTATAGCTATTCAAGCATGGTAAAATCTTTAGCCAAGCATTATCTTTGATAATCACAAAGTTACTCTTGTTACTCTATGTGGTAAAGGGATCAAGCAGTCACAATCTCCACGAGAAACGGACGATTCCTGAATCGAATTTCAACCTTGCAAGGGTAAGCCTAACTCACACGCTTGGAACATCCAACGATTGTTCCGAATCAACCGTTTGCCTTTCATTCCGACTCGTGGATCAGAGCCACCACAAGCGACTGCAGGACCATACGCACATCCAATATGCAGGACGTATGTCTGTAGCGCGACTACATGACCATACTCCTGGTTGCCCTGCAACACGTATTCCTACATGTCGAATTGAGTAACAGGAAGAACCAAAATACGAGTGGTGGGAGGTATGTCCACTCCTCGGGCCGATTGGTTACTAGGCTTACCGCTTACCATATTTTGCGGCATGTGGCTAGTACTTTCAAACATTTAACCACTGCTACCACACACTGCGACCTTATCAAATTCCGCAACACAGACGGGGTATCATCTCAATCATGATACTGCACATAAATCCCGTCCGTCATCCTTATAGTGATTGCAGGAATATAAACATTACAACTCCTATATCGCGCGAGTGACAGGAAATCACCCGACTTCTACCGGTCCTATTAGCATAGCAGCAATTCGCACTCAAGTGGTAGTGTTCAGTACATCGGTTCCTAGAGTTATGCAACTAGGGTTTCAAGCAATTCCTAAGGACTTAATGCATGGAAATATATATAAATAGATATAGATTGCAGTGTAAATAAAATAGTGGGTTATGTCCGGGGCTTGCCTTCTTGGATAGGGTTGAGGGCAGTAGGGTCAAAGTTTTCCGAACTTTGGTTCGGAGCTTCAGTTAGACCTTCGACGGCATTTCCGGGGTCTTCGGCTGGTTCTGCTCCTTGTTCCGGAATCACTTCGTAATCACCGTCGGCGAGAGTGGTCGAATCTACATGATATGCAAGGCTATAAGTTAAGGAATGTATATTCTTTTATGTTATTTCACGATAAAGTTGCAATCCAAAGAAAGTAGAAATTTCTTATTACATATATCATTTATTTCTGCACTGGGCAGTCATTTATCGAGTATTAATTTTTTTATCTAGACACATTAAACAACAGGGTTGATTACACTAAGTATCTAACTAGTGGCATAGGGTAACAGGTTGGGTGGGTTTCCAATAATCATATTAAAAAGCTTTATTTATTTGCTATACCAATTATTTACATGAACCCTATGTTAATATTAAATTATGCACTTATTATAACATGTCCAATTTATTTTAGTTGTTTAACACCTAATCCTAGGTTGGGAATTTAATGACAAGTTATATTATTTAAGAACAGTACCCTAGAATATTTTCATGATTTTTGAGCATTTAAATCCATAGATATTAATTATATAAGGTCAACTATGCATTATTCAAAATTAAACTCATATATTAAGAAGATACTACTTAAATAATAGAATAATTATTTTTCTTAAATTCTACATGTCAAAAGAAAACTAACACAACTGGTTTCACATTTTTATCATTTTTCTATCAACTACTATGCATTCTCTAAGCCTACAACTAGTTAAACTTAACATTTAAATTAGAGCTCCAAACATTCAGAAACTGAATTTCATTCTTTAAGTAAAGTTGTAGATCTTAAAAAGAGCATTCTAACAAATTTTAGTTTGTATTTTTATGATTTCTCCTTGAATTGACACAGAATTTCAAAGTTTGCATCAAAATAAGATAAAGGGGTCCTTCTAGCACTATGATGGGGCCCACCTCACGGGGGTACAAGACACACAGCACAAACCAAGCCGGAGGAGCAGGGACCATTGAAGCTTACCACCCCTCTTGCCCCGCAGGTAAGTTACTCCCAAACCAAAATGACCTAATTAGTAAGTCAAGACCGTCCCATTCCAGTCTTGTGGTTGCGCGGTTGTCCCAGGTTGTCACTCTATGAACCGGTCCTTATGGAGAGTGGCCAACCAAGCACTAAGCACCGTGCTGGCCCCCTAAACCATGTTTCTAACAAAAACATATTTTAAGAAGACGTGAGCCGCTCAAGCACACAGCACAGAGGGCCACTCTCAAAATTAAGTTGCATATAACCATTAATCAAATTAATTAAAAAGGACCGAGGTGTGTGAGAGCGCAGCACCTAGCACAGCTAACCAAAATGCAACCCAAGATATATATAAAGGTTAAGGTGGCTAGGAAATCCTTATAGGCATACAGAATTAAAATGCAGTATGGAATTGTATTTAAAAGTGATAGGACGTCCATGTTATACTTGCCTTCCTCAAAGTTCTCCTGCTGCTGCTCAAACTGCTCTGCAGAAAGGGGCTCCTGATACTCGTCCAAAGGCTCAGCGTCTACTCACGATCGCAACGCCAAAACATGGTCCAGCACATACACATACATACAAACAAAGACAAAAGATAAGAAACAATACAACATTATATAAAACTAGCACACAAAACTATGATAGAACTATTCTACGCGTTACAACAATCGCGTGAGCGTGAAAACCGCCTAAAACGGAGTTAAGACGCGAAATCTAGGGCTAAAACAGGGTCCAGGGACCTTTATGCAAGAAAATAGGAAGTTCTAAGGGGTTCTGCGCAAAAACCGAGGGTCTAAACGTAATTAAACTATAGACATAGGGGCTAACTTGCTAAAAACCCTAGGGCTGGACGGTGGGTTCTATTTCTAAAGAACTCAGGGGCCTAAACGAATAAAACAGGACCAAACTACAATTACTTTTGAACTAGAGATGGACTGCGGGTTGGTTTTCAAAAAGGGCAGGGGCTCTTTAGCAAGAATACCAGGCTGAAGCGGTATCTTCTATTCTGGGTCGTTGGATCAAGATCTGGCGGTCCGTAGAGATTGGGGGCGCGGGCTAGCGGCGCTGTGACGCCGGCGACGGATTCCGCGGCGGCGCAGCTCAGGGCTCGCTGGAGCTCGACGTTCCCGTCGCTCCGGTGGTCCAACCTTCACGACTTCAAGCCAGGGAGCATCAACGCAGCTCAGGGGATCGACCTAGGGCTACAGCTGGGCCTAGTGGGGCTCAGGCTTCGCGATCCACGGCTCGGGGCGGCTTGGGGCTGCGGACATCGCCGGCGAGCGGCGTTCCAGGGGCTAGGGCGGGTCCTGGGCTACGACATCTAGCGCATAAGCTTTGGGGGTTTGATGCGATGCTCACCAGAAGCTCGCGGTGGCCGGAGCTGCAGCGGAAGATGGCCAGCGGCGAGATCCTACGGCGGAGACGGGTCGGTGTTCGTGGGGAGGGGTGTTGCCGAGGGTCTCCGGGCTTCTGGTCACCGTGGATCGACGCGTGGGGGTCCTGCAAAGGTGCTGCGTGGGTTAACAGGGCCCGCGGTCCACCGGTGGCAAGCAATTGCGGCTGCGGCAGTGCTCACCTGCGGGGATCTTCGGGGAAATTCAGACCGAGGAACGGGCCGAGGTCGCGGATGAAAGGCGCTGGAGCTCCTGGGTGATGAGGCGATGCTAACGCGGAAGCTCTCGCGGGCCATGGCACGCTGGAGTGGCGTGCCCACGGTGGTGCAGAGAAGGTGTCGCGGCGGAGCAAAGCGGAGGGGCTTTCTAGGGTTTGAGAGCGCCGCCAAGGTTAGGGATAAGACGCAGGGGGGTTCGGGGTCGTCAGATAAAGCCCGGCCGGGGGTCTCGTCTTGCGGGCCTAGGGGAGAGAAGCTCGCCGGAGATTTCTGGGGCCGTTGCACGTCGGGGAAGAAGGGAGAAGAGGGAAGACGGGGGCGCTGGTAGGTGGGGACGGCCGGTCAGAGGGAGAAGAGGGAGGGAGGGGCGCTCGGGCTGGGGAACAGGGGGGAAGCTGGGCCGGCGTGGCTGTTGGGCCGCGCGTGGAGGAGAAGAGAGGAGAGGGGAGCTCAGCTCGGGCTGGGGGAAACGGGGCCGGGCGCGGCCCATGCGGGGAAAGGAGGGGGAAGGGGAGGGCTGGGCCGCGGAGAAAGGGCCGGCCCAAGAGGTTTGGGCTACTTCCTTTTATTCTTCTTTTCCTTTCTTTTCCACACTCAAACTATTCAAACAAATCTATTTGAATTCAATTAAATTTGAATTTGAAGCCTATACACTCAACACAAATAAAACAATGCTCCAGCATGAATGCACAAATAAGTTGATATTATAATAAATTTTACTTTCTTGTGTTATAAAATTACTTTAAATGCAAGATAAATTAGAGAAAACCCTGGAAATTTTATTTGAGCCAAAAATAAATTCATTAAAATTGAGGAAAATTACATTAGGGTGTTACAAACCTACCCCCCTTACAGGAATCTCGTCCCGAGATTCGAATAGGCTAGCTAGCAAAGAGATCGAGATATGTCTTCCTCAGCTCACTTCTCGCTCCCAAGTAGCCTTGTCCTCCGTGTGGTGACTCCACTGAACGTGGCACATCTTGATTTTCTTGTTTCTGGTAACTCTCTCGGATATCTCTAGAATCTTCACCGGATGCTCGATGTAGGTTAGATCCTCCTGCACACTCAACCCTTCTAGCGGTGCTTGCTCTTCTGGCACCCTCAAGCACTTCTTCAGCTGAGACACGTGGAACACATCATGCACTCCCGAGAGATTGGGAGGTAACTCCAAGCGGTATGCTACCTCACCTTTCCGTTCCAACACCTTCAGGTACACATGATCACCCACTGCAAAGGTCAGATCTCGACGACGAACATCCGCGTAACTCTTCTGATGAGTCTGAGCGACCCTCAGGTTCTCTCGCACCTGCTGTACCAACTGTTCTGCCTCCTCAATAATATCCGGACCAAATACCTGCCTCTCGCCAATCTAATCCCAATATAGCAGAGTCCTGCACTTCCGACCATACAGGGCCTCGAAAGGAGATTTCTTCAGACTGGCCTGATAGCTGTTGTTGTATGAGAACTCTGCATATGGCAGGCATTTATCCCAGCTGGTACCATACTGAATAGCGCAGGCTCGAAGCATATCCTCCAACACTTGGTTGGTTCTCTCTGTCTGCCCATCTGTCTGAGGATGATAAGTGGTACTAAAGCGTAGCTTCGTATCCAACGAATCATGCAACTGCTCCCAGAACCGTGAAGTGAACTGAGATCCTCGGTCAGATATGATCCTGGAGATGTACAACTCTGCGAGTCTGGCACCAGAGTAAGTAGTGTTCACCGGGATGAAGTGAGCAACCTTCGTCAACCGATCCACTACTACCCATATAGAATTGCACCCTTTCTGAGTATGAGGCAATCCAACGATGAAGTCCATAGTGATCTCCTCCTATTTCCACTCTGGAATCTTCAATGGCTGCAATAGACCTACTAGCCTCTGATGCTCTGCCTTGACACGCTGACAAGTGTCACAGATAGCTACGTAATCCGCAACGGAACGCTTCATTCCATACCACCAGAATCGTTCCTTCAGATCATAATACATCTTCATGCTACCCGGATGAATGGAATATGCCGTATCATGAGCCTCACTCAAGATCAGCTTCTTGAGATCTCCTACATCCGGCATGCATATCCGACCCTTGTACCACAAGGTACCCTGATCATCTTCTCTGAAATGAGGTGCCTTGCCAATCTTGAGCAATTCACGGATCTCCTGCAGCTTCTTATCTTCCTTCTGATGCTGCCTGATCTCCGCCTCTAGAGTGGGTTCTGCCTCGAATGATGTACCCGAGGTGTGATGCAAGAAACCCAGACTTAATTGCTCAAACTCGTCGCATAACCCCTGAGGCAATCGAAAGCCACGGCCATGTTAACATAGCTCTTCCTGCTCAGAGCATCTGCTACAACATTGGCCTTGCCCGGATGATAGTGAATCTCCAGGTCGTAATCCTTGACCAACTCTAGCCATCTTCTCTGCTGCATGTTCAGTTCACTCTGAGTGAAAATATACTTGAGGCTCTTGTGATCGGTGTAAATGTCACACCTCTGCCCAAACAATTAATGCCTCCATATCTTCAGAGCGTGCACGACTGCGGCTAACTCCAGATCATGAGTGGGATAATTCAGCTCATGCCGGCGCAACTGCCGCGAAGCATAAGCGATAATTCTGCCTTCCTGCATCAGAACGCACACAAGACCATCCCTCGAAGCATCACAATACACTGTGAACCTCTTGCTCTGGTCTGGCAGAGTAAGGACTGGCGCCGTAGTCAACCTCTTCTTTAGCTCCTCGAAGGCCTTCTGACGCTCACCCGTCCAGGAGAAGTCCACACCCTTCTCCAGCAAAGAAGTCAAAGGCTTCGCAATCTTGGAGAAATTCTCAATGAACCTCCAATAATATCCTGCTAAGCCCAGAAAAGAGCGGACTTCCTTCACCATCTGCGGTACCACCCAATCAAGCACATCCTTCACCTTTCCGGGGTCCACAGCAATACCTCCCCTGAGATGACATGACCGAGGAATGGAACCTCGTCAATCCAGAGCTCGCACTTGTTGAGCTTGGCATACAGCTTGTGCTCTCTGAGTCTCTGCAACACAAGCCTCAGATGCTTCTCATGCTCTGCTTCTGACTTGGAATATATCAGGATATCATCAATGAATATCACCACAAAGGTGTCCAGATAATCCATGAAAACCTTGTTCATCAGATGCATGAAGAAAGCTGTAGCATTGGTCAAGCCAAAGGACATGACCATATACTCGTATAGCCCATACTTGCAGGTGAATGCTGTCTTCGAAATATCCTCAGAACGAATCTTCAGCTGGTGACAACCTGAACGCAGATCAATCTTTGAGAATACACAAGCACCCTGAAGCTGATCAAAAAGATCCTCGATGCGAGGCAATGGATGCTTATTCTTGATGGTGACTGCATTCAGATCCCGATAATCAACGCACATTCTCTTCGCTCCATCCTTCTTCTCTACGAGCAAGACAGGAAAAGCCCAAGGAGAGAAGCTACGACGGATATAGCCCTTGGCTAGCAACTCGTCGATGGTCTTCTTAACTTCCTCATGCTCAACGGGTGCCATACGATAGGGCCGCTTAGCAATAGGAGCTGTGCCAGGCAAGAGATCAATAGAAAACTCAATGTCGCGATCAGGTGGCATACCTGGCAAATCATCCGGAAATATATCCGGGAATTCAGACACCACGCGAATACCATCCGTGGGTCTAGCCTCCATCTGACAAAGAATTCCGGAAGGCTCTGAAGCACTGACTGTGACCTCCTGTCCATCCGGTGTTGACAAGTGGACAGTCCTCTGGGCACAATCAATCCTGACACCCCATCTAACAAGGGTTTCCATTCCCAAGATCACATCGATACCCTTGGTGTCTAGCACCATCAGATTAGCACTGAATTCTACCCCCCTTATGACAACACTGACTCTGGGGCAGAAGATATAAGACCTCAACTGCCCTCCCAGTGAAGATACTAACATGCCCCTCTTCAATGTGCTAGTATGAATGCCATGATGCTTAACAAAAGACCGAGTAATGAAAGAATGCATAGCACCCGTATCGAAAAGCACCGTAGCAGGGTGAGTATTGACTATAAACGTACCAATAACCACGTTGGGAGCCTCGGCCGCTGACTCGGCCGTCACGTGGTTCACCCTGCCCTGAGATGGCGCCTTGGGCTGAGCTGGGCGCCCTTGCTGTCCGGACTGCGCCTTCCGAGGACAGACGTTGGCGTAGTGTCCCGGCTCGCCACAGTGGAAGCACACTCATGGAAGTGCTGGAGCCTGCTGCCTGGCAGAAGGAGTAGGCACTCCCTGCTGCGAAGCTAGTGGAGCCGGTGGAGCAGCGCGTGCCGGAGGCGCCGGAAGTCTCTGGCCCAGTCCCGCCTGCTGCTGCTGCTGAGGATGAGGCAGGTACTGCTGCTGGCGCTGCTGGTACTGCTGGACCTGTCTCTGGTGCTGCTGCTGCTGCTGCTGCGGGTACTGGTACCGAGGCCGGGTGTTGCTACCAGTCGCAGCAGGAGCCATCTTCCTCTTCTTGTCCTCAATCTCCCGGCGCTTGCGCTCGGTGTTGAGGGCAGCGTCAACCAGCTGGTTGAAGTTTTCAAAGCGGTGGCTCATGAGCGCGTACTCCAGGTGGTCATCGAGTCCCTCCCTGAAGCGCTCCTGCTTATCGCCATCATGGGCGACCTCAGCGGGGGCGTAGCGAGCGAGCTGGAGGAAACAATCACAGTATTCGGTCACCGTCATAGCTCTCTGAAAGGATAATCACCGGAAAAAGAGGATGGAAATTTACTCAGCATTTCTTATAACAAGGGTGGGTTTGAGCTCAACAAGAATTGCGGAAAGATTTTACTGTAATTTACCTGCTTGAGCGCAAGGAACTCCTTGTGCTTCATCTTCATCACTCCAGCAGGGATGTGGTGGTTCCTGAAACGCTCCTGGAACTGGACCCAAGTGAGGGCGTCGCGGTCCCGAGCCGGGTAGGACTCCCACCAATCACGAGCTGAGCCTCGCAACTGCCCTGCTGCGTACAGGACTCGCTCCCTGTCGTCACACTGAGCGACATCCAGCTGGCGCTCCACTGAACGAAGCCAGTCGTCAGCCTGGAGTGGATCAGCCGCATGAGAGAACGTCAGCGGGTGACCCCTCAGAAAGTCCGCACGCCTGTCGCGGGGCTGCTGCGGTGGAGGAGGTGGCGGCTGAGAGTGAATCTGCTGTAGAGTCTGAACAGTGTTGTTCAGAGTGGCCATCATCTGCATCTGGAGTTGGAAGAACTGCTCCGGGGTTAGAGGTGGAGGCATCGGCAGCGGCTGGTCGGTACTCGGGTTGTTCTGCCCCTGCTGGCCAGAACCGGTGTCGGTGCTCCTGGTGTTAACCATCTGTTTGCAGTAGAACGAAATTCATAAGAGATAGATATTGTACAACTTCCGGAAAGGAAACTCTGACAGGATAACATAGGGAGGAAAGAGTGTACGGTTTTACCCCAACGTTCTAACTCAATTTTGATCGTTTAATTCAGGTTTGTATTAACGTCATTTTGCATGAACAAGCTTAACTTCTAAACTATGCAATCAACTAAAAATCCAAATCAAACATTTTGCACAATCACAAACATTCAATATTCACACGTTAGCCGAGTTTATCACTCCACTCGACTAAAACAAACGGCGTTCTAGCATATTTTTGCAAGGGCATCCTAGACTTATGAGGACAGTCAGAAAATTACAGGCCACGTCTACTGAAATTGTCCGACTAATTCTCGGAAAATGCAGAGAGGGTTAGCAAAATTGGGGTTTAGAGCTCAAGGAATAGAAACAGAAACGACTGTTTGGGTTTTGCGGAAGCAGAGCAAGCGAAAGGAAATCCCTAAACTCAACCATTTCTATCTAGGCTTCGTCCTACAGTCGACACGGCTCTGATACCAATTCTGTCACACCCGATTTATAAGAACATAAATCGAGCAATCATATATGCGCCAGGATCAAGTCACGCATATATGCAACAGAATTATCAAGATATCACAACACGTATCTTGAAACAAAAGCGTATAATTTATAAATGAATATCTTTATTACAACTGAATCGAGAATCAGTTCAAGGAATGCGGAAGCGTAAAATAAATACATGAAAAGCAGGGCGCCACAGGGACGTCGGCTGGGAGACAACGCCTAGTAATCGTCGAGTCCGCTGATGTAGTCCTCCACGTCGCCGGGTACTGAGCAGCAGTCGAAGATGTCCCAGAGAGAACAGAAGAGTAGAGAAGGCAAGTGTGAGTACACAACTTGTACTCAACAAGTATAACACGAATTATGAGGCTCTATGGTTAGCTGACTCAACTGCATTAGCTTTTAATCTTGGCAGATTTTATCAAAGCTAATTACTACAAGTGGATGAATTACCAGAACCCAAGTTACATAATAGTTAATCAAGGTTAAGCGTAAGACTACTGAAGACCAAGCCAAACCACCAAAGGTAAACACCCCACTAATCAGACGGAGGATCTGGGCCGCTCATGACTGTGAGCACAGCTGACATATCAGTTTTACACTCTCGAGAGGTTGCACAACTTTACCCACAAGTCGTGAGCTATGCTAGTTGTTCATCAAACTTCCTTAGGTGAGATGACTAGCAAGCACACTACGAGACCGTTACAAAGGATCACGTTAGTAAGGTGTAACCGCTAAAGTTTCTGGATCAGCAACGATGGGGCCCACCTCATGGGGGTACAAGACATATAGCACAGACCAAGCCGGAGGAGTAGGGACCATTGAAGCTTACCACCCCTCTTGCCCCGCAGGTAAGTTACTCCCAAACTAAAATGACCTAATTAGTAAGTCAAGACCGTCCCATTCCAGTCTTGTGGTTGCGCGGTTGTCCCAGGTTGTCGCTCTATGAACCGGTCCTTATGGAGAGTGGCCAACCAAGCACTAAGCACCGTGCTGGCCCCCTAAACCATGTTTCTAATAAAAACATATTTTAAGGAGACGTGAGCCGCTCAAGCACACAGCACAGAGGGCCACTCTCAGAATTAAGTTGCATATAACCATTAATCAAATTAATTAAAAAGGACCGAGGTGTGTGAGAGCGCAGCACCTAGCACAACTAACCAAAATGCAACCCAAGGTATTTATATAAAGGATAAAAGTGGCTAGGAAGTCCTTATAGGCATACAGAATTAAAATGCAGTATGGAATTGTATTTAAAAGTGATAGGACGTTCATGTTATACTTGCCTTCCTCAAAGTTCTCCTGGTGCTGCTCAAACTGCTCTGCAGAAAGGGGCTCGTGATACTCATCCAAAGGCTCAGCGTCTACTCATGATCGCAACGCCAAAACATGGTCCAGCACATACACATACATACAAACAAAGACAAAAGATAAGAAACAGTACAACATTACATAAAAATAGCACACAAAACTATGATAGAACTATTCTACACGTTACAACGATCGCGTGAGCGCGAAAACCGCCTAAAACGGAGCTAAGATGTGAAATCTAGGGCAAAAACGGAGTTAAGACGCGAAATCTAGGGCTAAAACAGGGTCCAGGGACCTTTCTGCAAGAAAACAGGAAGTTCTAAGAGGTTCTGCGCAAAAACCGAGGGTCTAAACATAATTAAACTATAGACACAGGGGCTAACTTGCTAAAAACCATAGGGCTCGACGGCGGGTTCTATTTCTAAAGAACTCAGGGGCCTAAACGAATAAAACAAGACTAACTGCAATTACTTTTGAACTAGAGATGGACTGCGGGTTGGTTTTCAAAAAGGGCAGGGGCTCTTTAGCAAGAATACCAGGCTGAAGCGGTATCTTCTATTCTGGGTCGTTGGATCAAAATCTGGCGGTCCGTGGAGATTGGGGGCGCGGGCTAGCGGTGTTGTGTCGCCGGCGACGGATTCCGCGGCGGCGTAGCACGAGGCTCGTCGGAGCTCGACGTTCCCGTCGCTCCGGTGGTCCAACCTTCACGACTTCAAGCCAGGGAGCATCAACGCAGCTCAGGGGATCGACCTAGGGCTACATTGGGCCTAGAGGGGCTCGGGCTTCGCGATCCACGGCTCGGGGCGGCTCCGGGCTGTGGACATCGCCGGCGAGCGGCGTTCCAGGGGATAGGGCGGGTCCTGGCTATGACATCTAGCGCATAAGCTTCGGGGGTTTGATGCGATGCTCACCAGAGGATTGTGGTGGCCGGAGCTGCAGCGGAAGATGGCCAGCGGTGAGATCCTGCGGCGGAGACGGGTCGGTGTTCGTGGGAAGGGGTGTTGCCGAGGGTCTCCGGGCTCCTGGTCACCGTGGATCGACGCGTGGGGGTCTTGCAAAGGTGCTGCGTCGGTTAACAGGGCCCACGGTCCACCAGCGGCAAGCAATTGCGGCGGCGGCAGTGCTCACCTGCGGGGATCTTCGGGGAAATTCAGACCGAGGAACGTGCCGAGGTCGCGGATGAAAGGCGCTGGAGCTCCTGGGTGATGAGGCGATGCTAACGCGGAAGCTCTCGCGGGCCGTGGCGCGCTGGAGTGGCGTGCCCACGGTGGTGAAGAGAAGGTGTCGCGGCGGAGCAAAGCGGAGGGGCTTTCTAGGGTTTGAGAGCGCCGCCAAGGTTAGGGATAAGACGCAGGGGGTTCGGGGTCGTCAGATAAAGCCCGGCCGGGGCTCTCGTCTTGCGGGCCTAGGGGAGAGAAGCTCGCCGGAGATTTCTGGGGCCGTTGCACGTCGAGGAAGAAGGGAGAAGAGGGAAGACGGGGGCGCTGGCAGGTGGGGACGGCCGGTCAGAGGGAGAAGAGGGAGGGAGGGGCGCTCGGGCTGGGGAACAGGGGGGAAGCTGGGCCGGTGTGGCTGTTGGGCCGCGCGTGTAGGAGAAGAGAGGAGAGGGGAGCTCAGCTCGGGCTGGGGGAAACCGGGCCGGGCGCGGCCCATGCGGGGAAAGGAGGGGGAAGGGGAGGGCTGGGCCGTGGAGAAAGGGCCGGCCCAAGAGGTTTGGGCTGCTTCCTTTTCTTCTTCTTTTCCTTTCTTTTTCACACTCAAACTATTCAAACAAATCTATTTGAATTCAATTAAATTTGAATTCGAAGCCTATACACTCAACACAAATAAAATAATGCTCCAGCATGAATGCACAAATAAGTTGATCTTATAATAAATTTTACTTTCTTGTGTTATAAAATTACTTTAAATGCAAGATAAATTAGAGAAAACCCTGGAAATTTTATTTGAGCCAAAAATAAATTCATTAAAATTGAGGAAAATTACATTAGGGTGTTAAATACTCATCTCACCTAAGGAAGTGTGATGAACAACTAGCGTAGCTCACGACTTGTGTGTAAAGTTGTGCAACCTCTCGAGAGTTTAAAACTAGTATACTAGCCGTGCTCACAGTCATGAGTGGCCCAGATCCTTCGTCTGATTAGTGGGATGTACCTTTTGGTGGTTTTGGCTTGGTTTTCAGTAGACTCATGGTTAATTTTGATTAATTATTATGTAACTTGGGTTACGGTAATTCATCCACTGGTAGTAAATAACTTTAATAAAATTTGCCAAGATTAAAAGCTAATGCAGTTGAGTCAGCTAACCTTAGAGCCTCATAAGTCGTGTTATACTTGTTGAGTACAAGTTGTGTACTCACACTTGTCTTCTCTACTCTTCTGTTCTCTCAGGGATATCTTCGACTGCTGCTCAGTACCAGGCGACGTGGAGAACTACATCAGTGGACTCGACGATTTCTAAGCGTTGTCTCCCAGCCGACGTCCCTGTGGTGCCCTGTTCTTCATGTATTTATTTTACGCTTCCGCATTCCTTGAACTGAGTTTTGATTCGGTTGTAATAAAGATATTCATTTATGATTTATACGCTTTTATTTCGAGATACGTGTTGTGATATCTTGATGATTCTATTGTATATATGCATGACTTGATCCTAGCGCATATATGATTGCTCGATTTATGTTCTTATAAATCGGGTGTGACAGGATTGGTATCAGAGCCATGTCGACTGTAGGACGAAGCCGAGATAGAACTGGTCGAATTTAGTACTTCTTATTCCTTGCCTTGCTTCCGCAAAACTCCGTAATCATTTCTGCCTCTATTCCTTGAGTCTTAAAACCTTGAGCTGCTCGCTCCCACTCTTGTCCTTTTTGAGGATTAGTTTAATCGTTTCCGTAGACATTGGCCTGAACTCGTCTAACCCCATAAGTTTAGGCTATCTGGATGAAAGTGCGCTAGAACAAGTGTGTTAGTTGAGTAGTGTGATAAACTCGGCTAAGATGTGAATATTGAGTGTTTGTGATTGTGCAAAATGTTTGATTTGGATTTTTGGTTGATTGCATAGTTCAGAAGTAAATTTGCTTATTCAAATTGATTTTAACGCAAACTTGAATTAAGTAAAAAAATTGAGATAGATCGTTGGGGTTAAAACCGTACACTCTACTCTCCATTTTATCCTATCAGAGCTTTCTTTCTGGAAGTTGTACAATATCTATCTCTTATCAACTTTGTTCTGCTGCAAACAGATGGTGAACACCAGGAGCACCGGCACCGGTTCTGGCCAGCAGGGGCAGAACAACCAGGGTACCGACCAGCCGCAGCCGATGCCACCACCTCTAACTCTGGAGCAGTTCTTCCAGCTCCAGATGCAGATGATGGCCACTCTGAACAACACTGTTCAGACTCTGCAGCAGATCCACGCTCAGCCGCCACCTCCTCAACTGCAGCAGCCCCGCGACAGGCGCGCGGACTTTCTAAGGGGTCACCCGCCGACGTTCTCCCATGTAGCTGATCCACTCTAGGCTGACGACTGGCTTCGTTCGGGGGAGCGCCAGTTGGATGTCGCTCAGTGCGACGACAGGGAGCGAGTTCTGTATGCAGCAGGGCAGCTGCAAGGCTCAGCTCTCAATTGGTGGGAGTCTTACCTAGCTCGGGATCGCGACACCTTCACTTGGGTCCAGTTCCGGGAACATTTCAGGAACCACCACATCCCTGCTGGAGTGATGAAGACGAAGCACAAGGAGTTCCTTGCGCTTAAGCAGGTAAATTAGAGTAAAATCTTTCCGCAATTTCTTTTTGAGCTCAAACCCACCCTTGTTACAAGAAATGCTGAGTAAATTCCATCCTCTTTTTCCGGTGAGTATCATTTCAGGGAGCTAGAACGGTGACCGAGTACTGTGATCGTTTCCTCCAGCTCGCTCGCTATGCCCCCGCTGAGGTCGCCAATCATGGCTATAAGCAGAAGCACTTCAGGGAGGGGCTCGATGATCACCTGGAGTACGCGCTCATGAACCACTGCTTCGACAACTTCAACCATCTGGTTGATTCTGCCCTCAACACCGAGCGCAAAGGCCGGGAAATTGAGGACAAGAAGAGGAAGATGGTTCGTGCTGCGTCTGGCAGCAACACCCGGCCTCGGTACCAGTACCAGCAGCATCAGCAGCAGCAGAGGCAGATCCAGTCGTACCAGCAGCGACTGCAGCAGTACCCGCCTCATCCTCAGCAGCAGCAGGCGGGAGAGGGCCAGAGGCTTCCAGCACCTCCGGCACGCTCTGCTCCACCGACTCCACCAGCTCTGTGGCAGGGAGTGCCTACTCCTCCTGCCGGACAGCAGGCTCCAGCATTCCCACAGGCGTGCTATCACTGCGGCGAGCAGGGTCACTACGCCAACGTCTGTCCCCGGAAGGCGCAGTCTGGACAGCAGGGGCACCCAACTCAGCCCAAGGCGCCATCCCAGGGCAGGGTGAACCACGTGATGGCCGAGTCAGCGGCCGAGTCTCCCAACATGGTTATTGGTACGTTCATGGTCAATACCCACCCTACTACAGTGCTTTTTGATACTGGAGCTACGCATTCCTTCATTACTCGGTCTTTTGTCGAGCATCATGGCACTCATAGTAGCACGTTAAAGAGGGGCATGTTAGTATCATCACCGGGAGGGCAGTTGAGGTCTCATATCTTCTGTCCCAGAGTCAGTGTTGTCATAAGGGGGGTAGAGTTCAGTGCTAATCTGATGGTGCTAGACACCAAGGGTATCGATGTGATTTTGGGAATGGAGACCCTTGTTAGATGGGGTGTCAGGATTGACTGTGCTCAGAGGACGGTCCACTTGTCGGCACCTAATGGACAGGAGGTCACAGTCAGTGCTTCGGAGCCTTCTGGATTTCTTTGTCAGATGGAGGCTAGACCCACGGATGGTATTCGCGTGGTGTCTGAATTCCCGGATGTCTTTCCAGATGATTTTCCAGGTATGCCGCCTAATCTCGACATTGAGTTTTCTATTGATCTCTTGCCTGGCACAGCTCCTATTGCTAAGCGGCCCTATCGTATGGCACCCATTGAGCATGAGGAAGTTAAGAAGACTGTCGACGAGTTGCTAGTCAAGGGTTATATTCGTCGTAGTTTCTCTCCTTGGGCTTTTCCTGTATTGCTTGTGGAGAAGAAGGATAGAGCGAAGAGAATGTGCGTCGATTATCGGGATCTGAATGCAGTCACCATCAAGAAAAAGCATCCATTGCCCCACATTGAGGATCTCTTTGATCAGCTTCAGGGCGCTTGTGTATTCTCGAAGATTGATCTGCGTTCGGGTTATCACCAGCTGAAGATTCGTTCCGAGGATATCCCAAAGATATCCTTCGGCTTGTCCTTCGGCTTGACCAATGCTCCGGCTTTCTTCATGCATCTGATGAACAAGGTTTTCATGGATTATCTGGAAACCTTTGTGGTGATATTCATTGATGATATCCTGGTATATTCCAAGTCAGTAGCAGAGCATGAGAAACATCTGAGGCTTGTGTTGCAGAGGCTCAGAGAGCACAAGCTGTATGCCAAACTCAGCAAGTGCGAATTCTGGATTGACGAGGTTCCATTCCTCGGTCATGTCATCTCCAAGGGAGGTATTGCTGTGGACCCCGGAAAGGTGAAGGATGTGCTTGACCTGGTGGTACCGCAGACAGTGAAGGAAGTCCACTCTTTTCTGGGCTTAGCAGGATATTATCGGAGGTTCATTGAGAATTTCTCCAAGATTGCAAAGCCTATGACTTCCTTGCTAGAGAAGGGTGTGGATTTCTCTTGGACTGATGAGCGTCAGAAGGCCTTCGAGGAGCTGAAGAAGAGGTTAACTACGGCGCCAGTCCTTACTCTGCCAGACCAGAGCAAGAGGTTCACGGTGTATTGTGATGCTTCGAGGGATGGTCTTGGTTGTGTCTTGATGCAGGAAGGCAGAGTGATCGCTTATGCCTCGCGGCAGTTGCGCCGGCACGAGCTGAATTATCCCACTCATGATCTGGAGTTAGCCGCAGTTGTGCATGCTCTGAAGATATGGAGGCATTTCTTGTGACATTTACACTGATCACAAGAGCCTCAAGTACATTTTCACTCAGAGTAAGCTGAACATGCGGCAGAGAAGATGGCTAGAGTTGGTCAAGGATTATGACCTGAAGAATCACTATCATCCGGGCAAGGCCAATGTTGTAGCAGATGCTCTGAGCAGGAAGAGCTATGTTAACATGGCAGTGGCTTTTCAGATGCCTCAGGAGCTATGTTAAGTCTGGGTTTCTTGCATCACACCTCGGTTACTTCATTTGAGGCAGAACCCACTCTAGAGGCAGAGATCAGGCAGCATCAGAAAGAAGATAAGAAGCTGTAGGAGATCCGTGAACTGCTCAAGATTGGCAAGGCACCTCATTTCAGAGAGGATGATCAGGGTACCTTGTGGTACAAGGGTCGGATATGTGTGCCGGATGTAGAGGATCTCAGGAAGCTAATCTTGAGTGAGGCTCATGATACAGCGTATTCCATTCATCCGGGCAGCACGAAGATGTATTATGACCTCAAGGAACGATTCTGGTGGTATGGAATGAAGCGTTCCGTTGCGGAGTACGTGGCTATCTGACACTTGTCAGCGTGTCAAGGCAGAGCATCAGAGACCAGCAGGTCTATTGCAGCCATTGAAGATTCCAGAATGGAAATGGGAGGAGATCACTATGGACTTCATTGTTGGATTACCTCATACTCAGAAAGGGTACAACTCTATATGGGTAGTAGTGGATCGGTTGACGAAGGTTGCCCACTTCATCCCGGTGAACACTACTTACTCCGGAGCTAAACTCGCAAAGTTGTACATCTCCAGGATCGTCTGTCTGCATGGTGTTCCGAAGAAGATCATATCTGACTGAGGATCTCAATTCACTTCACGGTTCTGGGAGCAGTTGCATGATTCGTTGGATATGAAGCTATGCTTCAGTACCGCCTATCATCCTCAGACAGATGGGCAGACAGAAAGAACCAACCAAGTGTTGGAAGATATGCTTCGAGCCTGCACTATTCAGTATGGTACCAGCTGGGATAAATGCCTGCCGTTCACAGAGTTTTCCTATAATAACAGTTATCAGGCCAGTCTGAAGAAATCTCCTTTCGAGGCCCTGTATGGTCGGAAGTGCAGGACTACGCTGTATTGGGATCAGATTGGCGGGAGGCAGGTGTTTGGTCCGGATATCGTTGAAGAGGCAGAATAGCTGGTACAGCAGGTACGAGAGAACCTGAGGGTCGCACAGACTCGTCAGAAGAGCTACGCGGATGTTCGTCGTCGAGATCTGACCTTTGCAGTGGGTGATCATGTGTACCTGAAGGTCTCGCTGATGAGGGGAATCCGCAGGTTTAACGTGAGAGGGAAGCTAGCCCCTCGATACATCGGTCCATTCAAGGTGTTGGAACGGAAAGGTGAGGTAGCATACCGCTTGGAGTTGCCTCCCAACCTCTCGGGGGTGCATGATGTGTTCCACGTGTCTCAGCTGAAGAAGTGCTTGAGGGTGCCAGAAGAACAAGCACCGCTAGAAGGGTTGGATGTGCAGAAGGATCTGACCTACACCGAGCATCCGGTGAAGGTTCTGGAGATATCTGAGAGAGTTACCAGAAACAAGAAGATCAAGATGTGCCGTGTTCAGTGGAGTCATCACACGGAGTATGAGGCTACCTGGGAGCGAGAAGATGAGCTGAGGAAGACATATCCCGATCTCTTTGCTAGCTAGCCTATTCGAATCTCGGGACGAGATTCCTGTAAGGGGGGTAGGTTTGTAACACCCTAATGTAAATTTCCTAATTTTTAATGAATTTATTTTGGCTTAAATAGAATTTCTAAGGTTTTTCTTGATTTATCTTGCATTTAAACTAATTTTATATCACAAGTAATTTAAAACTTACTTTAGGATCAACATGTTTGTGCATTCATGCTGGAGCATAATTTTAATTGTGTTGAGTGCATAGGGTTTTGAATTCAAAGTTTATCTGAATTCAAACAGATTTGAGTTTGGAAATCAGGGAAGAAATAGAAAAGGGAAAGGAAAAAGAGAAAAGAAAGCAGCCCAAACCATCAGCATCTAGCCCGGCTTGCTCTCCTTCCCCCTCCTCCCTCTTGGGCCGGCCTCTTTCCCCGGCGGACCAGCCCCCTCTCCCTTCCCTCCGCGCAGCCCCCTCTCCCTCCATTCCCTGCGGCCCAGCAGCCCGCTGGCCCAAGCCAAGAGCCGCACCTCCTCCCCTCTCTCTGGCTCTTTGGCCCCGCCTGTCAGTGCCCACCTTTCCCCTTCTCTTCTTCCTCCGGGCGCCCGAACCCCCCTCTTTTCTTCCCCTCCGCCGGCACGGCCGCCCTGTCACTACCCGTGGGCCGCTCCACCGCACCCCTTGGCCCACTGACCAGCCGAGCCTGCGCCCCCTCTTCTAGAAGCCGACCCGAGCTTGGATGAGCGCGAGCCGCAATGACCCCGCGAGAAGCGCGGACTTCGTTGCACGGCCGGCTCACACGCCGAGGCTGCCAGCCCCACCTTCTTATCTGCAGCCGCCCCTTGGGGTCACCCTAAGCCGCAGCAACCCCTCAAGCGCACCCCGAACCCCTGCACCGCCTCTCCGCCACTCGGATTTGAGTAGCCGCCAATGTTGCCCCGCCCCTGTGCCGCCGCAGTTCACCCTTGTCGGCGCATCTTCAGCCCCCTAACCCCGGCACGACCTTCACCGTCCGCGTGCGCCGCTGACCGAGGTGCCAGGAGCCCTGCAGTGCACCCCGAGGCCCTCCCCCACGAGCGCCGGCTTTCCTCGCCGCTAGACCCCGCCGAAGTCACCTCCACGCCACGTCGCAGTCTGTCTCGAGCCCACGGTGAGAAACACCTCTGCCTCTTCTCGGTGTTAAGCCAACTAGCGTAGCTCGTAGCCTGACCCCGAGGGCGGAACGCCATCCCGGCGAGCCTCGTCACGCAGAGCCGCCCCTCACCGTGGCAGGTCGCGTGTGATCCCAGACCGGCCGTCCTGAGTACCAGGTGTGCTCGTCAAGTTCTGTAACACCCTAAGGTAAATTTCTTAAATTGTAATGAATTTATTTTGGCCTAAATAAAATTTCTAGGGCTTTCTCTAATTTATCTTGCATTTAAAGTAACCTTATAACATAAGAAAATAAAACTTATTATAAGGTCAACATGATTGTGCATTCATGCTGGAGCATTATTTTCCTTGTGTTGAGTTTATAGGGTTTGAATTCGAATTGATTTGAATTCAAATAGATTTGTTTGAATAGTTTGAGTGTAGAAAAGAAAAAGGAAAGAAGAAAAGGAAAGAAAAGAGGAAGGCAACCCAATCCAGCCCAAACCCCTCTCAGCCCGGCCCTTTCCCCCGGCCGCCCACTTCCTTTCCCTATTCCCCCTCCTTCCCGCGTGGGCCGGCTCAGCCCAGCAGCCAGCCCAGTTTTCCCCCGAGCGTCCTCTCTCTTTCTCTCTCTACCAACCGGGACCCACCAGTCAGCTCTTTCCCCTTCCCCTTTCTTCTCCGGCGCGCAACTTCTTCCCGAGAGCTCCGGCGATCTCCTCTTCCCCGGGCCCGCACGCTGAGGGTGCCCCGCCGCCCTACAAAAGGAGACTCCTGAGCCCGAGAACCCTAACCCTAGCCCTGCGTCACCCCGAAGACCTCCAGCACCGCCGCCCCCTTTCTTCCTCCGCTCCGGTCACCTCGGCCTCACCATGGTCAGGCTGCTCCGCCGCGCCCCAGGCCACCACAACCCCCGCAATAGATCCGCCTCGTCGTCTAGAACCTCCCCGAGCTGGCAATTGAGCCGTGAGCGTCTGCTTCACCGGGAATCGAGTCAAGCTTGCGCGTCGGTAATGGCCTCCACCACCTCGATTGCTCGCCGTCGGTGGCTTTCTCTCCCTCTTAACCTCCTGGGCATCTTCTTAGGTCCTGCATGAGTCGGTTTGGAGGAGCCGCCAGCCAGGAGAAGCCCCGCAACGACTCGTCCACGGGAGCCCGACCTTCTTCGCCGCTGTAACATTCAGGTAATTAGAAATATAAACACTAGGTATTAGTAAGTTGTATGCATGTTAAGGTGTATATGAGTTGTACAGAGAACTAGGGGTATATTTGTAAATCATGAATTTTATAAGTCCCTATGTGCAATTGTGTAAAAAAATGTTATTAAATGTCAAATTCAAATGACCATAGAGAAGAAAAGTATAAATATTAAGTTAAAAACCTAAGAGAAATAGACTTTGTATGAAATTAAGGACCTATGTGTAATTAACACAAATATAAGGGTTTTCATGTGAAATGGTTGGAATATAAAAGTCAAATTCAGCTTTACTTAAGGACTAATGTGTAAAAACATAAGTAATCATGACATTCCAGGAAAATGTGTAGACATACCCAAAGTTTGATTAAATTATTTGAATAAAGACAAAAGTAATTTCAATTCCACCTTTATTCATAAACTTAACTTAAAGAGTTGAAAATTTTGATTTTCTGAACTTAAGCCCTAAAGCAATGTTGTAGAGTTTGAAAAACTCTACAACTTTCATGTTGAGCATTTTCTCATTTGACCTTTGTAGCAGTGAGAAATTTTAGTTTACTGAGAGGTCCCTACACTTTTTGGAAATCACAAACGAGTCCTACCGACACCTGCTGCTTCTTCTTCCTCTGTCATCCTCGCTTCCCCTTCTGCTCTGCTCCTGCCACCGCCGCTCACCGCCAGCGCCGCGCCCCAAGCTCCACCTCCAGCTTCTGCAAGTGCCTACGCGTCGCCCTCTGCCTCTCCCACCTCTGCTCCCCTCCCTCCCTGGCGTCTCCTGCGCTCGCCACGCGCGCGCCACCGCCGCTCGGCCGCCACCGAGCCGTCGCCGTGGCAAGCTCCAAACCGAACGCCCGATCCTTGTGTTTGTGCGCCTTGAGCATTACAACTACCCCGTGGAACTAGTGGTCGCATTCTTCTCTTCCTTTTCCACTCCGACGCCTTAGAACACCGCCACCACTTCCACCCGAACGCCGGCGAGCTCGAGCTCACCGTCGCCCCACCTCTCCACAGCTGCTCCACCTGCCCTGACCCCAGTTTCAGCTACACATCATCCTCGCGCAGCTCCCCGGCCATTCCTTTTTCCCGCACGGACACCGGAGCGCCGCCGCGCCGTTTCTCCCCGGCCGCCGCCTTCGATCTCACCGTGGGCAGCGCGACTCGAGCCTCCCCACACCTCCATGACACCTTAGCCAGCACCACATCACCACCCCGGAGCTCTACAGCCACTTCGTGGCATCTCTAGTGCCTTGCATCACCCCCCCCCGACGATCGCCGGTATTCACCCTCGCCGCCACCGCCACTGTCCTCGTCGATTGCCTCCGACCCGACGTGTATCCTTCCAATTGATTGTACCTACACGTTCCCCGTGACTTACTGGTTCTCGTGCGCAGGTCCCTTGCCGACGTTCACCGCCGGAGCCTTGCTGTCGATGGTGACCTTTCCGCCGCCGCCTCGAGTTTCCGTCGAGCTCTACCATTCCAGCCATCCCAGCCCTCGACACGAGGTGCAACAGAACCCTCGTGAGCTCCTGCACCTTTTCCTCCCCTCAGACCTCGCCGCCGGTGACCACCGTCGCCGGAACAGGACTGCCCCTTTCTTGCTCTGCTTTGGTTCACAGCCCAAGGACCTCGGGTTAGAAGAATCAAAAATCCAGGGTTTATGTGCACAGCCTTAGACTCAGATGAATAGTGCCCAAAGGACCTCTTGTGTAATTTATGCTGTCAACTTAGAAATGCTATATCTATTCGAGGAAAAATCATAAAAATACAAACTAAATTTTGCTGGAATCCTTAATTAAAGATCTACAACTTTACTTAAGGGATAAACTTCAGTTTCTGAATGTTTGATGATCTAATTTAAATGTTAAATTTAGTTACTTGTAGGCTTAAGAAATGCATATTAATTCATAGAAAAATGATAAAATTGTGAAACCAGTTGTGTTAATTTTCTTTTAGCATGTAGAATTGAAGAAAAATAATTATCCCAATATTTAAGTATTATTTTCTTAATGTACAAGTCTAATTAGAAATAATGTATAGTTCATATTATATGATAAATTTTTATAGATGTTAAATACTCCAAAAATCATAAAAATATTTTAGGGTACTGTTCTTTAATATTGTAACATGTTATTAAATTTCCAACCAATAATTAGGTGTCAAACAAATTAGACATAATGTACTTAGTCCATAATGTAATAGTCACTTAAGGTTCATGTAAGTAATTAATATAATAAATAAGTAAAGTTATTTAATGTAATCATTAGAAACACACCCAACCTGTTGCCCCATGCCATTAGTTAGACACTTAGTAGGGTTAACTTAGTTATTTAATGTATTTAGATAAAATAATTAATACTCGATAAATGACTGCCCAGTGCAGGGTAGTTAGGTTATTGTCGAAATGTAATGTTCTTTTGTTTGGATTGCAACTTTATTGTGAAGTAACATAAAAGTATATGCATTCTATAACTTGTAACTTTGCATCTCATATAGACTCGACCGCTCTCGCTGACGGTGACTACGAGCTTATCCCAGAACCAGAAGGAGGTTGTTCTGAAGACCCCGGGAACCTCGTTGCGAAATTCTCTGAAGCCCCGAACCAAGGTTCGGAAGATATTAATTTGACTAACCCCAGCCCCACCAGCGAAGGCAAGCCCCGGACATAACCCCTACTTTAATTACACTGCAAACTATACTATTTATCTATATCTTTATGCATTAAGTTCTTAGGAGTTGTTTGGAAACCTTAATTGCATAATTCCAGGAACCGATGTATTGAACATTAGAACTGAGTCCGAATAGCTGCTCTGCTAATAGGACCGGTAGAAGTCGAGTGATTTCCTGTCACTCGCGCGATATAGGAATTGTGATGTTTACATTTCTGTTATCACTATAAGGATGACGGATGGGCGTTTTGTGAGGTATCATGGTTGAGATGATACCCCGTCGGTGTTGTTGAACTGGATAAGGCCGCAGTGTGTGGTAGTGGTGGTTAAGCGTTTGAAAGTACTAGCCACATGCCGTGAAATATGGTAAGCGGTAAGCCTAGTAACCAATCGGCCCGAGGACTGGACATACCCCCCACCACATGTATTTGCTTCTTTTGGTTACTTTGTTCGACATGTAGGAATACGTGTTGCTGGGCAACCAGGAGTACTGGTTTTGTAGTCGCGCTACAGACGTATGTCCTGCACTTTGGAAGTGCGTATGATCCTGCAGTCGCTTGTGGTGGCCCTGATCCACGAGTCGGAATGAAAGGCAAACGGTTGCTTCGGAACGACCCTTTGGTGTTCCAAGCGTGTGTGTTAGGTTTACCTTGCAAGGTTGAATTCGATTCAGAATCGTCCGCTTGTCACGATGATTGAGACTGCTTAATCCCTTTACCACATAGAGTAACAAGAGCAACTTTGTGATTATGAAAGATGATGTTTGGTTAAAGATTCTACCATGTTTGAGTAGTTATAGGTGCTTACCTAGAATGGTTAATCAACTAGAATCTGAAAGCTAAAAGTTGAAAATAAGGATCTACTCTTTGTTGCTTTTCAGCTGAAAACTTTACCCAAAACCTGAAAAGCCTGCATAAGTCTAGATACATGGCTAAGTATACCATGAGACGGGTAAGCCTTGCTGAGTATTAGTATACTCAGCCTTGCTTTTGTTAATTTACCTCAGGTAATCCCACCGATGAACCAGCATTCATTACACCGTGGCCCTACCCTCTGCCTGATGGTTGGTCCGTGGAGTGGGATCCGTCCCCGGCCAACACAGATGCCGCCGAGTGATATCGTGCCAGGGCTAGCATGGTATCCGTAATAACGACGTGTACAGTGTTCGTGTTTTCAAACTCCGCTGCTGTAACTTAAAACTTAAACCGTTTTGTAATAATGTCCCTCGTTGGACACTGATGTTACTTTTATATCCCTATGTAATATATATCTGCCTGTAATGGAAAGTGTAATGGCATTTATATCTCTGGACTCGCCTTCGTGCGAGGTACCTTGTTGGATCCTGCGTCGGTGGTTTATCGGGACGTTACCCGACAGGCCAAGGGATTATACCGTTTGAAGCACGAGGTAGCCCTCAAGAGAGGACTCGCGTGCTTGAGCCGGTGTAATTCAGGTTGGTTCTGCCACAGCTGGTATCAGAGCTAACAAGTGTACCCTGGAGATATATTTAGCCTTAGAAGTAATTTATAGTATAAAATTAAGTATTTGCGAACTACGTTGGGTTCGTTAAGGATAATGTATAGTACGTAAAGCCCTAGGGTAATGTTATTAAGGGAATTAGACGTGGTTGTACTATATATATAAATCTAACCTCCAGCATTACTTTTTGTCAAAACTTAAATTCATGCACAACCCGACCTTACTTTTTGTAACGACATCTTCGATCGTGAGGTCAGAAGGTAAGGATCCTCAGCCAACTGAGGGAGCTTTGCCTTCCTGTCGGTGAAGCGAACCAAACGCTGTTTCTCAAGCAGTGGCTTACTTGAGATGCTGCCAATGTACCAACTTTGGTTGACTACATTGGGAGTAGATGGTTCGGCGTAGGGTATGGCGATCGCTGTTCATACCCCCGCATTTTGCGGTACCCCCGTGAATACGTTATTTCGACAACGTATGTTAACGTTGTCTGTACGGCGGTAATAGTACAGATGCTGTTTCTATAGTGAGCAGTAATGAATGGGGACGCTTTCATGACATGCTGGCATGAAAGGTTCAATGGATATATATATATATATATATATATATATATATATATATATATATGTATTGTGGTTTTCTGCAGGTACACTAACCACGATTACGAAACTAGGACGGATAGAACTTATCGACTAGTTAATAGAGAGAGACGTATTTATATTGTGCCACCGTAACTAACCACGTAAGACCAAGATTACTTGGCAGTTATTTTTGTTTGTGAGATCGAATAGTGCGTGCATGCATAATACATTAATCAACAAAATGGATCTTTAATTTTGTTGCTATAAGAAATAGGTAACATGTTGGTATTTCTTAGTCGGGTGAATAGCAATCTTTAGCTGAGTCCCTTAAGTATCCATCTGATTTCCAGCCTTTGCTGTTATCAGAATCAGCTATCTTAATCCATTTACCTTGTGAGCTTTCCGCAGGGTAAATATATCTTACCATTTGCAATGTTGTCGCAGATGGCTGCTCCTTCCAATGCCTTTTGGGATCAGGAGGGGCACTTCCACACCAATGCTTTACATTGGGAAGGGTTTCCTCGTCTATTGTGGGAATCCTTGAGTCTGTTTCATTATACAGAACCTCCTCAATGCGATGGGGTAGAATATCGTGAAGAAGGAGTTCCTCGATGCCAGGTTAAGATGATAATTCCTCAACACCCTTTCCGCTCCTCATGGCATCCCATAGAAGTGGAAGTGGTTGGATATCGTCTGGTTGATACCCTTGAAACTGCTGCTTTGGAAGCTATCAAACTTTTCTGCAATCAGCATCCGACAGAAGTTGCCGCATATCCTATTGGTTTATTCCCTACCATAGATCCTGATAATTCGGAATGGAATTTTCGGACAGAGCATCTTGGTCATATGCTAGGAGATCTGGCTGAAGAAACCATCCGTATTATTACCAGGTTCATGGATGTGCAACATCATTACCAGATTCTATTGCGTCACGGTATGAGTCAGTTAACTAGTGTGGCTCAAAGCCACTATCGGAATGCTGACCGTCAAGTGACCCAAATAGTGGAATTACAAGCCTTGGTGACTCAAAAGGATGAAATCATTGTAGCAAGGGATGAGACAATCCTCCATCGTGAAGATCAGATCAATGAGAGTGACCATGTAATCACTCAGCGCGACACTGTTATTGAGTTCCTATAGGCACAAATTCATGATCTGATACTTGAAGCTGATGATGCTCAGGCTCACATTGAGGAACTGCAGCAGCAACCGATACTTCCCGCTATACCCATAATACCTGAAGAAGAAGAAGAAGATCCAGAAGAGATTGAGGGTGTTTCAGAGATTGACTCTGAGCATGGGGATCCTGTTCTTAGTCCCTATCACTCTCCCTCTGGCAGTCAGTCATCTATAGGCAACTTCGACGATTTCTAGTTTCGTAAATCGTCGACTAGTTAGATGTAACTTGTGGGGAGTGTAATAACTTAGGTAGTATGTAACTTAGCTAGATCTTATGCCATTTGTTGTAACATAGATGGCCTGTGTAGGGATCTATCGGATGTGTGATGTGGAGAACGATCAGAAGCAGTGTAATAAAATAAGTTTCCTGTTTTATCATCTTGTTCACTATCCTTATGATTCTGAAATGAGATGATTGAATGGAGTGTATGCATTGTTTATCTAAGTCGTATATTTTCTGAAATTGGGAGTAAGGCTATATGGTTAATGATGGACATCTCCTTTATTTCAGATGGTTGGAGCCACGTGCGGAACCCCGGAAGGTTTCCGGGCAGATCAGGCTAGCGGTTCTCAACAACCGCCACCACCACCTCCTAACCTTGCCGAAGTTATGGATCGGCAAACTGAGCTGCTCAACTTGCTGGTTCAAGCACAACTGAACCAGCAACATCAACAGTTCCGCGGAGGTCGTGATGACCGCAATCCTCCCGTGGCCAGTTATCAGGATTTCATCAGTACCCAGCCTCCATTCTTCAGTAAAGCTGAAGAACCCTTGGATGCCGATGCTTGGCTCCATATCATTGAATCGAAGTTCGCTCTATTGACAATACCTTGTGCGGACTCAAGCAAAGCTTCCTTTGCCGCCCAGCAACTCCGAGGTGCTGCTCGGATCTGGTGGGACAATTTCTATGCCATGCAACCTGCAGGGCACGTTATCACCTGGGATGAATTTTGGGCAGCCTTTAGAGCACACTACATTCCTGAAGGATTGCTGGAGCGAAAACTGAATGAATTCTTGGCACTTACTCAAGGCACCAGTACAGTCCTGCAGTATGCACAGAACTTCAATCATCTGTGGCAATATGCGGGATATCATGCGGATAATGATGCCAAGAAACAAGATCGTTTCCGCCGAGGCCTTAATACCAAGCTCAAGGAACGCCTGGATCTTGTGAGGGCTAATACTTTCAGCGAGCTGGTTAATATCGCCTTAACTCAAGAAGATTGCATCATAGCACATCATGCTGAGAAGAAAAGAAAGACTCCTACTGGACCCTTGAGTGCTCAACCACCGAGGTATCGGGTTGTTCCCAATACACCGTTCAGAGCACCGCAGCGGAATGCCCCAACTGGTAGATTGGTTTTCAGGCCGCCCCAACAGCAAGGAAGGTACGGACCTCCTGTTCCTCCACAACAACCGCAACAATCTGGCCCACGGCCAAATATTCAACAAGTGCAACAGAGAAGCGGCAATTATCGCTGTTTCAATTGCGGAAGCGCGGATCATTTCATCAGAGATTGTCCGCGGCCCAAGAAATCTAATCAAGGGCAGAGCTCTACTCAGGGGAACCAGAACAGGGGCAAGAAACCGGTGATGCAGGTCCGGCAAGGACGGATTAATTTCACTACTCTTGCCGAGCTTCCGGATGGAGCTCCCGTCATGTCGGGTACATTCTCTATTCACCACAAACCAGTTGTTACATTATTTGATTCGGGAGCAACACATAGTTTTATTAGTAACAACTGTGGTACCCGAATAGGACTCGATCTTAGTGCTACCCAGGGGTCATATATGATCTCTACCCCTGGAGGAAATATTACCTCCAACCAAATGAGTAGAAATGTGCCAATTCAGTTAGGTAGTAAAGAAATCAAAACTGATTTGGTTTTACTAAGTTTGGAGGGTATTGATATTATACTTGGGACAGACTGGATGACTAAACATCAAGTACGGCTAGATATTTCTTCTCGAGTTGTTGAAATTGATTCACCATACTATGGGATCACCACCCTTTATCTGCCGCAGCCAGAATGTCTGCATCCTTGCACTTATGCCATCAAAAATATCCAAGTCAAGGATATTCCTATAGTATGTGAATACCCCGATGTCTTTCCAGACGACTTGCCTGGAATGCCACCAGATAGAGACATCGAGTTTATCATTGAACTTCAACCAGGCACTGCTCCTATTTCAAAGAGGCCGTATCGCATGCCTCCAAATGAATTAGCAGAACTAAAAATCCAGCTCCAAGATCTTCTCGATAAGGGCTATATACGTCCAAGTGCTTCACCTTGGGGTTGTTCTGCTCTCTTTGTCAAAAAGAAAGACAATAGCCTAAGGCTATGTGTCGATTACCGTCCACTCAATGCGGTTACTATCAAAAATAAGTACCCTCTTCCCCGCATTGACATTTTGTTCGATCAGCTAGCCGGAGCTAAGGTCTTCTCTAAGATTGACTTACGCTCTGGTTATCATCAGATCAAGATTAGGCCTTGTGACATTCCAAAAACGGCCTTCTCGACCAGATATGGACTTTATGAATATCTGGTTATGTCATTTGGACTCACTAATGCACCGGCATATTTCATGTATCTCATGAATTCCGTATTTATGCCGAAACTCGATAAATTCGTTGTAGTTTTCATTGATGACATTCTGATATACTCCAAAACCAAAGAAGACCATGCTAATCATTTACGTGTCGTTCTTCAACGACTACGTGATTATCGCCTTTACGCCAAATTCTCGAAATGTGAATTCTGGCTGGATAGTGTGAAATTTTTGGGACATACTATCTCTAGTGAAGGCATATCGGTTGATCCAACCAAAGTCCAGGAGGTTATGGACTGGAAACCTCCAACTTCAGTCCATCAAATCTGAAGTTTCCTTGGATTGGCGGGATATTATCGCCGATTCATTCCAGACTTTTCCAAAATAGCTAAACCCATGACTGAGTTATTAAAGAAAGAAGTTAGATTCTGCTGGGACGATAAATGTGATAAAGCGTTCCATACTTTGAGAAAACTCCTAACAACTGCTCCAGTGCTAGCTCAGCCAGATAGCACTCAACCTTTTGATGTCTATTGCGATGCTTCTGGAATTGGCCTTGGTTGTGTCCTTATGCAAAACAACCGGGTCATCGCTTATGCATCCCGAGCACTCCGGACTCACGAGCAAAATTATCCAACGCATGATCTTGAATTGGCCGCAGTTATCCATGCTCTCAAGATCTGGAGACATCATCTTATGGGTGCTAAGTGTAATATCTACACTGACCATAAGAGCCTCAAGTATATTTTCACTCAAGCTGACCTAAATATGAGGCAAAGGCGTTGGTTAGAATTGATTAAGGACTATGACCTTGAGGTACACTACCATCCAGGCAAAGCTAATGTGGTTGCGGATGCTCTTAGCCGCAAAGCACACTGTCATTGTTTATCCATAACAACTTTCAGTGACACTCTCTGCCATCAGATGAGAAAACTCAATTTAGAGATTATTCCTCAAGGTAGTCTGAATTTACTATCCATTGAGTCTACTCTTCGAGATAGAATCATCATGTCGCAACTACATGATGAGGGTATCAAAATCATCAAATCAAAGCTATCTCTAGGAGAAGCCAAATATGAGTGTTTTCACACTGACCATCAAGGAACATTATGGTTCAACAATCGAATTGTTGTGCCTAAAGATCATCAGCTTCGTAAACAAATCCTTGATGAGGCACATCTATCCAAATTCTCTATTCATCCTGGTAGCACCAAGATGTATCAAGATCTACGGCAACATTTTTGGTGGACCAGAATGAAAAGAGAAATTGCTAAATATGTATCCGAGTGCGATACGTGCCAGAGAGTCAAAGCCAGCCACTTAAAAACATCTGGTACACTTCAGCCATTACCCATTCCGTCATGGAAATGGGAAGACATTAACATGGATTTTATTGTCGGTCTTCCCAATACATCCCAAAAGCATGACTCCATATGGGTAATCATTGATAGACTCACAAAAACAGCTCATTTTCTTCATGTGCATACCACTTATTCAACTAAGAAGTATGCAGAGATCTATCTAGATCAAATCGTTTGATTGCATGGTGTTCCTAAAACTATCATCTCTGATAGAGGACCCCAGTTCATTGCACGCTTTTGGGAACAGTTGCAATCAGCTCTTGGATCCAAACTGATTCGAAGTTCTGCATATCATCCCTAGACTGATGGACAAACTGAGCGAGTTAACCAAATCCTTGAAGACATGCTCCGAGCTTGTATTATTCACTATGGTACAAGTTGGGACAAATGCCTTACTCTAGCTGAATTCTCTTAAAACCGGTGAACGCAAAATCTTCGGACCAGACCTAGTCGTTGAAGCCGAAGATAAGGTTAAGGTTATTCAATCTAATCTTAAAACCGCTCAGTCCAGACAGAAAAGCTACGCAGATAAAAGGAGGAAACCTTTGCAATTCCAAGTAGGAGATTTTATTTATCTCCGAGTATCTCCTATCAAAGGTGTCCAACGTTTCGGTATAAAAGGGAAATTAGCACCTCGATATGTCGGACCCTTTGAAATCCTCAATGTTTGTGGCCCAGTGGCTTACAAACTTCGCCTTCCATCTCAATTGGCTGCTATTCACGATGTCTTCCATGTTTCTCAACTTAAGAAGTGTGTCAAAGTACCCACGGAAATCGTTGAGACATGTGCCATTGAGATTGAACCCGATCTATCGTACATTGAACAACCTCTTCGAATCCTGGATACCAAGGAAAGACTCACCAGAAGAAGGGCAGTTAAGATGTACAAAATCTTATGGGATCATCACACCGAGGAAGAAGCGACTTGGGAAACAGAGTCTTATCTTCAACGAAATTTCCCAGACTTCCTTCAAGCCAATCCCCAAATCTAATCATCCGATTCTGTTCAGCTTCGGAATCTCGGGACGAGATTCTTTTTAAGGGGGGAAGGCTGTAACATTCAGGTAATTAGAAATATAAACACTAGGTATTAGTAAGTTGTATGCATGTTAAGGTGTATATGAGTTGTACAGAGAACTAGGGGTATATTTGTAAATCATGAATTTTAAGTCCCTATGTGCAATTGTGTAAAAAAATGTTATTAAATGTCAAATTCAAATGACCATAGAGAAGAAAAGTATAAATATTAAGTTAAAACCTAAGAGAAATAGACTTTGTATGAAATTAAGGACCTATGTGTAATTAACACAAATATAAGGGTTTTCATGTGAAATGGTTGGAATATAAAAGTCAAATTTAGCTTTACTTAAGGACTAATGTGTAAAAACATAAGTAATCATGACATTCCAGGAAAATGTGTAGACATACCCAAAGTTTGATTAAATTATTTGAATAAAGACAAAAGTAATTTCAATTCCACCTTTATTCATAAACTTAACTTAAAGAGTTGAAAATTTTGATTTTCTGAACTTAAGCCCTAAAGCAATGTTGTAGAGTTCAAAAAACTCTACAACTTTCATGTTGAGCATTTTCTCATTTGACCTTTGTAGCAGTGAGAAATTTTAGTTTACTGAGAGGTCCCTACACTTTTTGGAAATCACAAACGAGTCCTACTGACACCTGCTGCTTCTTCTTCCTCTGTCATCCTCGCTTCCCCCTCTGCTCTGCTCCTGCCACCGCCGCTCACCGCCGGCGCCGCGCCCCAAGCTCCACCTCCAGCTTCTGCAAGTGCCTACGCGTCGCCCTCTGCCTCTCCCACCTCTGCTCCCCTCCCTCCCTGGCGTCTCCTGCGCTCGCCACGCGCGCGCCACCGCCGCTCGGCCGCCACCGAGCCGTCACCGTGGCAAGCTCCAAACCGAGCGCCCGATCCTCGTGTTTGTGCACGCTTGAGCATTACAACTACCCCGTGGAACTAGTGGTCGCATTCTTCTCTTCCTTTTCCACTCCGACGCCTTAGAACACTGCCACCACTTCCACCGAATGCCGGCGAGCTCGAGCTCACCGTCGCCCCACCTCTCCACAGCTGCTCCACCTGCACTGACCCCAGTTTCAGCTACACATCATCCTCGCGCAGCTCCCCGGCCATTCCTTTTTCCCGCACGGACACCGGAGCGCCGCCGCGCCGTTTCTCCCCGGCCGCCGCCTTCGGTCTCACCGTGGGCAGCGCGACTCGAGCCTCCCCACACCTCCATGACACCTTAGCCAGCACCACATCACCACCCCGGAGCTCTACGGCCACTTCGTGGCATCTCTAGTGCCTTGCATCACCCCCCTGACGATCGCCGGTATTCACCCTCGCCGCCGCCACCACTGTCCTCGTCGATTGCCTCCGACCCGACGCGTATCCTTCCAATTGATTGTACCTACACGTTCCCCGTGACTTACTGGTTCTCGTGCGCAGGCCCCTTGCCAACGTTCACCGCCAGAGCCTCGCCGTCGACGGTGACCTTTCCGCCGCCGCCTCGAGTTTCCGTCGAGCTCTACCATTCCGGCCATCCCAGCCCTCGACACGAGGTGCAACAGAACCCTCGTGAGCTCCTGCACCTTTTCCTCCCCTCAGACCTCGCCGCCGGTGACCACCTTCGCTGGAACAGGACTGCCCCTTTCTTGCTCTGCTTTGGTTCACAGCCCAAGGACCTCGGGTTAGAAGAATAAAAAATCCAGGGGGTTATGTGCACAGCCTTAGACTCAGATGAATAGTGCCCAAAGGACCTCTTGTGTAATTTATGCTGTCAACTTAGAAATGCTATATCTATTCGAGGAAAAATCATAAAAATGCAAACTAAATTTTGCTGGAATCCTTAATTAAAGATCTACAACTTTACTTAAGGGATAAACTTCAGTTTCTGAATGTTTGATGATCTAATTTAAATGTTTAATTTAGTTACTTGTAGGCTTAAGAAATGCATATTAATTCATAGAAAAATGATAAAATTGTGAAACCAGTTGTGTTAATTTTCTTTTAGCATGTAGAATTGAAGAAAAATAATTATCCCAATATTTAAGTATTATTTTCTTAATGTACAAGTTTAATTAGAAATAATGTATAGTTCATATTATATGATAAATTTTTATAGATGTTAAATACTCCAAAAATCATAAAAATATTTTAGGGTACTGTTCTTTAATATTGTAACATGTTATTAAATTTCCAACCAAGAATTAGGTGTCAAACAAATTAGACATAATGTACTTAGTCCATAATGTAATAGTCACTTAAGGTTCATGTAAGTAATTAATATAATAAATAATTAAAGTTATTTAATGTAATCATTAGAAACACACCCAACCTGTTGCCCCATGCCATTAGTTAGACACTTAGTAGGGTTAACTTAGTTATTTAATGTATTTAGATAAAATAATTAATACTCGATAAATGACTGACTAGTGCAGGGTAGTTAGGTTATTGTCGAAATGTAATGTTCTTTTGTTTGGATTGCAACTTTATTGTGAATTAACATAAAAGTATATGCATTCCATAACTTGTAACTTTGCATCACATATAGACTCGACCGCTCTCGCTGACGGTGACTACGAGCTTATCCCGGAACCAGAAGGAGGTTGTTCTGAAGACCCCGGGAACCTCGTTGCGAAATTCTCTGAAGCCCCGAACCAAGGTTCGGAAGATATTAATTTGACTAACCCCAGCCCCACCAGCGAAGGCAAGCCCCGGACATAACCCCTACTTTAATTACATTGCAAACTATACTATTTATCTATATCTTTATGCATTAAGTTCTTAGGAGTTGTTTGGAAACCTTAATTGCATAATTCCAGGAACCGATGAATTGAACAATAGAACTGAGTCCGAATAGCTGCTCTGCTAATAGGACCGGTAGAAGTCGAGTGATTTCCTGTCACTCGCGCGATATAGGAATTGTGATGTTTACATTTCTGTTATCACTATAAGGATGACGGACGGGCATTTTGTGAGATATCATGGTTGAGATGATACCCCGTCGGTGTTGTTGAACTGGATAAGGCCGCAGTGTGTGGTAGCGGTGGTTAAGCGTTTGAAAGTACTAGCCACATGCCGTGAAATATGGTAAGCGGTAAGCCTAGTAACCAATCGGCCCGAGGAGTGGACATACCCCCCACCACATGTATTTGCTTCTTTTGGTTACTTTGTTCGACGTGTAGGAATACGTGTTGCTGGGCAACCAGGAGTACTGGTTTTGTAGTCGCGCTACAGACGTACGTCCTGCACTTTGGAAGTGCGTATGATCCTGCAGTCGCTTGTGGTGGCCCTGATCCACGAGTCGGAATGAAAGGCAAACGGTTGCTTCGGAACAACCCTTTGGTGTTCCAAGCGTGTGTGTTAGGTTTACCTTGCAAGGTTGAATTCGATTCAGAATCGTCCGCTTGTCACGATGATTGAGACTGCTTAATCCCTTTACCACATAGAGTAACAAGAGCAACTTTGTGATTATGAAAGATGATGTTTGGTTAAAGATTCTACCATGTTTGATTAGTTATAGGTGCTTACCTAGAATGGTTAATCAACTAGAATCTGAAAGCTAAAAGTTGAAAATAAGGATCTACTCTTTGTTGCTTTTCAGCTGAAAACTTTACCCAAAACCTGAAAAGCCTGCATAAGTCTAGATACATGGCTAAGTATACCATGAGACGGGTAAGCCTTGCTGAGTATTAGTATACTCAGCCTTGCTTTTGTTAATTTACCTCAGGTAATCCCACCGATGAACCAGCATTCATTACACCGTGGCCCTACCCTCTGCCTGATGGTTGGTCCGTGGAGTGGGATCCGTCCCCGGCCAACACAGATGCCGCCGAGTGATATCGTGCCAGGGCTAGCATGGTATCCGTAATAACGACGTGTACAGTGTTCGTGTTTTCAAACTCCGCTGCTGTAACTTAAAACTTAAACCATTTTGTAATAATGTCCCTCGTTGGACACTGATGTTACTTTTATATCCCTATGTAATATATATCTGCCTGTAATGGAAAGTGTAATGGCATTTATATCTCTGGACTCGCCTTCGTGCGAGGTACCTTGTTGGATCCTGCGTCGGTGGTTTATCGGGACGTTACCCGACAGGCCAAGGGATTATACCGTTTGAAGCACGAGGTAGCCCTCAAGAGAGGACTCGCGTGCTTGAGCCGGTGTAATTCAGGTTGGTTCTGCCACAGCTGCCGGTCACCGTCGACTTCCCCCTTCCGCCGCAGCTCCGGCCTCCACAACCCCTCGGTGAGCTTCGCCTCCTCTCCCTGGTCCTTTTGCACAAGATGTCGTAGTCTTTAGCTACCCGTAGCGCCTAGAACGCCGCTTGCCGGCGTTGTCCGCCGTCCCGAGCCGCCTTCGCCATCGTTCCACCTTAACCAAGCCCAAGTCCACCTCCGCAAGTGCCCAGCTAGGTTCCCCGTGTCGTGCTGAGCCTCCCGGGCTTGGTCTCGTCGTGAATCATCCCAGGGAACGCGTGATCGCGTGTCTCCGGCGAGTTCCCGAGCCGCCTGTCACCGCGAGCCATCCTCTCCGGCCGATGCCGCCCCTTCCTGAGCCCACCAGTGGATTACCCATCCCGCGCTCATACTTGATGGCCAAACTGCAGACCAAAAGACCCGCTGTCGCCCTAGACTGCCTGCTCCGACGAGTCCCGGTGAAGCGCCGCCGCGGAAACACAGCTCCGGCTGTCAGCGCCACTGCCCCCTCGCGACCCCGCGCCCTGAGCCGTCCGATGTAGATCCAGTGGCCCAAATCAGTCCCGCGCGCGAGTCAAAGGAGCAGCGTATCGGTCAGCACCGGTAACTTTTCTAAAGAGACCCTGCGCTTTACCGAAATAAACCCGCGGTCCACTTCAGTTCTATAATAATTGTTGTTTAGCCCAGTTTCTTGCATGGACCCCCCTGAGCTTTCCAAATTTGAGGTTCGAAGCCCAGCCCGGCTGTTTAGTGCGTTAGCCCTCAGATCTTTCTGGTTTTTGCACCTAAACCCCTGGTTTTTGTCCAGAACCTCCTGGTTTTCCTATTTTCTTACAGAAAGGCCCCTGGACCTTGTTTGAGCCCTAGATTTCGCGTCTTAGCTCCGTTTTAGGTGATTTTCGCGCTCACGCGATCGTTATAACGTGTAGAATAGCTTTAGACTAGTTTTGCATGCTGTTTTCTTGGATTGGTGTACTGTTTCTTATAGTTTACTATTGTTTGTGCATGTGTGCATGTGTGGACCATGTTTTGGCATTGCGATCGTGAGTAGACGCTGAGCCTTTGGATGAGTACCAGGAGCCCCCATCTTCTGAGCAGTTTGAGCAGTAGCAGGAGAACTTCGAGGAAGGCAAGTATAACATGAGCATCCTATCACTTTTAAATACAATTTCATACTGCATTTTAATATTGTATGCCTATAAGTACTTCCTAGCCACCTTATTCTTTATATAAATACCTTGGGTTGCATTGTGGTTAGTTGTGCTAGGTGCTGCGCTCTCACACACTTGGGTCCTTTGTAATTAATTTGACTAATGGTTATATGCAACTTAATTCTGAGAGTGGCCCTCTGTGTTGTGTGCTTGAGTGGCTCACGTCTCGTTAAAAGATGTTTTTTTATAGAAACATGGTTTAGTGGGCCAGCACGGTGCTTAGTGCTTGGTTGGCCACTCTCCATAAGGACCGGTTCATAGAGCGACAATCTGGGACAGCCGCGCAACCACAAGACTGAAATGGGACGGTCTTGACTTACTAATTAGGTCGTGTTGGTTCGGGAGTAACTTACCTGTGTGGGCAAGAGGGGTGGTAGGCTTCAATGGTCCCTGCTCCTCCGGCTTGGTCTGTGCTGCGTGCTTGTACCCCCGAAGGTGGGCCCCATTGTCGCTGATCCAGAATCCTTAGCGATTACACCTTACCAACGTGATCCTTTGTAACGGTCTCGTAGTGTGCTTGCTAGCCATCTCACCTAAGGAAGTGTGATGAACAACTAGTGTAGCTCACGACTTGCGGGTAAAGTTGTGCAACCTCTCGAGAGTGTAAAACTGATATATCAGCTGTGCTCACAGTCATGAGCGGCCCAGATCCTCCGTCTGATTAGTGGGTTATCTTGGTGGTTTGGATGGTTCTCAGTAGTTCTTAATTAATATTGATTAATTTCTTATGCAATTCGGGTTTATGGTAATTCATCCACTTGTAGTAATTAGCTTTAATAAAACTTTGCCAAATCTAAAAGCAAATGCAGTTGAGTCAGCTAACTTTCGAGCCTCATAGTTTGTGTTATACTTGTTGAGTACGAGTTTGTACTCACTCTTGCCTCTCCACTCTTCTGTTCTCTTGGATATCTTCGACTGCTGCTCAGTGCCCGGCAACGTGGAGGATTATTTCAGCGGCTTCGATGACTTCTAGGCGTTGTCTCCCAGTCGACGTCCCTGTGGCGCCCCGCTCTTCATGTATTTATTTTACGTTTCTGCATTTCTTGAACTGATTCTTGATTCAGTTATAATAAAGATATTCATTTATAATTTATACGTTTTGATTTTGAGATACGTGTTATGATATCTTGATGATTCTGTTGTATATATGCGTGACTTGATCCTGGCGCATATATGATTGCTCGATTTATGTTCTTATAAATCGGGTGTGACATGTTCCTCTGGTCCTCCCAGGCTCAAGCCCCGCTCGAATAGACCCCGGAGGACCGAATTTGGCCAGCGCCGGCAAAGCGCCGCCGCGGGATTCATCGCCGGAGCAGTAGCGCCGCCACCCGTGCCCCCAAACTTCCCCAGCCGTCCGATCCGCAGCCAGTGTCCACGATTAGATCGCAGTTGGTTTAGATCTGAGCCGTGGAATCATGATCCAACGGATGGAATCCACGCGTACTGGTTCGGCCTGGCGTTTTTGTTAAAGAGTCCCTAGGTTTTCCCGAAAACAACCCGCAGTCCAGCGCAGTATGAAAGTATTTGCAGATCAGTCCAGTTTTTAGCGTTTAGACCCCTGATTTCTTTAGAAATAGAACCCGCAGTCCGGATCTGGTAGTTTTGTGGGTTAGACCCTGTGTAACACCCTAATGTAATTTTCCTCAATTTAATGAATTTATTTTGGCTTAAATAAAATTTCCAGAGCTTTCTCTAATTTATCTTGCATTTAAAGTAATTTTATAACACAAGAAAATAAAATTTATTATAAGGTCAACATGTTTGTGCATTCATGCTGGAGCATTGTTTTTCTTGTTTGAGTTTATAGGGTTCGAATTTGAATTTATTTGAATTCAAATAGTTTTGGTTTGAAAAGTTTGAGTATAGAAAAGAAAAAGGAAAGAAGAAGAAAGAGGGAAGAGAGCCCAGCCAGCCCAACCTAACCCTTCTCCCTTTCTCTCTCGGGCCTCTTTTCTCTTCCTCCTTCTCCCCGCGTGGGCCACGCTCGGCCCATCTTTCCCCTCTCTCTCCTTTCTCTCCACGGCCCAGCCCGAGCGTTCTCCCCGCTCTTCCTTAACTCCCTCTCGCGCGCAGCCCGCCTGGCCCACGCGCGCTCACCCTCCCCCACTCTCCCCTTTCTCTCCGACACCCAGGGCCCGCACGTCAGTTCTTTCCCCTTCCTCCTCACGCTGCCCTCTGCTCCGCTGACCCCCCCCCCCCCCCCCCCGCCGGCCGTGCCTCTGCATCCGGGTCCGCCCCTCTGCCCCGCACCACAGCCCGCACCCCGGCCCGCGACCGAGCCTCCCCCTCCGTTCCAGAAGCTTCGCCGCCCGAGCCAGTATCGCGCGGGGCAGTTGTGCATGATCCGTTTCCTCCGCACGCCACGGTCCCCGCCGTGATTCCTGCGCTAGCCCGGGCATGCACGCCCAGCAACCTCCTGTCGCCCTTAAGTGGCCCCCGCACACGCCCCTGAAGCCCAACCACCGAAGCGCCGCAAGCCCTAGCCGCCGCCGCGGCCCTTTTGAAGCTCAGCGGAGCCGCCCCTGCTCCGCCGTGGTCCGTCAGCCCCGACCCGCTTCCGGCCTTTTTCCAGCCCCGGTGAGCACCCCAACATTCCCAGGACCTTTTTGCGCTAGTTTTCGTGATCCCTAGCTTCCCGCAGCGACCGGACCGCCGCTCACCCGTGGCCGCCGCCGCACCGACCTGCCTCCGCCGCCGAGCGTGCCGTCTCAGACGCTGTAGACTCGTGCCAACCGCCCAGATGGGTTGCGCATGCCGCGAGCTTTCTCCCGGACCAGGTCCCGTCCAAAACCGAGCCCGGACGGCCGGGATCGGCCTACGCCGGCGAGGCGCCACCGCGGAGACCGAACTCCGGTGACCACCCGCCGCTCCGAGCGATCGTTGACCCGAGCCATGGATCAGAGCCGCTAAATCTCGATCCAACGTTCCTAGTTAGAACGTACCGCTTCAGCCTGGTATTCTTGCTAAAGAGCCCCTACCCTTTTGAGAAATCAACCCGCGGTCCACCCGTAGTTCAAAAATATTTGCGGATAAGTCCTATTTTTATCTTTTTGCCCCTGAGCTTCCTGGAATTAGTGCCCGCCATCCTAGCCTTGAGTTTTAGCAAGTTAGCCCCTGTATCTATGGTTTAATTAGGTTTAGACCCTTAGTTTTTGCACAGAACCACCTGGTTTTCCTATTTTCTTACAGAAAGGTCCCTGGACCTTTTTTTGCCCTAGATTTCACGTCTTAGCTCCGTTTTAGGCGGTTTTCACGCTCACGCGATCGTTGTAACGCGTAGAATAGTTCTATCATAGTTTTGTGTGCTGTTTTTATGTAATGTTGTACTGTTTCTTATCTTTTGTCTTTGTTTGTATGTATGTGTATGTGCTGGACCATGTTTTGGCGTTGTGATCGTGAGTAGACGCTGAGCCTTTGGACGAGTACCAGGAGCCCCTCTCTGCAGAGCAGTTTGAGTAGCAGCAGGAGAACTTTGAGGAAGGCAAGTATAACATGAATATCCTATCACCTTTAAATACAATTTCATACTGCATTTTAATATTGTATGCCTATAAGGATTTCCTAGCCACTTTTATCCTTTATATAAATACCTTGGGTTGCATTTTGGTTAGTTGTGCTAGGGCTGCGCTCTCACACACCTCGGTCCTTTTTAATTAATTTGATTAATGGTTATATGCAACTTAATTCTGAGAGTGGCCCTCTGTGCTGTGTGCTTGAGCGGCTCACGTCTTCTTAAAATATGTTTTTATTAGAAACATGGTTTAGGGGGCCAGCACGGTGCTTAGTGCTTGGTTGGCCACTCTCCATAAGGACCGGTTCATAGAGTGACAACCTGGGACAACCGCGCAACCACAAGACTGGAATGGGACGGTCTTGACCTACTAATTAGGTCATTTCGGTTTGGGAGTAACTTAGCTGCGGGGCAAGAGGGGTGGTAAGCTTCAATGGTCCCTGCTCCTCCGGCTTGGTCTGTGCTGTGTGCTTGTACCCTCGTGAGGTGGGCCCCATCGTAGCTGATCCAGAAACCTTAGCGGTTACACCTTACTAACGTGATCCTTTGTAACGGTCTCGTAGTGCGCTTGCTAGTCATCTCACCGAAGGAAGTGTGATGAACAACTGGCGTAGATCCTCCGTCTGATTAGTGTGGTTTATCTTGGTTGTTTGGCTTGGTCTTCAGTAGTCTTATGCTTAATCTTGATTAATTATTATGTAACTGGGGTTATGGTAATTCATCTACTTGTAGCAATTAGCTTTAATAAAATTTGCCAAGATTAAAAGCTAATGCAGTTGAGTCAGCTAACCCTAGAGCCTCATAATTCATGTTATACTTGTTGAGTACAAGTTGTGTACTCACACTTGCCTTCTCTTCTCTTCTGTTCTCTCTGGGATATCTTCGACTGCTGCTCAGTACCAGGCGACATGGAGGACTACATCAGCGGACTCGACGATTTCTAGGCGTTGTCTCCCAGCCGACGTCCCTGTGGCGCCCTGCTCTTCCTGTATTTATTTTATGCTTCCTCATTCCTTGAACTGATTCTTAACTCAGTTGTAATAAAGATATTCATTTATAATTTATATGCTTTTATTTCGAGATATCTTGATGATTCTGTTATATATATGCGTGACTTGATCCTGGCGCATATATGATTGCTCGATTTATGTTCTTACAAATCGGGTGTGACAGAATTGGTATCAGAGCCGTGTCGACTGTAGGATGAAGCCTAGATAGAAATGGTCGAGTTTAGAGATTTCCTTTCACTTGCTTTGCTTCCGCAAAACTCAAACTTTCATTTCTGCTTTCGTTTCTTGAGCTCTAAACCTCGATTTGCCAATCCTCTCTGCATTTTCCGAGAATTTGTTCGATAGTTTTCGTAGGCGTTGGCCCGCAATTTTCTGACTGTCCTCATAAGTCTAGGATGCCCTTGCAAAAATACGCTAGAACGCCTGTTTGTTTTAGTCGAGTGGAGTGATAAACTCGACTAATGTTTGAATATTGAATGTCTGTGATTGTGCAAAATGTTTGATTTGGATTTTTGGTTGATTGCATAGTTTAGAAGTTAAACTTGTTAATGCAAAATGACTTTAATGCAAACCTGAATTAAATAATCAAAATTGAGTTAGAACGTTGGGGGTAAAACCGTACATTCTTTTCTCTCTCTTTTAACCTGTCAGAGCTTTCTTTCCGGAAATTGTACAATATCTCTCTCTTATAAATTTCGCTCTGCTGCAAACAGATGGTGAACACCAGAAGCACCGGCACCGGTTCTGGCCAGCAGGGGCAGAACAATCAGAGTACCGACCAGCCGCTGCCGATGCCTCCACCCCTGACTTCGGAGCAGTTCTTCCAGCTCCAGATGCAGATGATGGCCACTCTGAACAACACTGTTCAGACGCTGCAGCAGATCCACGCTCAGCCGCCACCTCCTCCACCGCAGCAGCCCCGCGACAGGCGCGCAGACTTTCTGAGGGGTCACCCGCCGACGTTCTCTCATGCGGCTGATCCACTTCAAGCTGACGACTGGCTTCGTTCGGTGGAGCGCCAGTTGGATGTGGCTCAGTGCGATGACAAGGAGCGAGTCCTGTACGCAGCAGGGCAGCTGCGAGGCTCAGCTCTCGATTGGTGGGAGTCCTACCCAGCTGGGGACCACCACATCCCTGCTGGAGTGATGAAGACGAAGCACAAGGACTTCCTTGCGCTTAAGCAGGTAAATTAGAGTAAAATCTTTTCATAATTTCTTTTTGAGCTCAAACCCATCCTTGTTATAAGAAATGCTGAGTAAATTTCCATCCTCTTTTCCGGTGATTATCATTTCAGGGAGCTATGATGGTGACTGAGTACCGTGACCGTTTCCTCCAGCTCGCTCGCTACGCCCCCGCTGAGGTCGCCCATGATGGCGATAAGCAGGAGCGCTTCAGGGAGGGACTCGATGACCACCTGGAGTACGCGCTCATGAACCACCGCTTTGACAACTTCAACCAGCTGGTTGACGTTGCCCTCAACACCGAGCGCAAGGGCCGGGAGATTGAGGACAAGAAGAGGAAGATGGCTCCTGCTGCGTCTGGCAGTAACACCCGGCCCCGGTACCAGTACCCGCAGTAGCAGCAGCAGCAGCACCAGAGGTAGATCCAGCAGTACCAGCAGCGACAGCAGCAGTACCCGCCTCGTCCTCAGCAGCAGCAGCAGCCGGGACAGGGCCAGAGGCTTCCAGCGCCTCCGGCACGCGCTGCTCCACCGGCTCCACCAGCTCCGCAGCAGGGAGTGCCTACTCCTCCTGCCGGGCAGCAGGGCCCAGCACTCCCACGAGTGTGCTTCCACTGTGGCGAGCCGGGACACTACGCCAACGTCTGTCCTCAGAAGGCGCAGTCGGGACAGCAGGGGCGCCCAGCTCAGCCCAAGGCGCCATCCCAGGGCAGGGTGAACCACGTGACGGCTGAGTCATGGTCAATACTCACCCTGCTATAGTGCTTTTCGATACTGGTGCTACGCATTCCTTAATTACTCGGTCTTTTGTCGAGCATCATGGCATCCATACTAGCACATTAAAGAGGGGCATGTTAGTATCTTCACCGGGAGGACAGTTGAGGTCTCATATCTTCTGTCCCAGAGTCAATGTGGTCATAAGGGGGGTAGAGTTCAGTGCTAATCTGATGGTGCTAGACACCAAGGGTATCGATGTGATCTTGGGAATGGAGACCCTTGTTAGATGGGGTGTCAAGATTGACTGTGCTCAGAGGACTGTCCACTTGTCAGCACCAGATGGACAGGAGGTCACAGTCAGTGCATCGGAGCCTTCTGGAATTCTTTGTCAGATGGAGGCTAGACCCACGGACGGTATTCGCGTGGTGTCTGAATTCCCGGATGTCTTTCCGGATGATTTGCCAGGTATGCCGCCTGAATCGCGACATTGAGTTTTCTATTGATCTCTTGCCTGGCACAGCTCCTATTGCTAAGCGGCCCTATCGTATGGCACCCGTTGAGCATGAGGAAGTTAAGAAGATTGTCGACGAGTTGCTAGTCAAGGGTTATATCCATCGCAGTTTCTCTCCTTGGGCTTTCCTGTATTGCTTGTAGAGAAGAAGGATAGAGCGAAGAGAATATGCGTCGATTATCGGGATCTGAATGCAGTCACCATCAAGAACAAGCATCCATTGCCTCGCATCGAGGATCTTTTTGATCAGCTTCAGGGTGCTTGTGTATTTTCGAAGATTGATCTGCGTTCGGGTTATCACCAGCTGAAGATTCATCCTGAGGATATCCCGAAGACGGCATTCACCTACAAGTATGGGCTATACGAGTATACGGTCATGTCCTTCGGCTTGACCAATGCCCTGGCTTTCTTCTTGCATCTGATGAACAAGGTTTTCGTGGATTACCTGGACACCTTTGTGGTGATATTCATTGATGATATCCTGGTATATTCCAAGTCAGAGGCAGAGCATGAGAAACATTTGAGTCTTGTGTTGCAGAGGCTCAGAGAGCACAAGCTGTATGCCAAGCTCAGCAAGTGCGAATTCTGGATTGATGAGGTTTCGTTTCTCGGTCATGTCATCTCCAAGGGAGGTATTGCGTTGGACCCCGGAAAGGTGAAGGATGTGCTTGACTGGGTAGTACCGTAGACAGTGAAGGAAGTCCGCTCTTTTCTGGGCTTAGCAGGATATTATCGGAGGTTCATTGAGAATTTCTCCAAGATTGCGAAGCCTTTGACTTCCTTGCTGGAGAAGGGTGTGGATTTCTCTTGGACTGATGAGCGTCAGAAGGCCTTCGAGGAGCTGAAGAAGAGGTTGACTACGGCGCCAGTCCTTACTCTGCCAGAAGTATTGTGATGCTTCGAGGGGTGGTCTTGGTTGCGTCCTGATGCAAGAAGGCAGAGTTATCACTTATGCTTCGCAGCAGTTGCGCCGGCACGAGCTGAATTATCCCACTCATGATCTGGAGTTAGCCGCAGTTGTGCATGCTCTGAAGATATGGAGGCATTACTTGTTTGGGCAGAGGTGTGATATTTACACTAATCACAAGAGCCTCAAGTACATTTTCACTCAGAATGAGCTGAACATGCGGCAAAGAAGATGGCTAGAGTTGGTCAAGGATTATGACCTGGAGATTCACTATCATCCGGGCAAGGCCAATGTTGTAGCAGATGCTCTGAGCAGGAAGAGCTATGTTAACATGGCCGTGGCTTTCCAGATGCCTCAGGGGTTATGCGAGGAGTTTGAGCAGTTAAGTCTGGCTTTCTTGCATCACACCTCGGGTACATCATTCGTGATGGAGCCCACCCTAGAGGCAGAGATCAGGCAGCATCAGAAAGAAGATAAGAATCTGCAGGAGATCCGCGAATTGCTCAAGATGGGCAAGGCACCTCATTTCAGAGAGGATGATCAGGGTACCTTGTGGTACAAGGTTCGGATATGCGTGTCGGATGTAGCGGATCTCAGGAAGTTGATCTTGAGTGAGGCTCATGATACGGCATATTCCATTCATCCGGGCAGCACGAAGATGTATTATGATCTCAAGGAACGATTCTGGTGGTATGGAATGAAGCGTTCCGTTGCGAAGTACGTGGCTATCTGTGACACTTGTCAGCGTGTCAAGGCAGAGCTTCAGAGGCCAGCAGGTCTATTGCAGCCATTGAAGATTCCAGAGTGGAAATGGGAGGAGATCACCATGGACTTCATTGTGGGATTGCCTTGTACTCAGAAAGGGTACAACTCCATATGGGTAGTAGTGGATCGGTTGACGAAGGTTGCCCACTTCATTCCGGTAAACATTACTTACTCTGGTGCTAGACTTGCGGAGTTTTACATCTCCAGGATCGTCTGTCTGCACGGAGTTCCGAAGAAGATCATATCTAACCGAGGATCTCAGTTCACTTCACGGTTCTGGGAGCAGTTGCATGATTCGTTGGATACGAAGATGCGTTTCAGCACTGCTTATCATCCTCAGAAAGATGGGCAGACAGAGAGAACTAACCAAGTGTTGGAGTATATGCTTCGAGCCTGCGCTATTCAGTATGGCACCAGCTGGGATAAATGCCTGCCGTATGCAGAGTTTTCATACAACAACAGCTATCAGGCCAGTCTGAAGAAATACCCTTTCGAGGCCCTGTATGGTCGGAAGTGCAGGACTCCATTGTATTGGGATCAGATTGGAGAGAGGCAGGTGTTTGGTCCGAATATCGTTGAAGAGGTAGAACAGCTGGTACAGCAGGTGCGAGAGAACCTGAGGGTCGCACAGACTCGTCAGAAGAGTTATGCGGATGTTCGTCATCGAGATCTGACATTTGCACTGGGTGATTATGTGTACCTAAAGGTCTCGCCGATGAGAGGAATCCGCAGGTTCAATGTGAGAGGGAAGCTAGCCCCTTGATACATTGGTCCGTTCAAGGTGCTAGAACGGAAGGGTGAGGTGGCATATCGTTTGGAGTTACCTCCCAACCTCTTAGGAGTGCATGATGTGTTCCACGTGTCTCAGCTAAAGAAGTGCTTGAGGGTGCCGGAAGAATAGACACTGCTAGAAGGGTTGGATGTACAGGAGGATCTGACCTACATCGAGCATCCGGTAAAGATTCTGGAGACATCTGAGAGGGTTACCAGAAACAAGAAGATCAAGATGTGCCGTGTTCAGTGGAGTCATCACACGGAGAATGAGGCTACCTGGGAGCGAGAAGATGAGCTGAGGAAGACATATCCCGATCTCTTTGCTAGCTAACCTATTCGAATCTCGGGACGAGATTCCTAAAAGGGGGTAGGTTTGTAACACCCTAATGTAATTTTCCTCAATTTTAATGAATTTATTTTGGCTTAAATAAAATTTCCAGGGCTTTCTCTAATTTATCTTGCATTTAAAATAATTTTATAACACAAGACAACAACAACAACAACAACAACAACTTAGCCTTTTGTCCCAAGCAAGTTGGGGTAGGCTAGAGATGAAACCCACAGAAAACAAGAATAAGAAACACAAAAAGTACACAAGCCAAAGGAAGGGTTAGGGGTTAAACAAAAAGTAACAAAGGTCACGGTTCAGGTACATTAATTGCTAATCTCCAAGCGCTCCTATCCATAGCTAATTCCTTAGCGATATTCCACTCCTTAAGGTCTCTCTTAACCGTCTCGTCCCAAGTTAGTCTAGGTCTACCTCTACCTCTCTTTACATTATCGCCCCGCTTTAGAACTCCATTACGCACCGGCGCCTCAGGAGGCCTCCGTTGTACATGTCCAAACCATCTCAACCGATGTTGAATCAACTTCTCATCGATAGGTGCCACCCCGACCCTATCTCGAATCTCATCGTTCCGGATTCTATCCCTTCTTGTATGCCCGCAGAACCAGCGCAGCATACGCATCTCTGCTACACTCAGTTGCTGGACATGTCGCCTTTTTGTAGGCCAACATTCAGCACCATATAGCATCGCTGGGCGAATCGCCGTCCTATAGAACTTACCTTTTAGCCTCTGTGGCACCTTCTTGTCACAGAGGATGCCCGAAGCCTGCCGCCACTTCAACCACCCGGCTGAAATTCTATGTCTAACATCTTCATCAATGTCTCCATCTTTCTGAAGCATTGATCCTAGATACCGGAAAGTATCCTTCTTGGCCACCACTTGACCTTCGAGGCTAACGTCCCCATCCTCATGCCTAGTCGGGCTAAAGTCGCACATCATATACTCGGTCTTGGTCCTACTCAGTCTGAACCCCCTCGACTCTAACGTGTGTCTCCACAGCTCTAACTTCATATTAACCCCTACCCTACTCTCATCAACTAGCACCACATCATCAGCAAAGAGCATACACCAAGGGATATCACCCAGTATGTCCCTTGTGACCTCATCCATCACCAAAGCAAATAGATAAGGGCTCAATGCTGACCCCTGATGTAGTCCTATTTTAATTGGAAAGTCACTGGTATCGCCATCGCATGTTCGAACACAAGTCATCGCATCCTTGTACATATCCTTGATGAGGGTAATATACTTAGTTGGAACTTTGTGTTTTTCCAAGGCCCACCACATGACGTCTCTCGGTACTTTATCATACGCCTTCTCTAGGTCAATAAAGACCATGTGTAAGTCCTTCTTCTCCTCTCTATATCTCTCCATCAACTGTCGTACTAAGAAAATCGCCTCCATGGTCGACCTCCCAGGCATAAACCCAAACTGGTTTTGGGTCACCCTTGTCAATCCTCTTAGGCGATGCTCGATAACCCTCTCCCAAAGTTTCATCGTATGGCTCATCAGCTTAATCCCCCGGTAGTTAGTACAACTTTGAACATCTCCCTTATTCTTGAAGATCGGTACTAATATACTTCTCCTCCATTCCTCCGGCATCTTGTTTGACTAGAAAATTAGGTTAAAAAGCTTAGTTAACCATACTACCGCCCTCTCGCCCAGGCATCTCCACACCTCAATGGGGATGCCATCGGGACCCATCGCTTTACCTCCCTTCATTCTCTTCAAAGCCTCCCCGATCTCTGCCTCCTGAATCCTCCTCACAAAGCGTCTGTTGGTATCATCAAATGAGTCGTCCAACTCGAAGGTAGGACCCTCATGTTCCCCATTAAACAACTTGTCGAAGTATTCTCCTCATCCTTCACCAGAAGTCGACCTGTCCCATCCTTGATGCATTTGATTTGGTTTATGTCCCTTGTCTTCCTCTCGCGGGTCCTAGCTATCCTATAAATGTCCTTCTCTCCTTCCTTCGTACCTAGCCGTTGATACAGGTCATCAAAAGCCTGACCTTTCGCTACACTTACAGCTCGCTTTGCAGACCTTTTCGCTAATCTATATCCCTCGATGTTGGTTACACTTAATATGTCGCCATCTTTAGCCACATATCATCTACATCTGCTCCTTCTTCCCAAGGCCCCTCGCCTAGCATCCTCTCCTTAAACGTCTGAGCCTCTTCCCCTCTAAGCTTCCACCACTTCGTTCTCGCAATCTTGGCACGTTTGTCCCGGTGGGCACGTACCCGAAAACGAAAATCCGCCACCACAAGCTTGTGTTGGGGGACAACACACTCCCCAGGTATCACCTTACAATCTAAGCAGGCACGTCTATCCTCTCTCCTAGCAAGGATAAAATCGATTTGGCTCGAGTATTGTCCACTATGGAAGGTCACTAGATGGGACTCCCTCTTTCTAAAGAGGGTATTCGCTAACAGCAGGTCGTAGGCCAACGCAAAATTCAAAACATCCTCCCCCCCTTCGTTCCTACTACCATACCCGAAACCCCCGTGTACTCGCTCATATCCTACATTAGTCGCACCCACATGGCCATTGAGGTCTCCTCCTATGAAGAGCTTCTCACTGACTCTTGGAGCTATCAAGGTCTTCCCAGAACTGACTCTTGGAGCTCTCACTAAGACCTACCTGAGGGGCATAGGCACTGATCACATTCAGAGCCAAATCTCCAATAACCAACCGCACTAGGATAATCCGGTCGCCTTGCCTCCTAACACAAGAAAATAAAATTTATTATATGGTCAACATGTTTGTGCATTCATGCTGGAGCATTATTTTTCTTGTGTTGAGTTTATAGGGTTTGAATTCGAATTTATTTGAATTCAAATAGTTTTGGTTTGAAAAGTTTGAGTATAGAAAAGAAAAACGAAAGAAGAAGAAAGAGGGAAGAGAGCCCAGCCAGCCCGACCCAACCCTTCTCCCTTTCTCTCTCGGGCCTCTTTTCTCTTCCTCCTTCTCCCCGCGTGGGCCATGCTCGGCCCATCTTTCCCCTCTCTCTCTCTCCTTTCTCTCCGCGGCCCAGCCCGAGCGCTCTCCCCGCTCTTCCTTTCCTCCCACTCGCGTGCAGCCCGCCTGGCCCACGCGCGCTCACCCTCCCCCGCTCTCCCCTTTCTCTCCGACACCCAGGGCCCGCACGTCAGTTCTTTCCCCTTCCTCCTCACGCTGCCCTCTGCTCCGCTGACCCCCCCCCCCCCCCGCCGGCCGCGCCTCTGCATCCGGGTCCGCCCCTCTGCCCCGCACCAGAGCCTGCACCCTGGCCCGCGACCGAGCCTCCCCCTCCGTTCCAGAAGCTTCGCCACCGGAGCCAGTATCGCGCGGGGCAGTTGTGCACGATCCGTTTCCTCCGCACGCCACGGTCCCCGCCGTGATTCCTGCGCCAGCCCGGGCACGCACGTCCAGCAACCTCCTGTCGCCCTTAAGTGGCCCCTGCACACGCCCCTGAAGCCCAACCACCGAAGCTCCGCAAGCCCTGGCCGCCGCCGCCGCCCTTTTGAAGCTCAGCGGAGCCGCCCCAGCTCCACCGTGGTCCGTCAGCCCCGACCCGCCTCCGGCCTTTTTTCTAGCCCCGGTGAGCACCCCAACATTCCCAGGACCTTTTTGCGCTAGTTGTCATCATCCCTAGCTTCCCGCAGCGACCGGACCGCCGCTCACCCGTGGCCGCCGCCGCACCGACCCGCCTCCGCCGCCGAGCGTGCCGTCTCAGCCGCTGTAGACTCGTGCCAACCACCCAGATGGGTTGCGCACGCCGCGAGCTTTCTCCCGGACTAGGTCCCGTCCAAAACCGAGCCCGGACGGCCGGGATCGGCCTACGCCGGCGAGGCGCCACCGCGGAGACCGAACTCCGGTGACCACCCGCCGCTCCGAGCGCTCGTTGACCCGAGCCGTGGATCAGAGCCGCTAGATCTTGATCCAACGTTCCTAGTTAGAACGTACCGCTTCAGCCTGGTATTCTTGCTAAAGATCCCCTGCCCTTTTGAGAAATCAACCCGCGGTCCACCCGTAGTTCAAAAATATTTGCGCATAAGTCCTATTTTTATCGTTTTTGCCCCTGAGCTTCTTGGAATTAGTGCCCACCATCCTAGCCTTGAGTTTTAAGAAGTTAGCCCTGTATCTATGGTTTAATTAGGTTTAGACCCTTAGTTTTTGCACAGAACCCCCTAGTTTTCCTATTTTCTTACAGAAAGGTCCCTGGACCTTGTTTTTGCCCTAGATTTCACGTCTTAGCTCCGTTTTAGGCGGTTTTCACGCTCACGCGATCGTTGTAACGCGTAGAATAGTTCTATCATAGTTTTGTGTGCTGTTTTATGTAATGTTGTACTGTTTCTTATCTTTTGTCTTTGTTTGTATGTATGTGTATGTGCTAGACCATGTTTTGGCGTTGTGATCGTGAGTAGACGCTGAGCCTTTGGACGAGTACCAGGAGCCCCTCTCTGCAGAGCAGTTTGAGTAGCAGCAGGAGAACTTTGAGGAAGGCAAGTATAACATGAATATCCTATCACCTTTAAATATAATTTCATACTGCATTTTAATATTGTATGCCTATAAGGATTTTCTAGCCACTTTTATCCTTTATATAAATACCTTGGGTTGCATTTTGGTTAGTTGTGCTGGGGCTGCGCTCTCACACACCTCGGTCCTTTTTTAATTAATTTGATTAATGGCTATATGCAACTTAATTCTGAGAGTGGCCCTCTGTGCTGTGTGCTTGAGCGGCTCACGTCTCCTTAAAATATGTTTTTATTAGAAACATTGTTTAGGGGGCCAGCACGGTGCTTAGTGCTTGGTTGGCCACTCTCCATAAGGACCGGTTCATAGAGCGACAACCTGGGACAACCGCGCAACCACAAGACTGTAATGGGACGGTCTTGACCTACTAATTAGGTCATTTCGGTTTGGGAGTAACTTACCTGCGGGGCAAGAGGGGTGGTAAGCTTCAATGGTCCCTGCTCCTCCGGCTTGGTCTGTGCTGTGTTCTTGTACCCCCGTGAGGTGGGCCCCATCATAGCTGATCCAGAAAACTTAGCGGTTACACCTTACTAATGTGATCCTTTGTAACGGTCTCGTAGTGCGCTTGCTAGTCATCTCACCTAAGGAGGTGTGATGAACAACTAGCATAGCTCACAACTTGTGGGTAAAGTTGTGCAACCTCTCGAGAGTGTAAAACTGGTATACTAGCCGTGCTCACGGTCATGAGCGGCCCAGATCCTCCGTCTGATTAGTGTGGTTTATCTTGGTGGTTTGGCTTGGTCTTCAGTAGTCTTATGCTTAATCTTGATTAATTATTATGTAACTTGGGTTATGGTAATTTATCCACTTGTAGTAATTAGCTTTAATAAAATTTGCCAAGATTAAAAGCTAATGCATTTGAGTCAGCTAACCCTGGAGCCTCATAATTCATGTTATTCTTGTTGAGTACAAGTTGTGTACTCACACTTGCCTTCTCTTCTCTTCTGTTCTCTCTGGGATATCTTCGACTGCTGCTCAGTACCAGGCGACGTGGAGGACTACATCAGCGGACTCGACGATTTCTAGGCGTTGTCTCCCAGCCGACGTCCCTGTGGCGCCCGGCTCTTCATGTATTTATTTTACGCTTCCGCATTCCTTGAACTGATTCTTGACTCAGTTGTAATAAAGATATTCATTTATAATTTATACGCTTTTATTTCGAGATACGTGTTGTGATATCTTGATGATTCTGTTGTATATATGCGTGACTTGATCCTGGCGCATATATGATTGCTCAATTTATATTCTTACAAATCGGGTGTGACACCCTGTGTCTAGGGTTTAATTATGTTTAGACCCTCAGTTTTAGCACAGAAGCCCTTAGAATATTCTGTTTTCTTACAGTTAAGTCCCTAGATCTTGTTTTAGCCCTAGATTTCGCGTCTTAGCTCCGTTTTAGGTGATTTTCATGCTCATGCGATCGTTGTAACACATAGAATAGATTTAGCTTAGTTTTGTGGGCTATTTTACTGTATTGTTGTACTGTTTCTTATCTTTTACCACTGTTTGTATGTATGTGCATGTGTGGACCATGTTTTGGCGTTGCGATCATGAGTAGACGTTGAGCCATCGGAGGAGTACCAGGAGCCACCTTCTTCAGAGCCCTTTGAGCAGCAGCAGGAGAACTTTGAGGAAGGCAAGTATAACATGAACATCCTATCACTTTTAAATACAATTTCATACTGCATTTTAATACTGTACGCCTATAAGGATTTCCTAGCCACTTTATCCTTTATATAAATATCTTGGGTTGCATTTTGGTTAGTTGTGCTAGGTGCTGCGCTCTCACATTATGGTCCGTTTTAATTAAATTTGATTAATGATATATGCAACTTGATCCTGAGAGTGGCCCTCTGTGCTGTGTGCTTGAGCGACTCATGTCTCGTTAAAATATATTTTATTATAAACATGGTTTATGGGGCCAGCACGGTGCTTAGTGCTTGGTTGGCCACTCTCCATAAGGACCGGTTCATAGAGCGACAACCTGGGACAACCGCGCAACCACAAGACTGGAATAGGACGGTCTTGACTTACTAATTAGGTCATTTTGGTTTGGGAGTAACTTACCTGCGGGGCAAGAGGGGTGCTAAGCTTCAATGGTCCCTGCTCCTCCGGCTTGGTCTGTGCTGTGTGCTTGTACCCCCGTGAGGTGGGCCCATCGTCGCTGATCCAGAAACCTTAGCGGTTACACCTTACTAATGTGATCCTTTGTAACGGTCTCGTAGTGTGCTTGCTAGTCATCTCACGTAAGAAAGTGTGATGAACAACTAGCATAGCTCATGACTTGTGGGTAAAGTTGTGCAACCTCTCGAGAGTGTAAAACTGGTATACTAGCCGTGCTCATGGTCATGAGCCACCCAGATCCTCCGTCTGATTAGTGGGATGTACCTTTTGGTGGTTTTGGCTTAGTTTTCAGTAGACTCATGGTTAATTTCGATTAATTATTATGTAACTTGGGTTACGGTAATTCATCCACTGGTAGTAAATAGCTTGAATAAAATTTGCCAAGATTAAAAGCTAATGTAGTTGAGTCAGCTAACCTTAGAGCCTCATAAGTCATGTTATACTTGTTGAGTACAAGTTGTGTACTCACACTTACCTTCTCTACTCTTCTGTTCTCTCGGGGATATCTTCGACTGCTGCTCAGTATCAGGCGACGTGGAGAACTACATCAGCGGACTCAACGATTTCTAGGCGTTGTCTCCCAGCCGACGTCCCTGTGGCGCCCTGTTCTTCATGTATTTATTTTACGCTTCCGCATTCCTTGAACTGAGTCTTGATTCGGTTGTAATAAAAATATTCATTTACGATTTATACGCTTTTATTTCGAGATACGTATTGTGATATCTTGATGATTCTGTTGTATATATGCGTGACTTGATCCTAGCGCATATATGATTGCTCGATTTATGTTCTTATAAATCGGGTGTGACACAAGTCCAACATCTCAAAATATTTTCATGATTTTTAAACATTTAAAACTACATATATTAATACACTAGATCAAATAAGCCTTATACATGATTAAACTCATACATTATAAAAATATTATACAAACAATAGGTTAATTATTTTTCCTAAATACTACATGTCAAAGCAAAACTAACACAATTAGTTTTACATTTTTACCATTTTGCTACTATTTACTAAGCATTTTTATAGATTCCAACTACTTAAACTTGACATTTAAATTAGAGTAGAAACTGCTTAGAAATGGAAAGTCAACCTGTAAAGAAAGTTGTAGATCTTAGAATATGGAATCCAACAAATTTTTGTTTGCATTTTTTTGATTTTTCCTTGAATTGCTATGGAATTTCAAAGTCTGCAGCAAAAATAACATACGGGGTCCTTATAGCACTATTCATGTGAGTCTTGGCTTTACAGACAGCCCCCTGGGCTTTCGTATCTTCCAACCCGAGGCCCTTGGCTGGGGTCAGAAGGGGAGACAGGGGTTTAACCGACCTAATCCGGCGACGGCGATCGCCGGCGGCGAGGGTGGAGGGGCGGGGAAGCATCACCAAGTCCTTGCGCACCTGTGGACACTCGGGATCGGGGTGGGATGGCCTGTAGCGGCGGCGCGACGAGAGCAGTGCGGCCGGCGGCGGAGGAGAACGGCAGCGGCGGTGCTCCGGTGCTCGTGAGCGGCGAGGAAGAGGTCGGGGAGCTTCAGGGCAGTGTGGGGAAGCTGGAGGTGGGGTCAATTGGAGTCGAGAAGGGCTGGGAAGGGGTTCTCCACGGCGAGCAGGGGACGACAGCGAGCGGTGCTCATTGGCAGTGGTGCTCCAGCCGGAATTCAACGGTGTTTGGAGGCTGGTGAGCACGAGCAGGGACTAGGGAAGCTTGCTAGGGGGTCAGTGGGGACAATGGGGGGTCGATGGCGGCTGCCCACGACGGCCAGTATCTCACCAGAAGGGAGGAGCGGAGGGCGGCAGTGGTGATCGGGCTTGGGGTTGGGGAAACGGCAAAAGAACCAGGGGAATGGGTTGCAGGGGCTCTTGTAGTGCTAATGCGCGCGAAAGATAAGGCCCTGGGGTTCTGTAGCGAGCTCTCAACGGCGGCGGCGAGGTGGTGACCGGCGGGGGCTAGGGGGGGTCGTGGCGCGCGCGAAATAGGATAGCAGGGGAGGGCTAGGGCGGCGGCCAACGTCTAGGCGACACGTGGGGAGGGCGGCAGCAGGAGGTGGAGCGGCAGCGGCCTGCACAGCGGCGACGGTGAGGTGCTCTGCACCGGCGGCAGGGAGAAGCGGGGGGGGGGGGCAGAGTGGTGCCAGAGGAAGAAGAAAGGAGGGAGGGGGTCCGAAGGACTCATATGAAAAAACCAGAGAATCTAGGGACCTCTCGGTAAAGTAAAATTTCCCACTAATCTAAAATCCTAATGAGGAAATGCCCAAAATAGAAGTTGGAGAGTTTCTCAAACCCTACAACATTTCTTTAGGGTTCAAGTTCAAAAACCCAAAGTATGCAGCTTTACATTTTAAATTTTGAACAAAAGTTGTATTTGAATAGGTTTCATCCTTACTGAGATAGATTTCATGCAGTTTTGGACCCAATTGCAAGTTTTCATGTAATGTCATGATGACTTGCATTTGTACATTTTGATCCTAAGGAAACTTTGAAAGCTACTTTTATACTTTAATAATTTTGCATAAAAGGACCCATACTATTGCTTTAAACACATCTAGGTCCCTGTTTTCACATAAAGACCCACCTTTTTTAAAAATTTAACATATCTATTACAATTTCTTTCCTATGGTAATACAAATTTGACACCTAGTGTCATATTCTTCCTAGTTTTTTATTCTACCTCCCATTCTTACCCAATTAACACTAAAGGGCCCACATTTTTCAAAATTACATAAATGCCCTTTCTCCCTTTGCACTTAAATTTGGCACACATACATAATAACAAACATACACACTTCACATAAAAATCTAATGTTTATAATTCTAATTACCTGAATGTCACAATACGCTTTCCGTTTGCGCACAACCCGACGACCCTGCGGGACCAAAGGCAGAGTTCCGATCAACTCCACGGCTAGTCTGGGGGAGTTGTTCCTTCTCGCCTTCCCTTCAGTTTCCCTTTCCGCTAGGGGGCTCTTGCTTTCCATTGTTTCGTCGCTTGGTTGAGCTTTGGATGCTTGAGCTTGCTTTGCTTCTGCCGCGGTGCTGGGAAGAAGGTGGTCTGGTCAGGGGATGTCGGGTTGCGGTGGGTAGCTCCGGTACAACTCTATGTGTCCCTGCAGAAGATTTTCAGTTAGCAGTGGCAGAACAGCATAGCTTGTTTTCAAAAAAGTAGTCGAGTACTTACTAGTTTCGGAGAATTTTGCACAGAAAACAACTATGGGACGTAGGGAACTGCATCCACGTCCAGCAGCACTCGCCTGACCCGGATGAGTGCGGCGTCGTCAGTCAATTCTTCTATGCACATCCGAGAGGGATCTTCAGCACTATGTACTCAAAGCCTAGAGTGTGGCATTGTTGGATTGGCTAGATCCGGCGTTTGAAGAAAGAGAACATCACAAACGCTTCGGTCACTCCTATTTCTTTATGAGCTACTATGATGGCAAGCAACTCGTCGACTTGGTCCAGGTCTCCTCTAGAGAGTTCGGTGTTCCACTCTAGCCTCACGACAGGGGGTTTGCTGGATTTTTTAGGAAGCTGGGGGCTATGGTTTTCGATGTAGAACCAGTGGTTCTTCCATCTAGGAATGTTGGAGGGGAATTTATAGGAAAGGTACCTATCACCGGCTTGCTGTCTATGCTGGATGCCAGCGCCCCTTACAACAGATAGATTTTTGGCTATGGGTTGCGGCTTTACTCGGAAAGGAAGCAGAAAAGATCCTAGTGGGGTTCAATTCCGAAGAAAGCTTCGCAGAAATGGATGAAGATGGCAATATGGCAAATGGAATTCGGGTTGAGGTGATGGAGCTCAAGCCCGTCGAAATAAAGAAGGTCTCGGAAGAAAGAGCAAGACGGGAGGGCCAGACACCGTTCGGCAAAATGGTAAAATGTGACGATTTCGTCTACATTTTTCATGGGAAAAGGTTCGCGAAAAGTGGGGCGCCAGTTAACAAGACTTTTTTCTTGGAGCAAACCCTCAAAAACAAGTTTTTTGAGATCGTTGTTGGAGCACTGACTGTGAGTCCACTCCCCAGACGGCGGCTACGACTCCTTCTTCTTCCCATCCTTCTCGTTAGATCTCTTGGGCGCCATTTCTTGATCCGCTCGCCACGAGTTACTCAGGGGCTGCGGAGAAAGGGGCGGAGAGATTTGGTTGGATTGGGGCTCTCCAAGGGGGTGAAGGCGGAGTGCGGCTCTAATTGGGGGATTTGGAAAGTTCTTGGCAGATTGCAGATTGAAAGCACAATTTTTACTTGGTGTTACCGCGGGGTTAAATAACCAGCGGCCGGATACAGTTTTACTGTTTCGAAGTTGAAGAGTTGTTTCAGGAAATATTCGGAAGACGAGGGGTCATTTGGTGGATTGTTTAGATAAAATATTCCACTAATTATTTTTTTAGGGTTAATTATCCCGAAAAAAGGGGGTTTTTCGAATTCCAGATCTAACTTCCATCATTCATACCATCACACCAGTTATTTATCATGGGAATATTTTTTCACTACATGCCACGACCTTTGGATCCTTATTTCCAAACCTGAGAGATTTGGATTCAAGGCTCGGGGGCTGCGGGATACGTGGCATCGACTACTTATTTTTTTGAATTTATTTGAAAAGTAAGTAAGGAAGATTCAAGACTAATATGACCCTCAGCCTGATTCTCCGATTCAACTTAAGGCTCGGGGGCTACTCCATATGGAGTGCGATTTTTCAATCACACACCATACCAAAGAAGTAATTCGGGGCATGAGCACCTCATAGCTTTGATGCAGCCAAGAAAGTACTCGAAGAAGAACTTCAAGACGGAGCTTCAAAAGAAGCCGAAGACTACTTCGAAAAGTACTCGAGAAGCCTGCAGTACTCAGCTACGAAGAGTTCGGAGGCTTGTCAGACCCAAGGCTATGAGACTGTGTACATAACGTAGTTTAAATAGGATTAAGAGATGAAGCCTATCTTATCTCTTATTTATGTTGTTCTCTACTCGTATGACTAGGAGATAAAGCTAGTCGGTACAAAAGGAAACTACTCGAGTTGTACTCTGGTACGATTCCTTGGCTAGTATTGGACTAGGATTCATGTAACCCTGTCCTCCCGGATATATAAGGGGGGTAGGGACCCCCTCAAAACATCAACACCCAAGGCAATACAAACCACCATACAGAACGTAGGGAATTACGCACCTCGCGGTCCGAACCTATCTAAATCTTGTGTCCCCTGCACCTTCGAGTTCCTGATCTCGGCGTCTCCTCACATAAACTTACCACCTTGGGTATACCCCTCGGTGGGCAGCCGGTAAAACACTGACAGTTATATAGACGAAAATCGATAGTTTAGAGGTGAAATAGATTTTAAAACATGTCCTTGCCACATCATTATCCACATGTAATGTCACGTCAGCAAAATCCACCTCTAAAACAACCCTAGGGGGTATTTAGAGCAGTCCCAACTAAGAAACTAAGGCCACTCCAAATGTAGTGACCAGGATGGTTTCCATATCATTTATGATACCATGTAGGATGTTTTGCTGATTTGGCAGTGCAATTAAAGAGGATAGAGAGGAAAAGACCAAGAAATCAAAGTCTATGAAACTACGTGATACCTATTGGAATGGATATCATACATACCAAGATAGAATTAAAGAGTGGGAAAGAAAGGGATTGGTCGACAGAGGAGAAAGGTCATTGGAGGAATTTATTTTATATCCACAATTACAAGTTATGCATTGGGACTATAGGTTTATAGGTTTTTAGGTGGTGTCTAGGTGACATGGCTTGTCATAGACATTACTTCTCCCATGTCACATAGGCACCATTTATGAAACTATATTTCCCAATGCATAATTTGTAATAGTGGTTATAAAATAAATTCCTCCAATGACCTTTCTCCTCTCTTTACCAATCCCCTTCCTTCCCACTCTTTAATTCTATCTTGTTACCCGTGATATCCATCCCGATGAGTATCGTGTAGTTTATTATACTTTGATTTTATCATTTATTGCATGACATCCAGTTTATTGGTCTTTTTCTCTCTCTCCTCTTTAATTGTATTGCTAAATCAGCAAAATATCCTACATGGCATCATATTAAATGCTATGAAAAATATCCTAGTTACTGCATTGTAACTGCCCTTAGATGGTTTTGGATAGATTGGGATGTAAAATACCTGGTTTTATTGGTGAGAGGGTTAAGTAGACTAGTATTAATAGATTAAGGGGTAGAATAGACTTATTCCTATATTATTTGTCTCCCCTAGATTTCCGGGGCTCGGCCGTCCGCCCGCCCGTACCCATCGCAGCACCGCGCAACCAAACGAAACCGGCAGCTGCGTCCACGGTTTTGGGAGCCCTGGTTTCCGTCTTCGCTGGAGTTGAGGGGTGCGTGGGGCCCCTACTTACTAGATGTACGTTATGGCCGGGGACATTTCCACTGCGCCAAATTTCCCTTCTAGACGGACTTGGAGGCATTTTCTACTGGTCCACATGATCAGGGGTAATCAGCTTAAACTAGAATGGCGCGCGGAAAGCCGCGCATATCCTAGTCGATATAGAATTTAGTTTAGTAGGGAAGTAATTATTGTGTGTAGGTAAATGTACAATTTTTTTAAACTACGTTAGGTAGGATATCACAGTGACGTTAGTTTCGCATAGCTATCATGGTCTACGGGCAGTTGCTGCACCTGGTATATATTTTGAGCACTCTATTAACGTGTTGCTACTATTTAAGTAATATATTATGTTCCATATCGAAATGGAGCTATTATTTTTTATGGCTGTATTTTTTATGGTGAAAGGAGGGTAAAGTTATTTATTAGGGAGGGCAGAGCATAATTAGCCAGTAGCTTAATATAGTTGCGAAATGAGGGACTTCAACTTTGAATCATGAAATTTGGCAATTAATAGTCCTGATGGTATTTTGTTTAAGGAAACAGGAGTTTTATTAGAATATGACGAGTTAGTGTGGAGGTACTATAAGAAGCGTGTTATTATGTTTTTAGGGAAATAAGATCTTTTTTTGCTGTGTTACTTTATTTATGTGAGTAGCGTCAGTATTAGAAATGGCATATTGCTATACGGCTCATACGTTCGTTTTCTTAAAAAATAGGGTCTTAGATTGTGATGGGCTAGTTGTATAAAATATGCAGATTATTTTTCAAGAGTAACATGTCGTGAGATGGAGCATGGATTGATTGTATGAAAAATGAGGTTTGTTTTGCAAAATGGTGAACAAAAGTGGCCTGCAGATTAGTTTTCCTGAGAAAAAAGGTTTATTTTGTAAACTGATGAAGAGAAGGTTTGGTCTGTGGGTTTATTTCGTGAAAAATTTGAGTTATTTTTTGAAATTACCGAAGGTGGACTATGATTTCAGCAGAATCCAAGGGGGTTTGGAAAAAGAACCGAGAGAACCCTCGGACTGCAGGTTGACTTGAGCGAAGCGTGAGGGGTATTGTGAAAAATTATTGTGAAAAATTTATGAACTTCTGTGGACTTCGGATTGATTTCAAATAAATAGAAGGATTTTTTAAAAAAACTCGGGATTTGTGGTCCGGCCAGATAAAATCTCGCACAAGCTTCATAAAAACACAGAGATTTCGACGCTTATGAATGTTGAAAAGACAGTAGTACGTACTCCTTCACAACAGGATGTAGGCCATGTTTGGATGACTGGGAAAGAGAAAGAGAAAGTGCAAAACTTTTGCTCTTTTGCACTTTTTTTGCACTTTTGGATCTAAACACCCCAAAGTGCAAAAGGGCAAATGCTACCGTAATTTTGGTAATTATGGATTAATTAGGCTTAATAGATTCGTCTCGTCATTTAGTCCTCATCTATGTAATTAGTTTTTTAATTAAACTATATTTAATACTTCTAATTAGCGTCCATACATCTGATGTGACAGGAGTAAAAATTTTACCATTTGCCCTTTTACCATTTGGGGTGGATCCAAACATAGCCGTAGTAACTTAGGGAGGGAGATCCGATCGGTAGCTTCTAAAACGCAGTGCGGAAATGCCGCCCACGGAATCAGAGACTCCACATCCAAACGGTCACAGACCCCAAGGTTCCTTGAACGTTAGCCGTCAATCCAGAGTCAAAGAATACATGATAAACATTCCTCCGATCCGTCTCGGCAGATGCCTCCAGCGAGACCTGAGGAGGCAGACACCATCGGTCCTCTCTCTCTTTCTACGGGCGTGGCGTGGGCGGTGCAGCGGTTTGCGCGACCTGGACGAAAACGTCGAGAAGCCAAGCTAGCCACTGGTAGTGGTATCCACATCCCAACGGCTCCCATTTCCGCGGTTTCTTCCATGCAACTTGGAATGGAATTGGTCTCGAGGGAAACCCAAACACATCCAGGATTGGCCACCTGATTTCATTTGTTGGTGGGTGACCCCGAGCTCGGCCACAGGGAGTTCTTTGAGCTAGTTGGCCACTTGATTTATTAATCCATGGGTAGATGCGGTTACACCCCCCTTGGCCGCTGCCCCGTGGTTGGGCACGTCCTAGGTGCTTCGATGGACGTATACAATTCATGGTGGTTGAGCCCGACAAGGTCCTTGGTTTGGATAGAGAGAATCTAGTGGGCGATTGCTGACATGTTGTGGGCGGTCCCAGGAAGTGGGCGGGCAGCGTCACTGCGTGCCGTCCGGATTTATCTACTGCACTTGTACTGCACAGCGTTTCAGAGATGATGCCTTGACACGGAGAGTGGTAATCACCTATAGCTGCAATACATTCGACATGTTATTGGATCGAGGATTATATTCTTATTAAGCGATTTTTTTACCCCAGCAGTGTTTCGCTGCAACTTGTTTGCATCTCATCACTAATTTGTTAGCATTGAAATATTTTCTTTTTAAAAAAATGAGCTATGCACGTTTTGCATTAGGAGAAATAGAATAAGAGTTTGTTTGGTTAAGTGCCAATGACAGCTAAACCAATTTTCTGCCGTGCTGTGGAAATGAAGATAATGTTTGGTTCGCTCCGAATATTGGCGTATCAATTTGCGCCAACCAAAATACAGGAGATTGAGCGAAATTAAAGGTCGCCCGCGTTTTGGCGGCCACAAAGAGCACCTCTTGGCATTCGTGTGGCAGGAAGTTAGTTTCTGCATGCAAATAGAGAATTGCAAAGCATGTACCATTAAGCGTCGATAGCACATAAACTAAATATATATCATATTGAAAATCTGATTTCATATTTATATTCCTTGCATTTAAATCTACACAACATGACGACATTTGACGAGATTTAGAAAGGAACCAAATATCATACTATGAAGCTGGTTAGATCTGACAAGCATATAAACCAAAAAAGGATCCGCCACCGTTTTGGTTTTGCTCATGATTTGGTCATGACCGGTTTTGGTTCACTACTGAAAAAAAGTCGTTCAGTACCGGTTGGAAACGAGTTTTAGCCCCGGTTCTCCAACCAGTACTGCGAAGCTGAGACTGAAAGTCTCCGGTGTGCTTTCCATGCGAAAGCCTTGACCACTTTGATCAGATGATGATGGCGCCAGTGGCGTCGCCCCTCCTTTGAGGCATCATTTTGGAAGCTCTACGGTTTGCCGATGGATTCGTTGCCGAACGCCCGCCCCTTTCGCCTGGTCCTGACGATGGTTGTCTACTCTCTTCGGTGCTCTCTTTGGGGAGTTCCTACTTCTGTGCCTACCTTCGCTTTATTTTGGCCACCTCCATCCAGATTACACAGATCGTCGTCTAGCAGATGCTTTGCCACCCCTCTTTGCTGGTGGATGCTTTGCCGCTCCTCTTCGGTGGCGAATGCTTTGCCACCGCCGCCGTGTTGGTAGTTGATCCTCTTGGGCGGATGCTTTGCCAGCTTGGTTGTGTTGGTTGGGTGGATGCTTGGCTACCTTTGAGGACCTTTGCTTCCTTGACGATGTTGCATCTTTTAGCAGGCTCAGTTACTTGGTCGTGTCTAGGTTTGTGGGTTCGTGTGAGTTTCTCCCCGTTGTTCTTGCTGTTCTTGTTGGATCGCGTGCCACTTATTTAGTGGTGCTTTTAACGGCCTTAATAGCTTCTGCCTAGTAAGGTTTGTATTGGTTGTAGTTCTTTCCTCTTAATGAAATACATGCTCAGGCACGTTCGTGAAAAAAGTCTCGGTCTTCGTCATCGGGTATTTTACCCGGATTCACATACGTAGTACCCACACCAATTATTTCCATCTTCTTATCGCAAACACTAGGATGAATAAATTAGTTATACAATATTTGTGTATGCCTATACAGACCATCAAAGGAGATATACAAAATTGTAGTGACCCCACATTCCGGAAAGTCCATTCTAACATTCAATTCATCCTTCCATTGACAGCCGCCTTTGTTCAAAGCCTCGGCGTAAAGTCATTATTTTCTGTCAGACCTGGGGCTACGGGGCTGTGTACATAACATAGTTTAAACGGGGTTAAGAGATAAAGTCCATCTTATCTCTTATTTATATTATTTTCTACTCGTTTGAGTAGGAGATAAAGCTAATTGGTACAGAAGGAAACTACCCGAGTTATATCCGAGTACGATTCCTTAGCTAGTCTTGACTAGATCCATGTAACCCTGACCTCCCGGATATATAAGGGGGGGGGGGCAGGGACCCATTCAAAACACAACTCAACACCCAAGGGAATACAAACAACCATACAGGACGGAGGGTATTACGCACCTCGCGGCCCGAACCTGTCTAAATCTTGTGTTCCTTGCACCTTCGAGTTCCTGATCTCGGCGTCTCCTCACCTAAACTTACCACCTCGGGTATACCCCTCGGTGGGCAGCCGGTAAAATACCGACAGCTGGCGCGCCAGGTAGGGGAGCGCATCGAAGATCCACTGGCGAACTCAATGGCATCTTTCCAGTTCTCCAGGTCAGTACCTTCTCAGGGTACAACGTTTGTTTTTGGCTCGTGGGTCTGCGTCGCAGATGGTGCGGGCAGTTTCCGTCGATTCCTCGTCGACATGAAGCCAAAAACCCCCGCGGCGGTTTCTCAAAGCGACCTCTAGAAGTTCATTGATGATCTCGACGATTTGTCAATTCATGGGTCCGCAACGAGGATCGAGGAGGAGTCTGCTTCCGGCGCGACTTCATCCGGCGCTGCAACAACCTCCCTTGAGTTGGACTCGTTCCAATCTGAGGGCTCGTGTAGCGATCGCAACTCGGTCTACGAAATTTGGCCACTAATCTCCAGGAGGCCAACATCTCCGAGTCTCTCTCCATATTGGAGGAAGACTTGGACACTCTGCTCCAGCTCGGAAAGCCCGAAGCCACCGCACGTCGGGGGGCTTCGGGTTGTTTCGGTGCCAACGGCTTGATGATCACCTCCACCCTGGAGGGGCGTTTCGTGCATTGGAAGGGCATGAAGCTTTCTGATCTACTCGAGGCCGAAGATCGACTTGTGGCACACCTCAAGCCTTTGCCTTTTCAGGAGGGCAGGCCGTTAGCCAACGTGGCGGAGGAGTCGACCGAGCTAGTCGACGCGAGCTCTGACGAGCTCATCTCACGCCAGGTGCTAATGGCGGAAGAAGGCGAGGACGATGGCAACTTGCCTATCATCGAATTTGATGCGGTATCCGAAAATGAGGCCATAGCCAACACCGGCGATAAGAATGACGCCGATCATGAGGCACGGAGGACCTGGAACAGAGCTCGCGCAGCTTGCCGAAGGAGGGTCAATGAGCGCATGCGATCCATGCATCGCGAGCTTGACGCCGAATTCGCTGCCGTAAGCGAGCGGGGCTTCAGGACTCCGGTGGCCAACATCGCCAGGGTTACGGCCATACTCGAGCGCAGTAAGGATCCGAACGTGCGTCAAGCACTTCGTTTCGCACAGAGGGCCTGGATTCAGCTTGATCAGCAAAATCCGGTGTCTACCCTCAGGGAGGAGCGCGTGGGCGAAAGCCGAAGCCAGGCTCACAGCCGAACAGCAGGCGGCCGTCCTCGACCTCAGCGCAGCAACAACAACAACGCTCGCGGGAGTCAGGCTCCTAGCTGGAGGCAGCAGCCACCTCTAGGAGGTAACCCGCGACAGGCCAATCATCGGCCTCCTCCAGAGGACCTGCACCAGCACATCAATGAAGGCCGTGATGTGCGGTCCGTGATCGATTCCAGGTGCAAAGTACGTGAAGAAGTCGAGACAGAAGGTACTGACTGCAGCGACCGTTTCCCAGCTTTCTCCGCGCGGTTCAGTAGTTACAAGTACGGGCTTCAAGCCGATCGGCATCACCAAGTATGATGGCAAGCAATCTCCTCAACAATGGCTACGTTGCTACTCCACCGCCATTGAAGTAGCAGGGGGCTCCAACATCACCAAGGTCGTCTACTTTCTGATGGCTTTGGACCCTGCGCCGCTCACGTGGTTGGAGAGCCTGAGCAACAACTCGATCGACTCCTGGGAGCGGCTCAAGAAGGTCTTCATCAACAACTTCCAGGGGGCGATTGCTCGTGTAGGTACTCATCACGATCCTGCTAAGTGTAAATTGGAATGTAACAAGCTCCTACGATCCTATACACGCCGTTTCTTTGATGTCCGCGCCACCATCGAGAATATCTCGGAGGAGGACATCATCGACTGCTTCTACAATGGCATCACCGATCCAGACATCTACAGAGACTTCGGGCAGAACAGGCTGAAGACTGTTGTGGGGCTTCGCGTCATGATGCACGACTGGTCCGAGCAGGAAGAGAAGATGCGGGAGCGGTTCCCGTGGTGCAATGATAGCAATATGAGGCATCCTAATGACAACCGCAACGACAAGAGCCAGCGGGACTATTCGGGTCCATCCTGAAAATGCAAGCCAGATGATCTCATCGCGGCAATTGATTGCTACCATCTCCGGAGGACATTCAGCAATTCCGGTGGTGGCAAGAAGAACAAGAAGCAAGTGGACAAAGAACCCGAAGATGACGACCAAGGGGACCAAGGGTGCAACATGAAGTTCCAGGATGCTTCAAAGACCATCAACGTCATCTTCGAGGGAGATGGCGACTTCGGTTCCAGGCGGGAACAAAAACTGCTTCTCCGGGAGATCATGTCCGCCGAGCCGGCGGTACCACGACCACTCCGCTGGTCGGAGGTGCCCATCTCGTTCTCCCGCGATGATTAGTGGACAAGCTTTTCGGAGCCCGGTAAGTTCCCCCTGGTCCTGGACCTGGTGGTGGCAGAAGTCAGGCTCACCAAGGTGCTCATCAACGGTGGGAGTGGTCTCAACCTCATCTTCGCCAGCACTTTGAGAAAGATGGGTCTAGACTTCACGGACATGCTGGTTCCAAGCAAGTCTCCTTTCTATGGTATTGTCCCAGGTAATGCGGCGCACCCACTTGGCACGGTGGTTCTTCCAGTCACTTTCGGCACGAGGGAGAACTACCGCACCGAGTTCATTAAATTTGAAGTTGCTAACTTCGAATCTTCTTATCATGCTATGCTATACTGGGCCGTCCGGAACTCGCCAAATTCATGGCAGTGCCGCATTATATTTATCTGCTTCTTAAGATGCCAGGACAAAGTGGGGTACTCACTCTCCGAGGTGACTTGAAAAAGTCACACGATTGCAACCAGGAGGCGATCCAATATGCTTCGACTACGCGTGTGCCAGATGCTTCAGGGGAAGTACTCGCGGCTGTGCAGCAGCTCTCTCAAGCTAGGCTGGAGATCCCTCCAAGAAAGGCTAGCAAGTCGAGCATCCAATCAACTGGTGACATGGCCCTCAAATCGATCCAGCTCTAGGAGGGTGACTCATCTAAGACCGCCGTCATCGGCGCGGGCTTAGATGAGAAATAGGAACTCACGCTCGTCAGTTTTCTTCAGGTTAACCGAGACATATTCGTGTGGAAACCAGCGGATATGCCAGGGGTGCCCAGGGAACTGATCAAGCATAGTCTGAATGTACACCCACAGGCTGTGCCCGAAAAGCAACGCCTTCGAAGATTTGCTCACGATAAGCGTGAGGCAATTAAACGGGAAATAGCTAAACTCCTCACGGCTGGCTTCATTAAAGAAGTGATTCATCCAAAGTGGGTAGCTAATCCCGTCCTTGTAAGGAAAAAGAATAATGAATGGAGAATGTGTGTTGACTACACCGATCTCAACAAGCATTGCCCAAAGGATCACTTCGGGCTACCGCGCATTGATCAAGTCGTCGACTCAACGTCGGGTTGTGTACTCCTTTGCTTCCTTGATTGTTATTCACGATATCACCAGATTGCACTCAAGGAGGAGGATCAAATCAAGACCGCGTTTATCACCCCGTTCGGGACTTACGCTTACAAGTGTTGAAAAATGCAGGAGCAACATATCAACGCGTGATTCAGATGTGCTTTGCTGATCAGCTGCATCAGAATGTTGAAGCCTACGTGGATGACATGGTCATCAAGACCAGGAATCCCGACAGCCTGATTGCAGACTTGGAAGAGACGTTCAGCAGCCTACGCAGGTTTCGGTGGAAGCTCAACCCAACTCAATGCATTTTCGGAGTACCATCAGGAAAATTGCTCGGGTTCATCATCAGCAACTGGGGAATTGAAGCCAACCCTGTGAAGATTTCGGCCATCACTGATATGGGGGCTTCGGCCACAATCAAAGATGTGCAGAAGCTAACAGGCTGTATGGTAGCCCTGAACAGGTTCATCTCCCGGATCAGGAAGAGAGGACTACCCTTCTTCAAGCTCCTGAAGCGCCAAGACAAGTTCCAGTGGATGGAGGAGGCTGAGCGAGCCTTGCAAATCCTGAAGCATCACCTTCAGTCTCCTCCGGTCCTTACAGCACCATTGCCGGGGGAAGATCTACTACTCTACATTGCGGCAACAACCCATGTTGTCAGCAATGCTATTGTAGTCGAGCGAAGCGAGGAAGCCCATGCATTTGGAGTGCAGAGGCCTGTGTACTTCATCAGCGAGGTAATCTCTGAATCCAAGGTATGATACCTGGCAATTTAGAAACTTTTATATGCAATTCTGATTACATTAAGAAAGTTGCGCCATTACTTCGACGAGTACAAGATCACTGTGATTACGAATTGTCTGTTGGCAGATATTCTCCATAATCAAGATGCCACGGGGCGCATATCAAAATGGGCAGTGGAACTGGAGGCTTTGTCTGTCAACTTCAATCCACGCACTGCAATCAAGTCCCAAGCTCTAGTCGATTTTATGGCTGAGTGAAGGGAGAATCAAATTCCAACTCCAGTCGACAAGCCAGAGCACTGGACCATGTACTTTTGATGGGTCTCTTAAGCTCGATGGCGGCAGTGCTGGAGTTCTATTTATTTCTCCAAGAGGTGAACAATTGAAGTGTGTCCTCCAGATCCTTTGGGAGGTATCCAATAATGAAGCCGAGTATGAAGCACTCCTTCACGGGCTACGTTTGGCGATATCACTAGGCATCAAGCGACTTCTTGTATATGGTGATTCACTTCTAGTCGTTCAGCAAGTCAACAAAGAGTGGGACTGCAGCAAGGAGACGATGGACGCTTATGTACAGGAAGTGCGCAAGCTGGAAAATAAATTTTCCGACCTGGAGGTTCATCATATGGTACGGGAGCATAATGTTGGCGCAGATATACTATCCCAGCTGGGGTCTACTCAAGCACAGGTTCCAGCGGGAGTTTTTGTCCAGTAGTTAAAGCAGCCATCCATCAAGCCCTCACCTCATGTAACCACCGATGCAGGCCCTCAACAACCTGATTGAGAGGTTATGATGCTTTGTGAGGACTGGAGAGAGGCTTATATCGATTTCATCCGGGATCAAAGACTACCAGCAGGGATGGATGCAAGAAGCGCAGAGGCAGCTCGTGTCATGCGTAGAAGTAAGGGGTTTGTCCTAGTCAACAGCAAGCTTTACCGGCGTGGCGCACGTTCAGGTGTTCTCATGAAGTGCGTCACGAAAGAAGATGGCTACGACATACTGCGGGAGATACATGAGGGCGTTTGCGGCAACCATGTAGCTTCACGAACGTTGGTGGGGAAAGCATACAGAGCTGGTTTCTGGTGGCCCACCGCAGTGTCCGATGCTGAGGACCTTGTGTGGAGATGCCAAAACTGCTAATTCTTTGGCAAGCAATCTCACATCCCAGCTCACAGTCTCATCACCATACCGCCATCCTGGCCGTTTGCTTGCTGGAGCCTTGATATGATTGGGCCCTTCACAACGGCACTAGGCGGTTTCACCCATGTATTGGTGGCTATCGACAAGTTTACCAAGTGGATCGAGTACAAGCTGATAGCCAAGCTCACACCAGATCGAGTTGTTAATTTCATCTCCGATATCATGCATCGCTTTGGCTTCCTGAATAGCATCATCATGGACCTAGGATCAAAGTTCACGGCCAACCAGTTTTGGGAGTTCTGTGAAAATGCATGCATTGTGGTCAAATATGTCTCTGTTGCACACCCAAGGGCCAATGGTCAAGTCGAGAGGGCGAACGGGATGATAATTGTTGGCCTCAAGAAAAGACTCTATGATGAAAACAGCAAGAAAGGAGGAAAGTGGATACACGAGTTGCCACATGTCGTCTGGGGGCTCAGGACTCAGCCGTCCAAAGCCACAGGACAAACACCGTTCTTCCTTGTCTACGGCTCCGAAGCTATCTTACCGGCCGACATCATGCGGAAATCCCCAAGGGTTGAAATGTACAATGAAGGCGAGGCGGACGAAGCAAGGCAACTAGAGCTTGATTTTGTTGAAGAGGCTCGCTGCACCGCTCTTGTTCAGTCAGCACGATACCTGCGAGGGATCCGGCGATATCACAATCGCAACATGAGGGAACGGTTGTTCAATATAGGTGATCTGGTCCTACGCCGCATCCAAGACGAGTCCGGCTTACACAAGCTCAACTCAAGGTGGGAGGGTCTGTTCATCGTTAAAAAGGTTACAAGACTGGGGTCATATCGACTACAATACCCCGAGGGCCAAGATGTCCCGAATTCTTGGAACATCCAGAACCTGCGCAAGTTCTACCCATGAGGTAGCGTGCGGGAACAGCCATTCTCCAGATGCCTAGGCGGCCTTTTTTCTTCCGAATCAATTTGGAGGTTACGTGTCACAAAATTTGGAATGTAAATTTCTCTGTTAACAGACGGAGGCTCCGGCCACGTTCATGTTTCATTGACTCCTTGTCATGAGTTGTGACATAGGCTACGGCCATATTCATGTTTTATCGCCTTCGTGTTATAAGTTTTGACGGAGGCTACGGCCACGTTCATGCTTTATTTGAATCAACTTTCACCGTGACCTTTGATGGTCGCTTGCGACAATGATCGCATTTTTCCCAACAAGTTCAATCCATTCGATTGGTTACACCTAACTTGTTGGACGGGCTCACACAAGAAGCTATTTCGACTACGCCTAGAGTTGTTGCACTCGTGTTCTTTCCTAACTGGTTGGATGGGTTTCTACCCGGAGCTCCTATGACTACTTCCAGGGTCGCTACACCTGGGGTAGTGTCTACTACATAGCCTTCAAATCTGGATGCCAATTCGGTTAAGGCACATGCAAGTAGAGACATCAAATAAAAATATATATACAAGGAAACGAGTACTTGTTTTTACATCCTAATCCTGCAGTACACTTTTTACTATCTGTTCTGCTATAAGTTGGGCTTCTTGGAGGTACTCGTTGAATTGTTCTTCAGTGCACTCTGCTGCCACTCCCTGCGCAAACATTTCTAGCAGAGCTTCTGTCACACCCGATTTATAAGAACATAAATCGAGCAATCATATATGCGCCAGGATCAAGTCACGCATATATACAACAGAATCATCAACATATCACAACACATATCTCAAAATGAAAGCGTATAAATTATAAACGAATATCCTTATTACAACTGAATCAAGAATCAGTTCAAGGAATGCAGAAGCGTAAAATAAGGGTCCGTTTGGTTGAGCTGTGGATTTCTAAGAATCTGATTTCTGCTGTTAGCTGTGGAAAATCAGCTGTGAGCTGTCGGCTGTGGGAAAGCTGAAAGCTGTTTGGCTGAAACTGCTGCCAGCTGTGGATTTTTGGTACAATTGTCTGTTATACCCCTGTTATGTCCCTGAGTTTAGTTTTAATGTTCATATGTATTCATTAGCAGTTAAGTATTAAAATAGTTACTAAAATAAATGTACCCATATAATTAGTTCAATTAGAGAATGCTGTTATATAGTTAATATAAAATATATATAGTTCACAATATAATTAGTTCACGTAGTTTTACAAGAAAGATACAAAGTGGACTACAATCATGATTATATAACCAAAGCATTCGCTATGTTGTCACGAATGGTATTCATGGAAATCTCATTCTCCTCCTCAAGAACAACATCATCATCTTGAACTTGAACTACTTGTTGCCCTTCATTAGCATCGTCATCCTCATCCACAGGCATGTAGTCTTCATTTTCATCACATTTCTCAAAATCATCATCCCTTAGTGCACTATCACGAATGAAATTGTGCAATGCCATGCAAGCGATAATGATTTGCGCTTGTATTTCAGGTGAGAAACTTGGTATTTTTTTCAATATACGCCACTTTTGTTTAAGGACACCAAATGCACGCTCAATGACATTACGGAGTGATGAATGTAAGTAATTGAACATCTCATACTTCCCTTGTGGTGCATGATGCCTACGAAGATGAAACTCCGGAAGATGGTACGTGCTACCTTTGTATGGAGCTAGGTATCCGGTACGGTTCGGATAACCGGAATCCACTAGATAATACTTGCCTACAATATTGAAGGACAACATGAAGAATAGGGCGCCACAGGGACGTCAACTGGGAGACGAACGTCTAGAAGTCGTCGAAGCCGCGGACGTAGTCCTCCACGTTGCCGGGCACTGAGCAGCAGTCGAAGGTATCCAAGAGAACAGAAGAGTAGAGAGGCAAGTGTGAGTACAAACTCGTACTCAACAAGCATAACACAAACTATGAGGCTCTAAGGTCGGCTGACTCAACTGCATTAGCTTTTAGTCTTGGCAGAATTTTATTTAAAACTATTTACTACAAGTGGATAAATTACCATAACCCGAATTACATAACAATTAATCAGGATTTATTAAAGCTACTGAGAAACCAAACCAAACCACCAAGATAACCCCCACTAATCAAATGGAGGATCTGGGCCGCTCATGACCATGAGCACGGCTAGTATACCAGTTTTACACTCTCGAGAGGTTGCACAACTTTACCCACAAGTCGTGAGCTACGCTAGTTGTTCATCACACTTCCTTAGGTGAGATGACTAGCAAGCACACTACGAGACCGTTACAAAGGATCACGTTAGTAAGGTGTAACCGCTAAGGTTTCTGGATCAGCGACAATGGGGCCCACCTCCAGGGGTACAAGACACATAGCACAGACCAAGCCGGAGGAGCAAGGACCATTGAAGCTTACCACCCCTCTTGCCCACGCAGGTAAGTTACTCCTGAACCAAAATGACCGAATTAGTAAGTCAAGACCGTCCCATTCCAGTCTTGTGGTTGCGCTATTGTCCCAGGTTGTCGCTCTATGAACCGGTTCTTATGGAGAGTGGCCAACCAAGCACTAAGCACCGTGCTGGCCCCCTAAACCAAGTTTCTACAAAAAAAAGTCGTGAGCCGCTCAAGCACACAACACAGAGGGCCACTCTCAGAATCAAGTTGCATATAGCCATTAATCAAATTTAATTAAAAAGGACCATAAGGTGTGAGAGCGCAGCACCTAGCACAACTAACCAAAATGCAACCCAAGGTATTTATATAAAGGATAAAAGTGGCTAGGAAATCCTTATAGGCATACAGTATTAAAATGCAGTATGAAATTGTATTTAAAAGTGATAGGATGTTCATATTATACTTGCCTTCCTCAAAGTTCTCCTGCTGCTGCTCAAACTGCTCTATAGAAAGGGGATCCTGGTACTCGTCCAAAGGCTCAGCGTCTACTCACGATCTCAACGCCAAAACATGGTCCAGCACATACACATACATGCTAGTAAAGACAAAAAATAATAAACAGTACAACATTACATAAAAACAGCACACAAAACTATGATAGAACTGTTCTACACATTACAACGATCGCGTGAGCGCAAAAACCAACTAAAACGGAGCTAAGACGTGAAAACTAGAGCTAAAACAAGGTCTAGGGGCTTTTCTGCGAGAAAACAGAACTTCCTGGGGGTTCTGGGCAAAAACTAGGGACCAAAACGTAATTAAAAGCTAGGTCTAGGGTCTAACACGCAAAACTACTGGGGCCGGACTGCAGGTTAAATTTCCCAAAGAGCTCAGGGGCCTAAACAATAAAAACAAGGCCTAACTGTAAATACTTTTGAATGGCATAGGACTGCGGGTTGATTCCAGGAAAATCCGGGGACTCTTTAGCAAAATGACAAGGCCGAACCGGTATCTTCGGATCTGGACGCTCGGATCTGGATCTGGCGGCTCTGATCTACCCCAAGCATGATCTAATCTTGCGCGTCGAATACAGATCGGGCGGCTCCCGATATTTGGGCGCGCGGGGCGGCGGCGCTTGGTCACCGGCGACCGTTTCCTCGGCGGCGCGGCTCGGGGCTCGCCGGAGCTCGATGTTCCCATCGCTCCGGTGGCCAGACCTTCACGACTTCAGGCCAGGGAACATCACCGCGGCACGGGGAACTCCTCTAGGATGAACAGAAGCGGCCAAGATGACCCTAGCGACGGCACGGCGGTGAGGGGCGGCGGACTCGCCGGCGTGCATGCGTTCTAAGCGCTACAGGCTGCCAAAAGCTATGATATCTGGCACAAAAGGACCAGGGGATGGAGGGAAAGCTCACCAAGGGCTCGTGGTGGCCGGAGCTGCAGCGGAAGATGGTCGTCGATGATGGCCGTGCAGCGGAGGCGGTCGGGTTCTCGTGGGCCGGCGGCTACAGACGGGCTCCGAGGTTCGGGTCGCCCTAGGTCGCTTCAGGAGGCTTCTGCGAAGGTGACTGAGGGGTTAAGAGGGTGCAAAGATCACCGGCGGCGAGGAATTACCGAGGCGGAGCTCCTCACTCATGACGACGGTCGTGGCGGAATTCCGGTGATGCCGGGGTGTAGGGCTCCAATGCTGGGCTCGAGAAGCTTCTAGGGGTCGAGGCGGGGCGTTTGCGGGGGTCGTGGTGGTCTGGGGCGCTGCAGAGCGGCTCAACCACGGTGAGGCCGAGGATGCAGCGCTGCGGAGGGAAAGGGGTGGCGGCGTTGAGGGTCTCCGGTGGATGCTGCGGCTAGGGTTAGGGTTCTAGGGCGCAGGGGTCTCCTTTTTGTAGGGCGGCGGGGTCAATCTCGGCGTGCGGGCCCGGGAGAATAGCTCGCCGGAGATCTCACGGCCGGTTGAAGCTCGGGGAAGAAAGGGGGCAGAGAGGGGAAACGGAGGCGCTGACGCGCGGGGCCACGCTGCCAGAGAGAGAAAGGAGGGAGAGAGCGGACGCTCGGGTGGGAGAAAGGCGCCGACAGGCGGGCCCGAGGTGGCAGCGAGGGAGAGGGGGTACACGCGGGGTGGCCGGGCGTGGCCCATGTGGAAAGAAAAGAGGAGAGGGGGGCCCGAGGGGAAGAGGGAGAAGTGGCCTGCGGGAAAAGAAGATGGGCCCAAGGGAGAGAGAGGGAGAGTTTGGGCTGCTGGGCTGGGCTGCTGCTCTCTTTTCCTTTCCCTTTTTTCTTTCTTTTCTTCTACAAACTATTCCAAATCAATTTGAATTCAAACCCAACTACTCAAACAAGCCAAAGAAATGCACGAGCATGAATGCACAAACATGTTGACCCTAAATAAATTTTTAATTACTTGTGATATTAAATTAGTTTAAATGCGAGACAAAATAAGGAAAACCCTAGAAAATTTACTTGAGCCAAAGTAAATTCATTAAAAATTCAAAAAATTACATTAGGGTGTTACAGCTTCTGGCCAAAAGGATTTCACAAATGCAAGAGCATGGCTGACACACGTGACCGGGGCTTCGGTGAGGAACTGGGCGACCTTCTGCGGTGCTCTGAGAAGTCGCTCCAGCAAGGACGCTTGCCTGCTTCGCCGTCTTCTTGCGGGTCCACGATGTCCACAAGCTTCTTGGCGGCTCCCCTAAGGTCCTCCAGCTCCTTTTGCCGCTGCTGCTTCTCTTCACCCAGCGTCTTGATCTGCTGAAGGCAGCCGGCGAACTGTTGTTCGATGTCAGCGATGACCTTCTGCAGCCTCTTGACGTCATCTATGCGGTGTCAGCATGACCTTCTGCAGCCTCTTGATGTCATCTATGCGGCGATACAACATATTCTTCACGTCAGTAAGCAGCTCTTCTTTATATGTTAAGATTTTCCTAATCTCTGCGGTGAATATATTTTCAGAATCCAAGATAAATTGTTAATTGGAAGTACTCGAGGGAAGTAAGGGCTTGCCTTAGTGCACCTTCTTTTGTTCCTTGAGTTATTCCTCGAGATTGCGCAGATCGTTCTTGACGAGCCACGTCTCTCGAGTCCGCTCTTGCTTCAGCTTGTCAAGTTCTCTCTGAAGATAGATGTTCTTCGTCAGCTCCTCGGATATGCGTTTGTCCTTGGCAGCGAGCTCCTGGTGGCCACTCACGACCGCTTTCAGCTTTTTGGACTTCTTTTGTGAGTGCTTGATCACATTCTGCATAAGGGGGGAGATTAAGACAAGCAACTTGACAACATATACTCACAGAAGAGTAATCATTTCTTACCAGGGAAAAATCGTACAACTCTTTGGAGGCCTTCTTGAAGGTTTTTATGTTGTCTTCCGTCAGCATTGGATCATCCACCAGATCTATGGTGATGATGTTCTGGTATCCGTGTTCGGCCATCAACAGGTCTCCAGGGCTCCTTGAGGCCCCCGCGGTTTCTTCAGAAGGTGGTTGTTAGGCACCTGCGAGTCAAGATACATTCAGTACATAATGTCTGTGGTCTAAGCAGCTAGTCATGGGTGGTTAGACACTTACCTATGCCATCTGTAGGAGCGGCTTCAGGGGCCTCGACTTGTTCCTCACCACCAGCTCTGGCTTCGGCTTGCTGGGGCTCGGGGGGTGGCAGGTCGGGCAGTGTTGTGTCCGTCTCGGGGGTTGACCCCTTGGGCGTGGGCCCTAGTGGGGCTGGCAGCCCAGGGGCTGGAGTAGCTGAAGCAGGCTTTGGTTTAATCCCCATGGCAGTCACAGACCTAATGAAGCAGAACCAGTTATATCATTACACAAGTCGAAAAAGAACAGAATGATCATTATACAAAAAGATATAAACTTACAGCGAAGACTTCTTCATGACAGCTTTCTTCACCGTCATAGCCCGTGGCGTCTCAACCACGGTACCTGTTGCTGGCGGCGGGGTCACACCAGCTGGTGGCGCGGTGCCCGCCATGGCAATGGTTACCGCTCCTGTTGCAGAAGCTGATGGATCCGCTCCTATCGCAAAAGCTGATGGATCCGTCCCTATCGCAGAAGCTAATGGATACATTCCCACCTCTTCGCGCTCAGGCTCGGGAGGAGAAGCAGGTGGACTGCAAAAGGATAATGTTAGCATGCAACAATACCGATGTATGACAACAAGGTAGGAAATTCATACCTGGAGGTCTCGACTACTTGCGCTTTTCGTTTGTGCACAACCCGACGACCCTGCTGGACCGACAGCAGAGTTTCGGCCAACTCCACGGATGGTCCAGGGAGTTGTTCCATCTCGCCTCCCCCTCGGCTTCCTTTTTCGCCAGGGGGCTCCCGCTTTCCGTGGTCTTGCTGCCCGGTAGTGCCTCAGCTGCTCGAGCTCTCTTCGCTTCGGCTGCGGTGCTAGGGAGAAGGTGGTCCGGTCGAGGGATATCGGGTTGCCGAGGGTAGTGTCGGTGTTTAACGGGCTGCCCACCGAGGGATATACCCAAGGTGGTAAGTTTTGGGTGAGGAGACGCCGAGATCAAGAACTCGAAGGTTCAAGGAACACAAAGCTTAGACAGGTTCGGGCCACAGAGCGCGTAATACCCTACGTCCTGTATGGTGGTTTGTATTGCCTTAGGTGTAGAATGACCTAGAGATCGTGTTTTTAGAGGGGTCCCTGCCCTCCCTTATATATCTGAGAGGCCAGGGTTACAAAGATACTAACCAACACCAGCTAAGGAATCATAGCAGAACATATCTCGAGTAGATTCCCTCTGTATTGGTTAGCTCTATCTCCTACTTAAACGGGATAAATACGAGATAAACGAGATAAATAAGAGATAAGACGGACTTTAATCTCTTAAACTACGCTATGTACCCAGCCCCGTAGCCCTGGGTCTGACAAGCCCCCGAGCTCTTCGTAGCTGAGTACTGCAGGCTTATCGAGTACTTCCGAAGTAGTCTTCGACTTCTTCAAAAACTTCATCTTGAAGTCCTTTTTTGAGTACTTGCTTGGCTGCATCGAAGCTATGAGGTGCTCATGCTCCGAATTTTATTTTTAGCATGGTGTGCGATTTGAAAAATCGCACTCCATATGGAGTAGCCCCCGAGCCTTAGGTTGAATCGGAGAATCAGGATGAGGGTCCCATTGTGGCAGTACCAACTTGAATTATACCGGCTCAAGTACGCAAGTCCACTCCAGAGGGCTCCAACGTACTTCAAACGGTATAATCCCTTGGCCTGTCGGGTAGCGTCCTGATAAACCACCAATACAGGATCAAATAAGGTTACCTCACACGAAGGTGAGTCCAGAGATATAGTCACCATCATATTATACATCACAGGGGATTACATTACAAGAGTTTCTAAAAGTAGTACGAAGTTTCAAATCTAGAGAAATTATTACAAACTGTTAAAGTTATGGTTTTTGGCAGCGGAAAACATACGCGATGATTTACAACACGTCGTCAAGACAGATGTCATGCTAAGCCCGGGCACGACATCACTCGGTATCATCAGTGTTGGCCGGGGACAGATCCCATTCTACGGACCAACCATTTGGAAGAGCATAGGGCCAAGACAGGGGAAGAGTAGGGTCTTCAAAGACATTACCTAAAAAACATATAACTAGCAAGGCTGAGTATACTAATACTCAGCAAGGCTTACCCATCTCATGGTATACTTAGCCATGTAACTAGACTTATGAAGGCTCATAATGGTTCGGGGTTTAGTTTCAGCTGAAAAACAACAAAGAGTAGATTCTTAATTTCAACTTTTAGCTTTCAGGTTCTAGTTGATTATCCATTTTAGGTAAGCACCTATAACTACTCAAGCAAGGTAGAGCCATTTTACAGCATACCTCAGTATTACTCATCATAAGATTGCTCTTGTTACTCTATGCGGTAAAGGGATCAAGCAGTCTCAATCTCCGCGAGAAACAGACGATTCTTGAATCGAATTTCAGCCTTGCAAGGTAAACCTAACTCACACGCTTGGAACATTTAATGATTGTTCCGAAGCGACCGTTTGCCTTTCATTACGACTCGTGGACGGGTCCACCACAAGCGACTGCAGGACCATACGCACATCCAATGTGTGCAGGACGTAGGTCTGTAGCGCGACTACATGACCATACTCCTGGTTGCCTTGCAACACGTATTCCTACACTTCGAATCAAGTAACCAGAAGAACCAAATATGAGTGGTGGGAGGTATGTCCACTCCTCGGGCCGATTGGTTACTAGGCTTACCGCTTACCATATTTCGCGGCATGTGGCTAGTACTTTCAAACGCTAAACCACCACTACCACACTCTGCGACCTTATCAAGTTCAACAACACAGACGGGGCATCACCTCATTCATGATACCTCACATCAATCCCGTCCGTCATCCTTATAGTGATTACAGGAATGTAAGCATTACAATTCCTATATCACGCGAGTGACAGGAATCACCCGTCTTCTATCGGTCCTATTAGCAGAGCAGCTATTCAGACTCAAGGGCTAGTAACCATTACATGGGTTCCTAAGAAATTGTGGCTAGGGTTTCTTATACAATTCCTGAAAACGTAATGCAAAGATAGATATAAATAATATAGGTTCAGTGTAAATAAAGTAGGGATTATGTCCGAGGCTTGCCTTTACTGGTGGGGCTGAAGTCAGGGATGTTAGTATTATTATCTTCCGAACTTTGGTTCGGGGCTTCCGATAATCCCTTGGTGACGTTCCTTTGGTCTTCAGAAATATCCTCCGCAGACTCCTGGGAGATCTTGTAGGTACCGTTTGCGGAAGTAGTCGTATCTACATGCAATGCAACATTACATTCAAAGTGTGCACATAAAGCTATTTTACTTCACGATAAGGTTGCAATCCAACATTCATTTAACATATTACTCATATAACAACCTAAAAATATCTGAAACTAAACTTAGACAGAGCTTAGGTGGACAACTAATTAAGATGGGCTATTTGTTGAAGACTACAACAGAGTCGGTTGGAAACAACAGGGGTTCAGTCGATAGAATTGGTAAAGAAGGGAGCTCTCTATACAGTTTTAGGAAATCTGCTGATTTCTGTTTGGAAGAGAAGTCAGCAGGAGCAATCTCTATATATGAGTAGAAAAGATTAGCCGATTTGGGTTCATTCGAGGTTAAATCGGCTGATATAGAGAGGAACATTGAAAGTACAGTACTCCAAGGATAGAATAAGGAAGGATCTTGCTGATTAGATCTAGTTATCAGCATATTTTTACCTAACTGATGGTTGGTGTATTGGCTTGTCTTATTCGACGAGGGTGTATCAGGTTTAGCTGATTGATGTGCTTAGGTCATGCCTAACAGAGGCATGTCTACTGTGCTATCTTACTGATCTAGGGTTGTGTACTTTTGCTTGTGTAGACGATTGATAGGTGTATCGGTTTCCTATTTGATCGATGAAAGCATCGATTACTTTAGCAGAGGGGTATTTCCTAAAGCAGCTGTGTCTTAACTGAGATGTGCTTAAGTGTTATCCTAGGTAATTAGGTGTGGTTGTATCGACTTGATTACGTCAGTACAACAATCAATTGACGTACAGCTGATGGGGTTATCTAAGTCAGACCTGTTACAAGAACTAGGTGGAACAGAACACTAACATCAGACTAGGCTGATGAGACCACAAGTGCAGAATTAGACTGAAGAGGATGTGGCTGATGTGTATGTGCAGATGGGGATATGTTCTACAGATGTGCCGCCGATTGGAGTGTGGTTGAGGGTGGGTGACCGATAGGCATATAGCCGATTTTCTAGCCAATAAATCGACTGATAGAAGTGTGTGGATAAGGATGGGAAAACTAAGGATTGATCGGCCCTATTTGACCGATATGGAAAACAACTAGAATCGGCTTGGATCAGCCGATAGCAAGAACCCTAAGATCGTGTGTGCATCTCCGATACATCGACTATGTGCAGCCGATGTAGGACAGAACAAAAGAATTGTATCGGCAGTAGCCGATACTAGAAAGATAACAACCGTATCAGCTAATTAGCCGATGCTAGAAGCATATCAAAAGAAATGCATCGGCTGACAGCGGTTACATAGAAACATCATAGACTCAATGGAAACGGATGCTTAGCGGATGAGCTGATAGCCGACGCTGAAGCATAGCTGCAGAGATGTATTGGATAAGCAGCAGATACACACGGACTAACAAGGATCCCTATACGAAAAGGACCTTAAGGAGACTGCAATCAAGACAAGGATAACGTCTTGATGGCAGGGACATGAGCACTCGTGTGAAAGGATTCACTAAATATCACACATCTCTACTTGAGACACACATCCTATGATTTAACTTTCAGCTATAACACATGCATATAACATAAGGTACAAATAAAGCACTCATTCCCTAATATTTAACCTAGATCACAAATCAAAAATTTTCAGTTCAAGATCACAATATAAAACTTGTAGATTTTGACCTAAGGATCCAAACAAAACTGATTTTGTATATTTTGAATTTCTTACGAATTTCTATGGAATGTAGAAGTTCACTGATTTGAAATAAAGAAGGTTCAAGAAATTTTACAGAGAACACCCTAGAACTTTCTAAATCAAAGCAATTAAGTCCCTGGTCGGGGAAAACAGATAATAGGAAGATAACGACGATGTTCTACCAAAGGGGTCGCCAGCATTAGAAAGATTCAATGGGTCAGGGCAAACCTTGGGGTAGCCTTGGTTGTGGAGGAGAACGGGCGTAAAGTGAATTCCCGCGCTGAGCAAGATCGGCGACGAGAAGTGTTCGATGGTGGCGAGGTTCCGTGGGTGATGAAGAAGCTTGCCGGGGATTGTAGTGGGTGGAGGATGGCTGGAGAAATACTCCCCGCGGTGACCCGTGGTGACAGCGGTTGGCTGTGCCGCGATGATGATATTTCGGCGAAGGGGTTCGAAGAGGCTCGATAAGAGGGTCCAGGAGCTTCCTCGAGGTGTGTTGTGGTCTTGCTTGAACGATCGGCAAGGAATAGGAGCTGCTGGACGTCGTGGACTTATGGAATGAGACGATGGAGCTGGATTGTTTCGCAATGCCGACTCCTCCGCGAACCTCAGGGTCCTCCTGCAGGACTGCCGCACCTGGTCGCATCTCCTGTGCGCCGCTCCCGCTCGCACTCGCGGACACACCAGTCCAATTCCGCCCGGACCTCCGGGTCATGCAACTCCGCCGCCCTGTCCACCTGCTGTGACGCCATCAGGGCCAGCCTACCACCGCTGCCGGTCTTGCGCTGCATGTCGAATCCACGCCGCGTTGCTCCTGCCCCGACCTCCGCATGGGTGAAGGGAGCTCGCCGTGCCTGATTGCACCGTGGTTTCTCCAAGCTCGTCGCGCTCGGCCGCCGCCTTCACTTCGCAGCTTCTCCTTCTGAGCTCGCCGCGCCATAACCGCCCCCTCTACCTCCACGAGGGATGTGGTCTGCCTGCATCAGGGCAGCACCTTCCGCTGCCGTCCGCACCAGGCCATTTCCGTTCTCCATGAGCAGCTCGCAGTGCCGCCTGCCCTCGTTCGCTGCCTTCTCCTCAACGGCCTCCGACGTCCTCCACACGCAGTGCCGCTTCTACCGTTCGAATCCGCCCGCAGCCGCCGCACTGCAGCTCCTCCCGCACCGTGCGCGACCTCCCTGCACACCAACCCGGTCGCGGCCTGAGCTTGCCCAGCGAGGACACCGCAATACGCCGCACGCCGTCGCCCTGCACGCCTGCGCAGCTGCCCCTCCTCCTCCTGCTGCCGGCTCGCCCCGGCCTTGCCGTGCCGCCAGCGCGCCTGCTCGCGCGCCTGCGCCGCGCCTGCTCCAGCACCGCCCGAGCCGCGCGTGCCCTTGGCCCGCGCCCACCTCGCAGGCTCGGCGCCGGCCACCTCCAGGTCCCCCTCACGCACGGCCTCGCTGCTCCCGTGCCACCAGCGCGCCCCACTCCTGCGCCATCCACGCGCCCGCACCTACGCTACCCGCGCGCCCGCGCCTGCGTGGCCCGCGTGCCCGCTCGCGCGGGGTCGCCCGCTCCAGCGCGCCTGCGCGCCGCCGCCCCAGCTCGGCCACCACCAGGCTCGGATCCACACCGCGCAGAGGGAAGGAGGCAGGGGAAAATCCCCTAGGAAGAGGCGCTCGGGAGAGGAAGAACAGAGAGAGAGGAAAAACAGAGGAGAAGGAGAAATAGGACTTCCCAAGGACTTATGCGCAGATTTAGAAAATTGCAGGGACCTCATGGTAAAGTAAAATTTCACATTAATCTAAAACCCTAATGAGGAAATGCCCAAAATGAAAGTTGGAGAGTTTTTCAAACTCTACAACATTGCTTTAGGGCTCAAGTTCAAAAACTCAAAGCTTATATCTTTACATGTTAAATTTTGAACAAAGGTTGGGTTTGAATTACTTTTGTGCTAAAGAGTGTAACTTCATAATATTTAGGACCTAAATGCAAGCATTTATGACACGTCATGATGACGGGATAGACACGTCATAATGATTGGATAGACATGTCATGATGACTTGTATCTTTTACACTTTAGCCCTGAGTAACTTTGAAAGTTACTTTTGTAATTCAACTACTTGCATAAAAGGACTTGTACTTTTATAAAATTACATAAATACCCTTATTTTCACAACTTTACCCAAATTTTTACACAATTCAACACATACATTTCAAATGAAACTTTTGGATAAATATATATTTTTTTACAAGGGATAAGTAAGAAAAACATGTTTGCGAAACCACCCCTCACTTATTTTGAAGTTACCTCCTATCCAATTACATTTTGCAAAAACAACCCTAGGTTTTTCTGTAATTACAAAATACCCCTTTTACTTGCACTTTAAATTTTCAAAAGCTTTACATAAACATACACAAGCTTTACACTAACAAACACATACTTCACTCTAACAAACTATGTGCCTAGCTTACAGGTACTTGACTGTCACAGCCTTCCCCCCTAAAAAGAATCTCGTCCCGAGATTCAGGATGAAAGACACTTAATAGAAGAGAATCAAATCATCCATCAAAGTTGCAGGAAGCAATCACACCAGAGAAGTAAAAGCCGTTGGAGTATGACAAGATGAATGTAACGAGAGCATGGATAAATTGTACATGGATGAGTTTGACGAGAGAAGAGAGAGAAAGGTGATCAAGTTCTCATAGAGCTAAGATCACAACATGAGGATGATAAAGGTCGGCGACATTCATCACAAGATTTATGCATAGCAAATGAGGATAGTACGAGAGATTAATTTACGAGTGATGTTTGAAACATCTTGCTCAGAGCTTATTACCTGAATGATTTGGAGGATGCTGATTGCAAAACATGCCTATTTATACCGATGCAATCAAGGGATAATGACAGAATGCTCCAACTTAGAGTGCAATGCTCGATATATAACCAAGAACGTGATGCACTGTTGTAATGTACGATTGTAATGATGGTGCAACACGAGGATGGAGGATTTCATGCATGATCGAAATGGTGCATATGACACAATGCAATTTCCATGCTGCAATGTTTACACGAGAGTAATATGACATGTGGACCCCGCAATTTTTCTTCTCACCGGTTGATCCGACGCTTAGGTTTTGAACGTCGGTTGATTGCGTCGGTGTAGTTTACCAGAAACTCTGCCAAATCTGCATCTGTATGCCGGTTGAACCGATGCTTCCACAAATGAACTCGTCGGTTGAACGATGCAAATAACAGTTGATTTTTAGGTCAAATTAGTGATCTGTTCACCGGTTGATCCGATGCTGCGAACTTTGTATACACCGGTTGAACGCTTGAAATGTCTGGGCTGAACCTGAAACTTAGTAACGCCGGTTAAACCGATGGGTATAGATCCATTGAACGTCGTTTTAACCGGTGAACCCAAAAACCCTCTCTCAGCTCACTCTTCTATGCTAAGTCCAATAAACTTATAAAATTCAACTAAACTCAAGTTAATGGACTTGCATAGGCGACTTTACCCCTCAAAGTAAATAGGATAGCTTACTAGCTTAAATAATTTTTTCTTTTCAAACTTGAGGAAAAGTCGCAAGAGAGACAAAGCGCCAAATTAAAATGTATGAGCTATGTCATAGGAATATTGAAGAAGGAAGCCTTCATACTCATCACGACATTGCTCACTAGGCAATAACGCACCTAACACTTTACTCTTTTCACTTCGCATGAATTAAGGTCTTGTACGTAAAAACAAGTCTCATTTTCATCAAGTGATCTCCTTTGTGACCCTTACGCATGCAATGATAATGCAAACTACAACCACATGCGAAGGAAAGGTAAACATGAAGTGCACAACTATATGACAAGAGAATGCATAATGAGAATTTAAATTCTACTTGTCAAGTTTGATCCCACGGAAAGCTTCTTCATGATGAGCCTTTCTACAAGCCTAGAGGAAAACAAGTGGACCACCACCTCTAGCTAAACCCTTGCTCATCACTATCTTACCATGGTTAGACAAGAGTCCTATATGTATGCATTTTTCTATATGACATGGCATCTTACATGACGTTTGCCGCATCTAACACATTAAGCTCATTTCTTAGCCTAACAAAGGTACTCTCGTCTAAGGGTTTTGTGAAAATATCCGCCAATTGCTCCTCGGATCTCACACCTTGAAGGGAAATGTCCCCCTTGGCTTCGTGATCACGCAAGAAGTGATGGCGAATATCAATGTGCTTTGTGCGAGAATGTTGAACCGGATTCTTGGCAATTTTTACGGCACTTTCATTGTCACAAAGGAGTGGTATCTTGTCTAGTTTCACACCAAAGTCTAAAAGGGTTTGCTTCATATATAGAATTTGGGCACAACATGCACCGGTTGCTATATATTCCGCTTCCGCGGTGGACAAAGCCACGGAATTTTGCTTCTTACTCGACCAAGAAACTAGAGAACGCCCAAGCAAGTGGCAACCCCCGGAGGTACTCTTGCGATCCACACGGCTTCCGGCAAAATCCGAATCCGAGTATCCCAAGAGATCTAAGCTAGCGCCTTTGGGGTACCACAAGCCTATGCTAGGAGTGTGCTTGAGATACCGAAGGATCCTATTCACAGCAGAAAGGTGTGATTCTTTAGGGTTAGCTTGAAAACGGGCACACAAGCACACACTAAACATTATATCGGGCCTAGATGCGGTAAGGTAAAGCAAAGACCCTATCATAGAACGATAGAGGGATTGATCAACTGGTTTACCATCCACATCCAAGTCGAGATGCCCATTTGTAGCCATGGGTGTCTTAATTGGCTTGCATTCATCCATCTTGAATTTTTTCAAGATACCTTTAGTATATTTTTCTTGATAGATGAATGTCCCTTCCTTCATTTGTTTGACTTGAAAACCAAGAAAGAAAGTCAATTCGCCAATCATGGACATCTCGAATTCCCTAGACATCATGGTAGCAAACTCATGGCTTAGTAAATCATTAGTTGAGCCAAAGATAATATCGTCAACATAAATTTGACAAATGAAAAGATCCCCGTTGACGTCTTTTGTGAACAAAGTGGTGTCCACCCTCCCGATCTTGAAGCCTTGCATGATTAGGAAGTCACGAAGCCTCTCATACCAAGCCCTTGGAGCTTGTTTGAGCCCATAGAGTGCCTTGTGCAACCTATAAACATGGTTAGGATTCCTCGGATCTTCAAACCCGGGAGGTTGCTCAACATAAACAAGTTCGTTAATAAAGCCATTTAAGAAAGCACTTTTCACATCCATTTGATATAACTTAATATTATGATGTGAAGAGTAAGCAAGAAGGATACGGATAGCTTCAAGTCTTGCGACCGGAGCAAAAGTTTCACCAAAATCCAAACCTTCGACTTGAGAAAACCCTTTTGCCACAAGTCTTGCTTTGTTGCGCACCACCACCCCATGTTCATCTTGCTTGTTTCGGAAGACCCACTTTGTGCCGATGATGTTCTTATCTTTCGGAGGAGCTTCGAGGACCCAAACTTCATTGCGGGTGAAATTGTTCAATTCTTCTTGCATGGCCATCACCCAATCCGAGTCCTCAAGTGCTTCTTCTATGCTAGTGGGTTCAATATAGGAAACAAACGAGTGATGTTCGCAAAATGAAGCATACTTAGAGCGAGTTCTTACTCCTTTGGAAGGACTACCAATGATTTGACCAATTGGATGATCCTTGGAGATGCGACCATGCTTTACTAGCGGTATTTGCGTGGATGCTTGTTGGGGTGGATCATGAGTGACTTGTGCTTGTGGTGGAACATTTTGCTCTTATTGTTCTTGGACTTGGGGTGTTGGCGTTGACACATTTTCTTGAGGTAGTGGATCAACTTTATCTTGATCTTCATCCACTTGGGGTGCCGTGGAGGTGTTTGGCAAAGATGAGGAAGTTCCTCCCCCTTGATCATTGTCTTCATGCACCTCCTCCGGCTTGATATCCCCAATGGACATCTTCTTTAAGGCTTCTTCAATCTCTTCATCCCCTACATTTTCATAGCCAACAACCTCCTCTTGGGAGCCATTAGATTCATCAAACTCCACATCACATGTTTCTTCAACTAACCCGGAGGTTTGATTGAATACTCTATATGCTTTGGAGTTTGATGCATAACCAAGAAAGAAACCTTCATCACATCTACTTTCAAACTTACCGAGCCTTTTCTTCTTATAGATGAAACATTTGCAACCAAAGACTTGAAAGTATGATATATTTGGTTTCCTCCCGGTGATGAGCTCATATGGAGTTTTCTTGAGGAGTCGGTGAGGGTACACTCGGTTGGATGCATGACACGCCGTGTTGATTGCTTCCGCCCAAAATTTTTCAGACGTGCCATAATCATCCAACATTGCTCTTGCTAGGGTGATGAGTGTCTTGTTCTTTCTTTCCACCACTCCATTTTGTTGGGGCGTGTAGGTGGCGGAAAACTCATGTTTGACTCCTTCTTCATCGCACCATTCTTCAATTTTCATATTTTTGAACTCGGTGCCGTTGTCACTCCGAATCTTCACGATTGGGGAATTGTATTCCCTTTGAGCTTTTCTTGCAAATGACTTGAAGATTTCCGGAGTTTCACCCTTATCGCCTAGAAACATGACCCAAGTGTAACGTGAAAAATCATCAACAATTACTAGGCAATAGAGGTTACCACCAATGCTCCTGTATGAAGTTGGACCAAAGAGATCCATGTGTAGTAGCTCGAGTGGCTTGGAGGTAGACAATATCGTCTTGATAGGATGATGAGTTGCAACTTGCTTCCCGGCTTGACATGCTTTGCATAGCTTGTTCTTGTCAAATGTGACGTCCTTTATGCCGGTGATCATCCCTTTCTTGTGGGCTTTCTTGAGGTTGCTCATGCCAATATGAGCAATTCTTCTATGCCAAAGCCACCCAAGAGACGACTTGGTGAAGAGGCAAGTCATGGTGCTTGTTTGCTTTGAAGAGAAATCCACCAAATAGATATTGCCATGCCTAAACCCCGTGAATACCAATGACTTGTCTTTTTCATGAGTCACTACAACACCATTCTTGTCAAAGGCACACGTTAGTCCAAGATCACATAATTGTGCAATAGAAATAAGATTAAAACTAAGTGCTTCTACAAACAAAACATTTGAAATGGATAAATCTTTTGAAATTGCAATTCTACCCAAACCTAAGACTTTCCCCTTTGAGTTATCACCATAGGTGACATGTTCATGATCGCCGGGGTCTTCAAGAGAGGTGAACATGCTGTCATTGCTGGTCATATGTTGAGAGCAACCGCTATCAAGTACCCAATGTTTTCCACCGGCTTTGTAGTTCACCTACACACATGAGAATTCATTCTTGAGTTTTAGGAACCCAAACAAGCTTTGGGCCTTGCACATGTGTGACAAGAGCTTTTGGGACCCAAAGTTGCTTGGGGAGCTTCTTCTTCGACTCCTTAGCAATTTTGCCAATGAACTTGGCCTTCACCTTGCCCTTCACTTTACTCAAGAGAAAATGGTTATTTTGGAACATTGATGAGTAATTCTTGGGTAATTTAGGAAGAGGACGTGATGGTAAGGTGCACTCCCTAGTGTGGTGCCCGGTGACTTGGCAATGTTGGCAATATGAGCCAACTTCCTTGATGAAGCTTGTCTTGATCTCCGGAGAAGGAGTTGTAGCCATGTTTGGCTCCGGAAATGAGCCAAGACCTCTCTTGCCATAATCACGGGCATTGTTGAAGAGAATCTCCTTGTGGATGTATTCTCCTCTTGAGAGTTTCTCCACACTACTCTTGAGGCTTGCCACTTGATCCATCAATTCCTTTTCCCTAGAAGGAGCAAGCTTGGGCACAACATTAGTGGCATATGCATCAATGAGTAGGTCATCACATGAAGTGGAAGCATTGACCTTTTCATGAGCAACTTTCTCAAGACTTGGGTCAATAACTTCATAAGCAAATTCAAGTTCTTGATACTTGTGAGCCAACTCCCTATGCTCTTGTTTGAGCTTTTTGTGGCTCTCTTCAACTTGCTTAGCAAGTACAAGTGACTCATTGTGCCTTTTGAGCAAGTCATTGTACTTACCAAGTAAGTCGGAGTGGGCAAGCTCTAACTTGGCATGAGTGCTCTCAAGAATTTTGACTTTGCCCTTTTCCCTCTTGATGACGGATGTATACTCATTGATGAGGTTAGTGAATTCATTAGGATCAAGCTCTTCATCACTATCATCTTCACTGTCTACCTCACATACCTTGGTGTTACCTTTTGCCATGAGGCACATAGGAGGCGGAGGTAGAGATGGTTCTTCATTGGTGAGGGCGATGGTGACGATGTCTTCTTCATCACTTGAGTCTTCGCTTGATGAGACATCGGTCACCCACTCTTGTTTTTCCACCAAGAAACTTTTCTTGGTGTGCCCTTTCTTCTTTGGGAAGAGCTTGGTCTTCTTGTCATGGGTCTTCTTCTTCCCAAATCTCTTGTTTTTGTTCTTTCTTTCCTCTTCTTCATCATCGCTTGAATCATGGCGATGCTTGCTCTTGTTGTCCTTGTTTCTTTTATCCGGCTTGGGGCAATTTGGACGGATGTGCCCTTTTTCGCCACAATTGTAGCAAATCTTGTTCTTAACATCCATTGGCCGGAACATTCCCTTCTTGGAGTCAAAGTTGAAACCCTTCTTATTGATCTTCTCATTTAAGCGTGTGAACTTTCTCATCATGAGAGCAAGTTCTCCATCATCTTCAACATCGGATGAGCTCTCATGATGATCATCTTCTTCATTGCTTGAGCTTGAGTCTTGTTTGACCATCTTGAGCTTGCGGAATTTGTTTGTCTTGGTCTTTAGAGCAATTGACTTGCTTGAAGTTGGCTCTTCGGACATACCAAGAATGCTCATTTCATGAGCGCGAATTTCGCCCACAAGTTCTCCTACTTCCATTGTGTCAAGATCCTCCTTTTGAAGCATAGCATTGATGATGTTATACTTGGGCTTCAGGAGGAGCATGAGGATCTTGCAATTGATGGATGCACTGTCAATTTTGGAAATTTCAAGTGCATTAATGTCCTTGACAATGACATTCAAGCGAGAATACATATCATTGCAATTTTCATGAGCTAGCATTTTAAAGGAATCATACTTAGCTCTAAACAAGTGATATTTTTGCTCACGAACTTTGGTGGAACCTTCATGAATTTCAATGAGCTCCTTCCAAATATCACTTGCTAGGTCCATGCCATTTACTCTAGCAAAGACTTCCTCACTAATAGCTTCGAAAATTGCATTTCTAGCTTTAGCATTCCATTTTAATTGTTCGGGGGTGGGAGCTCCGGTGAACCCGACTTTAGTTGCCGACCACACTTCGGGGGCAATCGCATCAAGGTATGCGGCCATGCGAACTTTCCAATAGGCAAAGTTCTTGCCCTCGAAGTGAGGCGGCGAACCACCCATCTTGGCCATAGCTCTAGGCGGTGAAGCCTAATGATCCTAATGAGCAACGAGGCTCTGATACCAATTGAAAGGATCGATGGACCAAGAGGGGGGGTGAATTGGGCCTTTTTTTTTAATTTCTAAAACAAGATAAAGCAATCTTAACCTATGCAAAACTAGAAAGGCACCAATTCACCAACCGGGTAACTAAACTACCTACGCAAGCTAGGAAAGATAAAAAGAGATAAAGCCTAGCAAGGTAGAGCAAAGTAATGATCCCTAAATCAAGCACATGAAAATATTTGCAAGAAAGATAATGCTTGAATAAGTAAAATGGACAAGGGACAACCGGATTTTTTCCCGTGGTATCGATGTGTTGGCACACACCCCTAATCCACGTTGTGACACTCACAAAGAGTATTGTCACCTCCCAAGTCACCAAGACGAGGGCGCTCACTAAGAGTCTCCGTTCACCATCCCGGTGTGGTGGAGATCAAGCCACGTACAATCTTCTTCTCCGGGCTTCCACAATCCTTGGCAAGCTCCGCGAGAATCACCCCAATCACCAAGATCGCCTAGGTGATGCCAATCACCAAGAGTAACAAGCTAAGGCCTTCACTTGAGCAAGAACCGATCACCAAGAACGGATGCACACAAGCTTCTCTCTACTCAAGTCCTTAATCTTGCTTCTTGAGTGATTGAATGAACAATTGTGTGAAATGATGAAGCTCAAGGTGGCTCTTGACTATAGTATGAGTGTTTGGATGTTGCCTGGTGTCAAGAGTAGTAGAATGACCCATTGGAGGGGTATATATAGGCAGTTCACACGAATAGAGCCGTTGGAGAAAAAGCTGCCAGAAAACTGCATAGCGCCGGTTAATCCGACGTCCCTCCAATAGTCATCGTCAGTTTAACCGGTGAATGTAAACTACCCCTTTTGAAAACTAGCCGTTACAACTTGGGCAGATTAACCGTCGTAGCATCGGTTTAACCGGTGAGTGTAGTTGTCCACTGATCAACTGAAAAACCAAGTCTCTAGACAACTGCACCGACGTTAAATTCAAATATCGTCGGTTGAACCGGTGTAGAGACTTGTTCAGACTCTGTTGACACCGTTTAACCGACGTATAGAAAAGTTGAGGCGTCGGTTAAACCGGTGTTAAGGATTTTCCTGATTTTGTCTTTTCTGACTTGAGTCTAGAATGAAATCCAAATATTCTTGAGATATAAGTTGAGGACCACTTATTTGAGCTTCTGGAAACCTGAGTGACTATTGTGTGCATCCATTTTCAAATGACCATGTCCATGCTCAAGTTACTAAGCCTAAACCCCTCTTAATAGTGCGATCACTACAAAACTATAAAACCTATACTAACCTAAGTGTCCTTCTCAACCTTATGACACTTAGGACTAGAAAGATCCTTAGTCTTGACATATTATTGAGTTGAATGCCGAGATCGCCTTTTTGAATAATGAAAATTAGGGGCCTCTTTTGACATATAACCAAATGAGCGATAATGATCTATAAAGCTGCACAAACTCATTAGTCACAATAATGGTTGTCATTAATCACCGAAACATACCTTGAGGGCCTAGATGCTTACAATCTCCCCCTTTTTGGTGATTGATGACAACATAAACATAGATAACGAGAGAGCGAGAAAGATAAGGCACGAATAAACACAAGCAAACTCGAAAAGAGAGAATCAAGGAACTCAATGGCTCAAAACGAAATCCATAGATATGTCTCAAAAGCTCAGCATGCTCAAACGACAAATGTACATATCCATGAACTGACACCAAATATAATACAATAAGAAACATCAAAGTCCTGATCACGAGCTCTCTCTAACGCTACCCTCCCCCTGACTCTCACTCCCTCTCCTCCTTTGGCATCAAAGCACAAAAAGGAGAGCTACTGATCCGGCTGACGAGGTACTGCAAGGAATCTATCCGGGTCATCGTCGTCGTCGTCGTCGTCAGACGGTGGATCCTTAGTGACAGATGGGAGCTGCTGATCTGAACTGCCGGCAGGCGCTGAGCTGACTGGAGGTGTAGCGGTCGTCGAGGCTCTGGTGCTAGCACTGCCGGGAAGAGGATCCGTGGAAGTAGTAGCCGGCTCAGCAGAAGATGTGTCCACATCTGAAGTAGTAAGAGCTGATGCTGCCGGCTGTGATGACTGCTGAAGCAAGGAAACCTCTCCGCCTCCCCCTGAAGGTAGTGGCTGTGGTACGACGGGGAGGCCGACTGACTGCACAGCTGGAGGTGACTCCTGGAAGAGTGAAGTCGCTGGCAGTGGAGAGAAAGAAGGACGACCTGCAGACCCGAGTAGTGCGGACAACGAAAACATGATCTCCGGGGTCGCGGAAGAAGCTGGAGCAGTAGAGGCTGGAGCTGGTGTGACTGCAAGTGGTGGTGCTCCAGCGCCCTGAAGGCCTGACTGTCCTGGCTGCTGTGGGGCGAGTCCAGTGTGAGAGTATAGCTGTGAGATCATCCTGAACATCGCCATCATGCCCTGCTGCATCTGCTGAAACTGAGCGTCTGTCCTCTGAGATACTCTGTCAATGAGGCCGACAAAACGCTCCTCTGTAGCAGCTCGCTCTCGGGCGGCCTCTCTCTGTATCTCTGCAAGCTGGGCCTCATGAGCTCTCCTGGCCTCCTCCTGGTCGCGACGGTCCTCTCTCTGCTGTGTGACCAGCTGCTGCAGAAGTGCGGTGAGCTCAGACGGCTGAGACACCTGTGACTCTGAGACGGTAGCAGCAGCAGCTGACACTGGAGCTGGCTCTCCGGAACCCCTTGCCTCGTGATCGTGACTCGCTGGAGCAGGTGCAGGGAAGTACTCCTCGTCCTCGGAGGAGTCTGACTCAAGATCGGACCAGTGAATCTCATCCTCTCCTCCTGGAAGCTGTGCCTCGGCGGCAAGTAACGCCTCATCCTCCTGGGCCACTCAGGCCTGTACCTCGGGTGCCAACTGTGCCATAGCAGCTTGATCGGCCTGTCTGCCTCTCCTCCTGTCTGAGGGTGCTGTCGGACGGTAGACTGGAAACCATGGGACCTCGTCCTGCCTGTAAACTGCACTGACGGGGGACTCAGCTGGCACAATCATGGAACAAATGAAGCTAATCCAGTGAGCATAAGGAAACTAACGCACGACACCCATCCCGTCAGTGATGACATCCTCAATCTCAGCCAAAATGAAGTCAACAATGTCGAACGGCTCGTGAGTGAGGATGTGAAGAAGCAGTAGCTGCTGCAGACCTGTGAACCCCTCTGGGTAGCCACTCCTCGGGAGCAAAGTCCTCCGGAGTGCCATGTGAACAGCGTAAGCCTCTGGGGTCAGCAGGCTAGGGACTCTAGCGTAGGAGGCTGGAAAGGGCTGGCGGAAGCACTGTGAGATCGCCTCGTGAGAAGGTGCAATCCCGCCAATCATAGCCCTGCGTGGTGGATCTGCATCACCGTAGACCATCTCGTGCAGAGAGACGTCAACCAAGTCAACTCCAAGAATCCCTGCAAGTGTTGCTCTGGACAAACCAAAGACCTAGCCTCCAAACATGAAATGTACAGCTCTGCGCTCTGGGGCAATCCATGCTGTGGCATAAAAGACTCTGACCCAGTCCTCAATATATCTGTTCCTCTCAATCGAAAGCAACCTGGGCAGTCCCCTGAAATGAGCAAAGTGCTCCCTGACATCTGCTCCCCCTGCGGCTGTCCTCAGTGAAACCCAGTCAAGTACCCTGTGCGGGAAGATCCTGTGGCCCCGCCTCTGATAGGTCTCGTAGAAACTGGCCTGAAGAAGTGTCCAGAATCTACGATCGACCCGGCTGTCACGTGTCACGGGGAACCACTCCTCCTCCTGTACACTCCACCTGAGCCTCTTGACCTTCGCCGCATTGGCCTTGGTCAAGTTCTGGAGCAGCACACCTGGCTCCAGACGCACGACAGTGTCCATGCGGAACACTGCGCGCTTGGCCGCTAGGGCCTCGGCTCGACGAGCTGCTGCTGCTGCTGCTGTGGACCTGCGAGGCTCCTGTGGCTGGTGACCTCCTCGCGTCCTCGGTCCAGTGCGACGCTCGGTCGCTGGTGAAGTGTCCCCTGCGGGGGACGTCTGCCGGGTGCGGCCAGAACGTCGTAGAGCTGGTGACTGTGTGCTCTGTCCCTGAGACTGCTCGGACTGCACTGTATCTGAATCTGAATCCGACTCTGCCTCTGAAAGTGACTGATCTAACTCTGCTGCTGCTGCTGTCGCAGCTCTGGTGGCCCTGGCACCTCGGACTCTGCCCATGCCTCTGCCTCTGCCTCTGCCTCTGGCTGGCGTATCCCTGATGGCGAACGGACGAGCACGGCCTGATGCCTGCTCCTCGGCGGCCTTAGCCACCATCTCGGCCCTCTCGGCCTCTCTCGCTGCGCGAGTCCGCTTGCGAGCGGGCTCCTCGACCACTATCTCCTTTCCCTTCCTCTTGTCACGACCCATTTCGATCACCGACAGGAACAAAGAATGCGGCGCTGCGAACTAGGGCTAGCGAAAGGGAGCGGGGCGTGAATGCGGTGCAATGGCGCGTGGGTGGTGGCACGGTGGAGCTGCAGGGCGTGCGGAGCAAGAAGCACAGGTGCGGGCACGGTGACGCGGTGGCACGGCGTGGAAGACGGTGGCGGCGGCGCGGGCGCAGGCGACGGCGCGTAGCGGCGGACGGCGACGCAATGCAAGAAAGACGGCGCGTGCGCAAGCGGCGACGGCGCGAGGGAGAGCGGGCGCGTACGGGCGGTGGTGCAGAACAGGCGGCGGACGTGGACGCGCACGAGCGGCGAGCGGGCGGCGGACGATGGTGGTGTGTAGGCGACGGTGAAGGCGAGGGCGAAGATGAGGAGACGGCAAACAGTGAAGCGAGCGGGCGGCAGCGCACAGGCAGGAGAGTAATATGACATGTGGACCCCACAATTTTTCTTCTCACCGGTTGATCCGACGCTTAGGTTTTGAACGTCGGTTGATTGCGTCGGTGTAGTTTACCAGAAACTCTGCCAAATCTGCATCTGTATGCCGGTTGAACCGATGCTTCCACAAATGAACTCGTCGGTTGAACGATGCAAATAACAGTTGATTTTCAGGTCAAATTAGTGATCTGTTCACCGGTTGATCCGATGCTGCGAACTTTGTATACACCGGTTGAACGCTTGAAATGTCTGGGCTGAACCTGAAACTTAGTAACGCCGGTTAAACCGATGGGTATAGATCCATTGAACGTCGTTTTAACCGGTGAACCCAAAAACCCTCTCTCAGCTCACTCTTCTATGCTAAGTCCAATAAACTTATAAAATTCAACTAAACTCAAGTTAATGGACTTGCATAGGCGACTTTACCCCTCAAAGTAAATAGGATAGCTTACTAGCTTAAATAATTTTTTCTTTTCAAACTTGAGGAAAAGTCGCAAGAGAGACAAAGCGCCAAATTAAAATGTATGAGCTATGTCATAGGAATATTGAAGAAGGAAGCCTTCATACTCATCACGACATTGCTCACTAGGCAATAACGCACCTAACACTTTACTCTTTTCACTTCGCATGAATTAAGATCTTGTACGTAAAAACAAGTCTCATTTTCATCAAGTGATCTCCTTTGTGACCCTTACGCATGCAATGATAATGCAAACTACAACCACATGCGAAGGAAAGGTAAACATGAAGTGCACAACTATATGACAAGAGAATGCATAATGAGAATTTAAATTCTACTTGTCAAGTTTGATCCCACGGAAAGCTTCTTCATGATGAGCCTTTCTACAAGCCTAGAGGAAAACAAGTGGACCACCACCTCTAGCTAAACCCTTACTCATCACTATCTTACCATGGTTAGACAAGAGTCCTATATGTATGCATTTTTCTATATGACATGGCATCTTACATGACGTTTGCCGCATCTAACACATTAAGCTCATTTCTTAGCCTAACAAAGGTACTCTCGTCTAAGGGTATTGTGAAAATATCCGCCAATTGCTCCTCGGATCTCACACCTTGAAGGGAAATGTCCCCCTTGGCTTCGTGATCACGCAAGAAGTGATGGCGAATATCAATGTGCTTTGTGCGAGAATGTTGAACCGGATTCTTGGCAATTTTTACGGCACTTTCATTGTCACAAAGGAGTGGTATCTTGTCTAGTTTCACACCAAAATCTAAAAGGGTTTGCTTCATATATAGAATTTGGGCACAACATGCACCGGCTGCTATATATTCCGCTTTCGCGGTGGACAAAGCCACGGAATTTTGCTTCTTACTCGACCAAGAAACTAGAGAACGCCCAAGCAAGTGGCAACCCCCGGAGGTACTCTTGCGATCCACACGGCTTCCGGCAAAATCCGAATCCGAGTATCCCAAGAGATCTAAGCTAGCGCCTTTGGGGTACCACAAGCCTATGCTAGGAGTGTGCTTGAGATACCGAAGGATCCTATTCACAGCAGAAAGGTGTGATTCTTTAGGGTTAGCTTGAAAACGGGCACACAAGCACACACTAAACATTATATCGGGCCTAGATGCGGTAAGGTAAAGCAAAGACCCTATCATAGAACGATAGAGGGATTGATCAACTGGTTTACCATCCACATCCAAGTCGAGATGCCCATTTGTAGCCATGGGTGTCTTAATTGGCTTGCATTCATCCATCTTGAATTTTTTCAAGATACCTTTAGTATATTTTTCTTGATAGATGAATGTCACTTCCTTCATTTGTTTGACTTGAAAACCAAGGAAGAAAGTCAATTCGCCAATCATGGACATCTCGAATTCCCTAGACATCATGGTAGCAAACTCATGGCTTAGTAAATCATTAGTTGAGCCAAAGATAATATCGTCAACATAAATTTGACAAATGAAAAGATCCCCGTTGACGTCTTTTGTGAACAAAGTGGTGTCCACCCTCCCGATCTTGAAGCCTTGCATGATTAGGAAGTCACGAAGCCTCTCATACCAAGCCCTTGGAGCTTGTTTGAGCCCATAGAGTGCCTTGTGCAACCTATAAACATGGTTAGGATTCCTCGGATCTTCAAACCCGGGAGGTTGCTCAACATAAACAAGTTCGTTAATAAAGCCATTTAAGAAAGCACTTTTCACATCCATTTGATATAACTTAATATTATGATGTGAAGAGTAAGCAAGAAGGATACGGATAGCTTCAAGTCTTGCGACCGGAGCAAAAGTTTCACCAAAATCCAAACCTTCGACTTGAGAAAACCCTTTTGCCACAAGTCTTGCTTTGTTGCGCACCACCACCCCATGTTCATCTTGCTTGTTTCGGAAGACCCACTTTGTGCCGATGATGTTCTTATCTTTCGGAGGAGCTTCGAGGACCCAAACTTCATTGCGGGTGAAATTGTTCAATTCTTCTTGCATGGCCATCACCCAATCCGAGTCCTCAAGTGCTTCTTCTATGCTAGTGGGTTCAATATAGGAAACAAACGAGTGATGTTCGCAAAATGAAGCATACTTAGAGCGAGTTCTTACTCCTTTGGAAGGACTACCAATGATTTGACCAATTGGATGATCCTTGGAGATGCGACCATGCTTTACTAGCGGTATTTGCGTGGATGCTTGTTGGGGTGGATCATGAGTGACTTGTGCTTGTGGTGGAACATTTTGCTCTTATTGTTCTTGGACTTGGGGTGTTGGCGTTGACACATTTTCTTGAGGTAGTGGATCAACTTTATCTTGATCTTCATCCACTTGGGGTGCCGTGGAGGTGTTTGGCAAAGATGAGGAAGTTCCTCCCCCTTGATCATTGTCTTCATGCACCTCCTCCGGCTTGATATCCCCAATGGACATCTTCTTTAAGGCTTCTTCAATCTCTTCATCCCCTACATTTTCATAGCCAACAACCTCCTCTTGGGAGCCATTAGATTCATCAAACTCCACATTACATGTTTCTTCAACTAACCCGGAGGTTTGATTGAATACTCTATATGCTTTGGAGTTTGATGCATAACCAAGAAAGAAACCTTCATCACATCTACTTTCAAACTTACCGAGCCTTTTCTTCTTATAGATGAAACATTTGCAACCAAAGACTTGAAAGTATGATATATTTGGTTTCCTCCCGGTGATGAGCTCATATGGAGTTTTCTTGAGGAGTCGGTGAGGGTACACTCGGTTGGATGCATGACACGCCGTGTTGATTGCTTCCGCCCAAAATTTTTCAGACGTGCCATAATCATCCAACATTGCTCTTGCTAGGGTGATGAGTGTCTTGTTCTTTCTTTCCACCACTCCATTTTGTTGGGGCGTGTAGGTGGCGGAAAACTCATGTTTGACTCCTTCTTCATCGCACCATTCTTCAATTTTCATATTTTTGAACTCGGTGCCGTTGTCACTCCGAATCTTCACGATTGGGGAATTGTATTCCCTTTGAGCTTTTCTTGCAAATGACTTGAAGATTTCCGGAGTTTCACCCTTATCGCCTAGAAACATGACCCAAGTGTAACGTGAAAAATCATCAACAATTACTAGGCAATAGAGGTTACCACCAATGCTCCTGTATGAAGTTGGACCAAAGAGATCCATGTGTAGTAGCTCGAGTGGCTTGGAGGTAGATAATATCGTCTTGATAGGATGATGAGTTGCAACTTGCTTCCCGGCTTGACATGCTTTGCATAGCTTGTTCTTGTCAAATGTGACGTCCTTTATGCCGGTGATCATCCCTTTCTTGTGGGCTTTCTTGAGGTTGCTCATGCCAATATGAGCAATTCTTCTATGCCAAAGCCACCCAAGAGACGACTTGGTGAAGAGGCAAGTCATGGTGCTTGTTTGCTTTGAAGAGAAATCCACCAAATAGATATTGCCATGCCTAAACCCCGTGAATACCAATGACTTGTCTTTTTCATGAGTCACTACAACACCATTCTTGTCAAAGGCACACGTTAGTCCAAGATCACATAATTGTGCAATAGAAATAAGATTAAAACTAAGTGCTTCTACAAACAAAACATTTGAAATGGATAAATCTTTTGAAATTGCAATTCTACCCAAACCTAAGACTTTCCCCTTTGAGTTATCACCATAGGTGACATGTTCATGATCGCCGGGGTCTTCAAGAGAGGTGAACATGCTGTCATTGCTGGTCATATGTTGAGAGCAACCGCTATCAAGTACCCAATGTTTTCCACCGGCTTTGTAGTTCACCTACACACATGAGAATTCATTCTTGAGTTTTAGGAACCCAAACAAGCTTTGGGCCTTGCACATGTGTGACAAGAGCTTTTGGGACCCAAAGTTGCTTGGGGAGCTTCTTCTTCGACTCCTTAGCAATTTTGCCAATGAACTTGGCCTTCACCTTGCCCTTCACTTTACTCAAGAGAAAATGGTTATTTTGGAACATTGATGAGTAATTCTTGGGTAATTTAGGAAGAGGACGTGATGGTAAGGTGCACTCCCTAGTGTGGTGCCCGGTGACTTGGCAATGTTGGCAATATGAGCCAACTTCCTTGATGAAGCTTGTCTTGATCTCCGGAGAAGGAGTTGTAGCCATGTTTGGCTCCGGAAATGAGCCAAGACCTCTCTTGCCATAATCACGGGCATTGTTGAAGAGAATCTCCTTGTGGATGTATTCTCCTCTTGAGAGTTTCTCCACACTACTCTTGAGGCTTGCCACTTGATCCATCAATTCCTTTTCCCTAGAAGGAGCAAGCTTGGGCACAACATTAGTGGCATATGCATCAATGAGTAGGTCATCACATGAAGTGGAAGCATTGACCTTTTCATGAGCAACTTTCTCAAGACTTGGGTCAATAACTTCATAAGCAAATTCAAGTTCTTGATACTTGTGAGCCAACTCCCTATGCTCTTGTTTGAGCTTTTTGTGGCTCTCTTCAACTTGCTTAGCAAGTACAAGTGACTCATTGTGCCTTTTGAGCAAGTCATTGTACTTACCAAGTAAGTCGGAGTGGGCAAGCTCTAACTTGGCATGAGTGCTCTCAAGAATTTTGACTTTGCCCTTTTCCCTCTTGATGACGGATGTATACTCATTGATGAGGTTAGTGAATTCATTAGGATCAAGCTCTTCATCACTATCATCTTCACTGTCTACCTCACATACCTTGGTGTTACCTTTTGCCATGAGGCACATAGGAGGCGGAGGTAGAGATGGTTCTTCATTGGTGAGGGCGATGGTGACGATGTCTTCTTCATCACTTGAGTCTTCGCTTGATGAGACATCGGTCACCCACTCTTGTTTTTCCACCAAGAAACTTTTCTTGGTGTGCCCTTTCTTCTTTGGGAAGAGCTTGGTCTTCTTGTCATGGGTCTTCTTCTTCCCAAATCTCTTGTTTTTGTTCTTTCTTTCCTCTTCTTCATCATCGCTTGAATCATGGCGATGCTTGCTCTTGTTGTCCTTGTTTCTTTTATCCGGCTTGGGGCAATTTGGACGGATGTGCCCTTTTTCGCCACAATTGTAGCAAATCTTGTTCTTAACATCCATTGGCCGGAACATTCCCTTCTTGGAGTCAAAGTTGAAACCCTTCTTATTGATCTTCTCATTTAAGCGTGTGAACTTTCTCATCATGAGAGCAAGTTCTCCATCATCTTCAACATCGGATGAGCTCTCATGATGATCATCTTCTTCATTGCTTGAGCTTGAGTCTTGTTTGACCATCTTGAGCTTGCGGAATTTGTTTGTCTTGGTCTTTAGAGCAATTGACTTGCTTGAAGTTGGCTCTTCGGACATACCAAGAATGCTCATTTCATGAGCGCGAATTTCGCCCACAAGTTCTCCTACTTCCATTGTGTCAAGATCCTCCTTTTGAAGCATAGCATTGATGATGTTATACTTGGGCTTCAGGAGGAGCATGAGGATCTTGCAATTGATGGATGCACTGTCAATTTTGGAAATTTCAAGTGCATTAATGTCCTTGACAATGACATTCAAGCGAGAATACATATCATTGCAATTTTCATGAGCTAGCATTTTAAAGGAATCATACTTAGCTCTAAACAAGTGATATTTTTGCTCACGAACTTTGGTGGAACCTTCATGAATTTCAATGAGCTCCTTCCAAATATCACTTGCTAGGTCCATGCCATTTACTCTAGCAAAGACTTCCTCACTAATAGCTTCGAAAATTGCATTTCTAGCTTTAGCATTCCATTTTAATTGTTCGGGGGTGGGAGCTCCGGTGAACCCGACTTTAGTTGCCGACCACACTTCGGGGGCAATCGCATCAAGGTATGCGGCCATGCGAACTTTCCAATAGGCAAAGTTCTTGCCCTCGAAGTGAGGCGGCGAACCACCCATCTTGGCCATAGCTCTAGGCGGTGAAGCCTAATGATCCTAATGAGCAACGAGGCTCTGATACCAATTGAAAGGATCGATGGACCAAGAGAGGGGGTGAATTGGGCCTTTTTTTTTAATTTCTAAAACAAGATAAAGCAATCTTAACCTATGCAAAACTAGAAAGGCACCAATTCACCAACCGGGTAACTAAACTACCTACGCAAGCTAGGAAAGATAAAAAGAGATAAAGCCTAGCAAGGTAGAGCAAAGTAATGATCCCTAAATCAAGCACATGAAAATATTTGCAAGAAAGATAATGCTTGAATAAGTAAAATGGACAAGGGACAACCGGATTTTTTCCCGTGGTATCGATGTGTTGGCACACACCCCTAATCCACGTTGTGACACTCACAAAGAGTATTGTCACCTCCCAAGTCACCAAGACGAGGGCGCTCACTAAGAGTCTCCGTTCACCATCCCGGTGTGGTGGAGATCAAGCCACGTACAATCTTCTTCTCCGGGCTTCCACAATCCTTGGCAAGCTCCGCGAGAATCACCCCAATCACCAAGATCGCCTAGGTGATGCCAATCACCAAGAGTAACAAGCTAAGGCCTTCACTTGAGCAAGAACCGATCACCAAGAACGGATGCACACAAGCTTCTCTCTACTCAAGTCCTTAATCTTGCTTCTTGAGTGATTGAATGAACAATTGTGTGAAATGATGAAGCTCAAGGTGGCTCTTGACTATAGTATGAGTGTTTGGATGTTGCCTGGTGTCAAGAGTAGTAGAATGACCTATTGGAGGGGTATATATAGGCAGTTCACACGAATAGAGCCGTTGGAGAAAAAGCTGCCAGAAAACTGCATAGCGCCGGTTAATCCGACGTCCCTCCAATAGTCATCGTCAGTTTAACCGGTGAATGTAAACTACCCCTTCTGAAAACTAGCCGTTACAACTTGGGCAGATTAACCGTCGTAGCATCGGTTTAACCGGTGAGTGTAGTTGTCCACTGATCAACTGAAAAACCAAGTCTCTGGACAACTGCACCGACGTTAAATTCAAATATCGTCGGTTGAACCGGTGTAGAGACTTGTTCAGACTCTGTTGACACCGTTTAACCGACGTATAGAAAAGTTGAGGCGTCGGTTAAACCGGTGTTAAGGATTTTCCTGATTTTGTCTTTTCTGACTTGAGTCTAGAATGAAATCCAAATATTCTTGAGATATAAGTTGAGGACCACTTATTTGAGCTTCTGGAAACCTGAGTGACTATTGTGTGCATCCATTTTCAAATGACCATGTCCATGCTCAAGTTACTAAGTCTAAACCCCTCTTAATAGTGCGATCACTACAAAACTATAAAACCTATACTAACCTAAGTGTCCTTCTCAACCTTATGACACTTAGGACTAGAAAGATCCTTAGTCTTGACATATTATTGAGTTGAATGCCGAGATCGCCTTTTTGAATAATGAAAATTAGGGGCCTCTTTTGACATATAACCAAATGAGCGATAATGATCTATAAAGCTGCACAAACTCATTAGTCACAATAATGGTTGTCATTAATCACCGAAACATACCTTGAGGGCCTAAATGCTTACAACAGGATCAAATAAGGTTACCTCACATGAAGGTGAGTCCAGAGATACAGTCACCATCATATTATACATCACAGGGGATTACATTACAATTGTTTCTAAAAGTAGTACGAAGTTTCAAATCTAGAGAAATTATTACAAACTGTTAAAGTTATGGTTTTTGGCAGCGGAAAACATACGCGATGATTTACAACACGTCGTCAAGACGGATGTCATGCTAAGCCCGGGCACGACATCACTCGGTATCATCAGTGTTGGCCGAGGACGGATCCCATTCTACAGACCAACCATCTGGAAGAGCACAGGGCCAAGACAGGGGAAGAGTAGGGTCTTCAAAGACATTACCTGTAAAACATGTAACTAACAAGGCTGAGTATACTAATACTCAGCAAGGCTTACCCGTTTCATAGTATACTTAGCCATGTAACTAGACTTATGAAGGCCTATAATGGTTCTGGGTTTAATTTCAGCTGAAAAGCAACAAAGAGTATGAGCTAACTTTCATATTTTAGCTTCAGATTCTAGTTTCATTAACCATTCTAGGTAAGCACCTAATCTATACAAGCAAGGTAGAGATTATCATCCATTAAGATTATTCCATCAATAGTTGCACTTCTTACTCTATGTGGCAGAAGGAATAAGCAGTCTCAATCTCCGCGAGAAACGGACGATTCTGAATCGAGTTTCAAACCTTGCAAGGGTAAACCTAACTCACACGCTTGGAATACCGACAGGTCATTCCAAAGCAACCGTTTACCTTTCAATTGTGCAGGACTGTAGGACCGTACGCATACCAATTGTGCAGGATGTACGCCTGTAGCACGACTACATGACCGTACTCCTGTCCGCAGTGCGGAACGCACTCTCGCACGTCGGTGCGTGAGAAAAACCAAATTACGAGCGGTGGGAGGTATGTCCACTTGCCGGGCCAACTGGTTACTAGGCTTACCGCTTTACCATATTTCGCGGCATGTGGCTAGTACTTTCAAACGCTTAGCCACCACTACCACACGCTGCGACCTTAACAACTTTTATTAAAACAGATAGGGTAAAACTTCAGGTCATGACATCGTACATGACCCTGTCCGTTATCCTTATAGTTACTGCAGAATGGTAAACATTCAACTCCTATGTCGCGCGAGTGACTGGAAATCACTCGACTTTTACCGGCCCTATTTAGCAGAGCGTCTAATGCGATAAGGACTCAGGTACAATACATTGGATTCCTAAGATCTTATACAACTAGGGTTTCATTTCAACTCCTAGACGTATTGCAAGATATATAGCATAATAATGAAATTGTAATACTTTGAAATATTAGGATATGCATCGGGGCTTGCCTTTACTGGTGGGGCTGGAGTTAGGGATATTAGTATTATTATCTTCCGAACTTTGGTTCGGGGCTTCCGATAATCCCTTGGTGACATTCACTTGGTCTTCAGGAATATCTTCTGCAGACTTCTGGGAGATCTCGTAGGTACCGTTTGCGGAAGTAGTCGTATCTACATGCAATGCAACATTACATTCAAAGTGTGCACATAAAGCTATTTTAGTTCACGAAAAAGTTGCAATCCAACATTCATCTAACATATTACTCGTATAACAATCAAAAGATCTGCAACTAAACTTGGATAGAGCTTTAGGTGGACAACCAATTAAGATGGGCTATTTGTTGAAGACTACAATAGAGTCGATTGGAAACAACAGGGGTTTAGTCGATAGAATTGGTAAAGAAGGGAGCTCTCTATATAGTTTTAGGAAATCTGCTGATTTCTGTCTGGAAGAGAGATCGGCAGGAGCAATCTCTGTATATGAGTAGAAAAGATTAGCCGATTTGGGTTCACCTGAGGTTAAATCGGCTGATATAGAAAAGAATGTTGAAAGTACAGTACTCCAAGGATAGAATAAGGAAGGATCTTGCTGATTGGATCTAGTTATCAGCATGTTTTTACCTAACTGATGGTTGGTGTATCGGCTTGCCTTATTCGACGAGGGTGCATCAGGTTTAGCCGATTGATGTGCTTAGGTCGTGCTTAACAGAGGCGTGTCTACTGTGATATCTAACTGATCTAGGGTTGTGTACTTTGGCCTGTGTAGCCGATTGATAGGTGTTTCGGTTTCGTAGTTGATCGATGAAAGCATCGATTACTTTAGCAGAGGGATGTTTCCTAAAGCAGCTGCGTCTTAACTGAGATGTGCTTAAGTGTTATCCTAGGTAACTAGGTGTGGTTGTATCGGCTCGATTACATCAGTACAACAATCAATTGACGTATAGCGGATGGGGTCATCTAAGCTGAACTTGTTACAAGAACTAGATGGGACAGAACATTAACATCAGACTAAGCTGATGAGACCACAAGTGCAGAATTAGACTGACGAGGATGTGGCTGATGGGTTTGTGCCGATGGGGATATGTTCTACAGATGTGCAGCCGATTGGAGTGTGGTTGAGGGTATGTGACCGATAGGTATATAGCCGATCTCTCAGCCGATAAATCGGCTGATAGAAGTGTGTGGATAAGGATGGGAAAGTTAAGGATTGATCGGCCATATTTGACCGATATGGAAAACAACTAGAATCGGCTTGGATCGGCCGATAGCAAGAATCCTAAGATCGTGTGTGCATCTCCGATACATCGACTATGTGCAGCCGATATAGGACAGAACAAAAGAATTGTATCGGCAGTAGCCGATACTAGAAAGGTAACAACCGGATCGGCTAATCAGCCGATGGTAGAAGCATATCAAAAGAAATGCATCGGCTGACAGCTGTTATACAAAAACATCAGAGACTCAATTGAAACGGATGCTTAGCGGCTGAGCTGATAGCCGACGCTGAAGCATAGTTGCAAAGATGTATTAGCTAAGCAGCAGATACACACGAACTAACAAGGATCCTTATACGAAAAGGACCTTAAGGAAATGGCAATCAAGACAAGGACAATGTCTTGATGGTAGGGATATGAGCATGTCACACCCGATTTATAAGAACATAAATCGAGCAATCATATATGCGCCAGGATTAAGTCACGCATATATACAACAGAATCATCAAGATATCACAACACGTATCTCGAAGTAAAAGTGTATAAATTATAAATGCATATCTTTATTACAACTGAATCAAGAATCAGTTCAAGGAATGTGGAAGCGTGAAATAAATACATGAAGAATAGGGCGCCACAGGGACGTCGGCTGGGAGACAACGCCTAGAAATCGTCGAGTCCGCTGATGTAGTTCTCCACGTTGCCTGGTACTGAGCAGCAGTCGAAAATATCCCAGAGAGAACAGAAGAGTAGAGAAGGCAAGTGTGAGTACACAACTTGTACTCAACAAGTATAACACAAATTATGAGGCTCTAAGGTTAGCTAACTCAACTGCATTAGCTTTTAATCATGGCAAATTTTATTAAAGCTCTTTACTACAAGTGGATGAATTACCATAACCCAAGTTACATAATAATTAATTAGGATTAACCAAGAGACTACTAAAAACCAAGCCAAACCGCCAAAGTAAACACCCACTAATCAGATGGAGGATCTGGGCTGCTCATGACCATGAGCACGGCTAGTATACCAGTTTATACTCTCGAGAGGTTGCACAACTTTACCCACAAGTCGTGAGCTATGCTAGTTGTTCATCACACTTCCTTAGGTGAGATGACTAGCAAGCACACTACGAGACCGTTACAAAGGATCACGTTAGTAAGGTGTAACCGCTAAGGTTTCTGGATCAGCAACGATGGGGCCCACCTCACGGGGGTACAAGCACACAGCACAGACCAAGCCGGAGGAGCAGGGACCATTCAAGCTTACCACCCCTCTTGCCCCGCAGGTAAGTTACTCCCGAACCAAAATGACCTAATTAGTAAGTCACGACTGTCCCATTCCAGTCTTGTGGTTGCGCGGTTGTCCCATGTTGTCGCTCTATGAACCGGTCCTTATGGAGAGTGGCCAACCAAGCACTAAGCACCGTGCTGGCCCCCTAAGCCAAGTTTCTATAAAAACATCTTTTAACAAGACGTGAGCCGCTCAAGCACGCAGCACAGAGGGCCACTCCCAGAATCAAGTTGCATATACCATTAATCAAATTAATTAAAAAGGACCGAGATGTGTGAGAGCGCAGCACCTAGCACAACTAACCAAAATGCAACCCAAGGTATATATAAAGAGGATAAGGTGGCTAGGAAGTCCTTATAGGCATACAGAATTAAAATGCAGTATGAAATTGTATTTAAAAGTGATAGGATGTTCATGTTATACTTGTCTTCCTCAAAGTTCTCCTGCTGCTGCTCAAAGGGCTCTGAAGAAGGTGGCTCTTGGTACTCGTCCAAAGACTCAGCGTCTACTCACGATCGCAACGCCAAAACATGGTCCAGCACATACACATACATGCAAACAAAGACAAAAAATAAGAAACAGTACAACATTACATAAAAGCAGCACACAAAACTATGATAGAACTGTTCTACGCGTTACAACAATCGCGTGAGCGCGAAAACCACCTAAAACGGAGCTAAGACGCGAAAACTAGGATTAAAACAAGGTCTAGGGACTTCTCTGTAAGAAAACAGAGGATTCCGGGGGTTTCTGCGCTAAAACCGAGGGCTTAAACCTATTTAAACCCTAGACTCAGGGGCTAATGCGCAAAACTACTAGATCCGGACTGCGGGTTCAATTTCTAAAGAATCTAGGGGTCTAAGCACTAAAATCTGGGCTGATCCGCAAATATTTTTGAACGGCGCCGGACTGCGGGTTGATTCCAGGAAAATACAGGGGCTCTTTAGCAAAACTGGCAGGCCAAACCGGTACGTTCTAATTAGGACCGATGGATCAGGATCTGGCGGTACGGATCAAAGGGGATGGGGTCGGGGGTCCAGCGGCGGCGATTGCTCGCCGGAGGCCACTCCCGTGGTGGCAGCTCGCCGGAGATGCCCGATCTCGGCTGTCCGGGCCCCATTTTGGATGAGATCAGGCCCTGGAGGAAGCTCGTGGCATGCGTAACGCACCTGGGCGGTTGGCACGGGCCTGCAGCGGCTGTGATGGCGCGCTCGGCGGCGAGGGCGGGTCGGTGCAGCGGCGGCACTGGTGAGCGGCGGTCTGACCGTTGCGGAGGGCTAGGGTCCACAACGTCTAGCGCAAAATGACCCGGGGAAGGATGTGATGCTCACCGAGGTTGGAATTGGCCAGAGACGTGGCGGAGAGGTGACCTCGGTGAGGTCCGGCGGCGAGGAAGTGACCGGTGCTCGTGGGGTGGACGTCGGGGTGCGCTCTGGGCATCCTGGTACTTCGGTCAGCGGCGCACGCAGGCGGTGAAGGTCGTGCCGGGGTTGAGGGGCCGAAGATGCGCCGGCAAGGGGGAATTGCGGCGGTGCAGGGAGCAGGGCAACGTCGGCGGCTACTCAAATCCGAGCGGCGGAGAGGCGGTGCAGGGGTTCGTGGTGCGCTGGAGAGGTTGCTGCGGCTCAGGGTGGCTCCAAGGGGCGGCTGCGGATAAGAAGAGAGGGCTGGTAGCCTCAGCGTGCGGGTCGGCCGTGCAACGGACCCCGAGCTTCTCGCGGTTTCGTTACGGCCCGACCTAATCCGAGCGCAGGCGCGCTTCTAGAAGAGCCTAGGTGTGGGGACGAGGCCAGCGTGTGGTTCAGGCAGGGTGCGGCGCGGGGGAGAGGGCCCAGGGGTGCGGCGGAGCGGGGCCATGGCCAGCGACGGGCGGCCGAGCTGGCGGGGAAAGAAACAGGGGAGGGGGAAGGAGAAGGGGAGAGGAAGAAGCTGACGTGCGGGCCCCGGCTGGCAGAGGGAGAAAGAGAGAGAGGAGAGAGCGCTCGGGCTGGGCCGCGGGAGGAAAAGGAGAGAGAGAAGGGGAGAGGGAGATGGGCCGCGGGGAGAAAGGGCCGGCCCAAGGGGAGGAGGGGAAGCTGGTTGGGCTACCTTCTCTAATTCTTTTTCCTTTTCTAAACTAACTCAAATCAAATTAGATTCAAATGAAATTTGAATTCAACCTCAACCATTCCACCCAACTAAAGAAATGCACCAGCATGAATGCACAAACATATTGATCCTAGAATAAATTTTTAATTACTTGTGATCTAAAATTAGTTTAAATGCAAGGTAAATCGAGAAAAACCTTAGAAATTTCGTTTGAGCCAAAATAAATTCATTAAAAATTTGGAAATTTACATTAGGGTGTTACAGAGCACTCATGTGAAAGGATTAACTAAGTATCACACATCTCCACTTGAGACATACATCCTATGATTTACCTTTCAGTTACAACATATGCATATAACATAAGGTACAAATAAAGCACTCATTCCCTAATATTTAACCTAGACCACAAATCAAAGACTTTTAACTCAAGATCACAACATAAAACTTGTAGATTTTGACCTAAGGATTCAAACAAAACTGATTTTGTATTTTTATGAATTTCCTACGAATTTCTATGGAATGTAGAAGTTCACTGATTTGAAATAAAGAGGGTTCTAGAACTTTTACAGAGAACAGCCTAGAACCTTCTAAATCGAAGCAATTAAGTCCCTGGTCGGGAAATGTGGCAGAACCAACCTGAATTATACCGGCTCAAGTACGCTAGTCCTTCCTGGAGGGCTAACTCGTACTTCAAACGGTATAATACTATTGGTCTGTCGGGTAACGTCCCGATAAACCACCGAACTCAGGATCCAACAAGGTACCTCACACGAAGGTGAGTCCAGAGATATAATGCCAAAATAAATTACACCACAGGCAGTTATATTACAAATATATATACAAAGTAACATTTGCTCTCATTGAGGAGAGTTTATTACAACACAAGTTCAAGTTTCTAGTTAAAGCAGCGGAATTTGAAAAGTGGAGTCAATATACACGGCGTCATTACAGATATTATGCTAGCCCTGGCATAATATCACTCGGCGGGGTCTGTGTTGGCCGGGGACGGATCCCATTCCACGGACCAACCATCAGGCAAAGGGTAAGGCCACGGTGTAATGAACGCTGGCTCATCAGAAGGATTACCTGAAGTAAAATTAACAACAGCAAGGCTGAGTATACTAATACTCAGCAAGACTTACCCGGAATTGGGTATACCTTAGCCCATAACTAGACTCATGATGGCTTTAAGCTTTAGGTAGAGTTTTCAGCTGAAAAGCAACAAAGAGTAGATCCTTATTTCCAATTTTTAGCTTTCAGGTTCTAGTTGATTAACCATTCTAGGTAAGCACCTATAACTAATCAAGCATGGTGAAATCTTTAATCAAGCACCATCTTTGATAATCATAAAGTTTCTCTTGTTACTCTATGTGGTAAAGGGAATAAGCAGTCTCATACATCGTGAGAGGCGGACGATTCTAAATCGAGATTCAACCCTTGCAAGGTAAACCTAACACACACGCTTGGAACACCACAGGGTTGTTCTGAAGCAACCGTTTGCCTTTCATTCCGACTCGTGGATCAGATCCACCACAAGCGACTGCAGGTCATACGCACTACAAAAGTGCAGGACGTACGTCTGTAGCGCGACTACAAAACCCGTACTCCTGGTTGCCCAGCAACACGTATGCCTACACGTCGAACAAAGTAACCAAAAGAAGCAAATACATGTGGTGGGAGGTATGTCCACTCCTCGGGCCGATTGGTTACTAGGCTTACCGCTTACCATATTTCACGGCATGTGGCTAGTACTTTCAAACGCTTAACCACCGCTACCACACACTGCGACCTTATCAAAATTCAACAACACAGACGGGGTATCATCTTGACCATGATACCTCATAAAACTCCCGTCCGGTATCCTTATAGTGATAACAGGAATGTAAACATTACAATTCCTATATCGCGCGAGTGACAGGAAATCACTCGACTTCTACCGGTCCTATAAGCAGAGCGGCTAGTCGGACTCCAATCCTAGTGTTCATTACATTGGTTCCTGGAGTAATGCAACTAAGTTTTCAAACAACTCCTAAGAACGTAATGCATAAAGTGATACATAAATAAATAGTATAGGTTGCAGTGTAATAACGTAGGGTTTTATGTCCGGGGCTTGCCTTCGCTAGCAGGGTTGGGGTTAGTCAAACTAGTTTCTTCCGAACCTTGGTTCGGGGCTTCAGAGAAATCCGCGATGAGAGTCCCGGGGTCTTCAGAATAACCTCCTTCTTGTTCCGGGATCAGCTGATAATCCCCGTCAGCGAGCGTGGTCGAGTCTATATGAGATGCAGAGTTATAAATCATGGAATACATGTATTTTATATTTAATTCACAATAAAGTTGCAATTCAACTTAAAGAAAATTACATTACGACGATAATCTAACTACCCCGTACTGGGCAGTCATTTATCGAGTACTAATTAAACTAACTAGTCTCGTTAGGCAACCGTGGTGGGTTACCCTAAACATCTAATTTAACTATACTGGGTAGTGTATCTAATTACCTTAAGTAACACTACACACACTTAGCAATTTTATTTATTTTATTAGCTAAACATTGTAATTAACCTCTGGTTATTACTTAATTATGGCTAACTTGAATTAATTAACCAAATCTTAAATTAAGATAAATAATTAATTTTTATGAAAATTATCATGGGTGGGTTTTATTGTAATTTTACTCTAAAGGTTCTAAGCCACAAAACTAATTAAGATTAACATTGAAATTTCAAGATATAATTGTAATTGGAGTTTTATATTAAGACTAGGGTTTTTATACAACAATTAGGGTTCACAACTTAAGAACATCATAAATTACTTAAGTCTAGTATTCTAGAAAAGTTCCATAAATTTTTATGCATTCTAATTATTAGTTATGATTTATCTTGAAATCTAAGTTTGAAATTTATAACTTAAGTTATATTAGGTTTCTGCTTCTCAAATTTTTATGTTATATCACCCTCATAAAGACCAGACTATAGTAAAAATTTCATCCCTAAATATGCATAGATACTTCTGAAATTAAATTGTCAAGCTTTTACTAACTTATAACAAAAGTAATCAATTACTCTAGCTAGAGAGCTGATCTAGGCCTCAAAAATTTATACAGAGCTACTTACATTACCTACAACACATGCTTCAAAAACTAACAGCAACAAGGCTATGGATCAAAAGATTTAATTAATGCATCCTTTTACTAGTATTTAAAATACAGAACAAACTTTGCACTTTCATGGCATGGTTATAAAATAAAAGTTGCAGAGCTCCTCATAAGGTTTCTAACCCAACTAATTTCGTATTTTTCTGATTTTTCTACGAATTCTTATGCAATTTAGAACTTCACTGGTTGGAAATAGAGAAAAGGACTGAAACTTTGCATAAAGGACCCTAAAGGGATTTAAGGGTTTGCAATGTAGCCCTTGGCCGGAGTCAGAGCGGGGAACACAGGTTTGACCGTCGATTCCGGCGAGGTTGGTCGCCGGCGGCGGGGAAAGAAGAGGGGAATAGCACGAGTGGGGTGAGGGCAACCTTCGGGTGGTGACGGATGGGGTCGAGGAGGCCGGTGTAGGCCTGCCCACGGTGAGGCCGAGGCGGCGGCAAAGGAAGGACAGCGCGGCGGCGCTCCGGTGACCGAGCAAGGAGAAGAGTTGGCCGGACAGTGGCGCGAGGGTGCGGTGGAGCTAACGGTGAGGTGGTTGCAAGCGAAGCAGCTGCAGAGAAGCGGGACGACGGTGAGCTTGTGCTCGCCGGCGTTCGGGCGGCGATGGCTACGGCGTTCCGGTGGCTAGGGGCGAGGAGCTGGCGATTGGATGGTTAGAATAGGTCGAGGAGCTCCCAGTGGTGCTGATGCGCTCGCAACATAGGAGTTGGGCGCTCGGTTTGGAGCTCGCCACGGCGGCAGCTCGGTGGCGGCCGCACGGTGACGGCGTGCGCGTGGCAAGCGCGGAAGAGGCCAGGGGAAAAGAGGAGCCGAGGTGGGAGAGATAGAGGGCGACGCGTGGGAGAGAAATGCAGCAAGAGGTGGCGCTCGGGAAGCCGTGCCGGCGGTGGGGCAGCGGCGACAGACACAGAGCAGAGGAGGAAGCGGCGTGGTCAGAGGTAGACGAAGCAGAGAGGTGTCAGGGGATCTATTCGCAATTCTCAAAAAGTTCAGGGACCCCACTGTAATCTAAAATTTTCCTACTGCTACAAAGGTCAAATGGAAAAGTGCTCAACATGAAAGTTGTAGAGTTTTTCAAACTCTACAATATTGCTTTAAGGCTTGGGTTTGAAATCTTAAAGGGTACGGTTTTATTTTGAGAATTTGAACACAATTCAAATTTTAACCTTTATGTGTTAATTAAAACAAAATGCCCTAATGTTTGGGGTCCTTTTTGTAATTCTTTCTGCAGTAATCATGACTAGCTCTTCTTACACTTTAGTCCTTAGGTAAAACTAAGTTTTACTTTTATCTTTTTACCATTTCACATGTAAGTCCTTATATGTTTGTATTAATTACATAAAGGTCCTTAATTTCATATAAAGTCTATTTCCCTTTGTGTTTATTTAACCTTTGCTCTTTTCTTTTCTATAGTCATCTGAAATTTGGCATTTAAGAACATTTTCACATACTTGCACATGAGAATTCATAAAACTTATAATTTACAATTATACCCTTATTGCTTTGTACAACTTGTATACACTATATCTTACTTACATATATTACACCCAAACTTAGTATCTAGTTGTCTAACTACCTAGATATCACAGCCTTCCCCCCTTAAAAAGAATCTCGTCCTGAGATTCTGAAGCTGAACAGAAATGGATAATTAGATTTGGGGATTGGCTTGAAGGAAGTCTGGAAAATTCCGTTGAAGATAAGACTCAGTTTCCCAAGTCGCTTCTTCTTCGGTGTGATGATCACATAAGATTTTGTACATCTTAACTGCCCTTCTTCTGGTGAATCTTTCTTTAGTATCCAGGATTCAAAGGGGTTGTTCGATGTACGACAAATCAGGTTCAATCTCAAGGGTACTTGTCTCAACGATTTCTGTGGGTATTTTGACACACTTCTTAAGTTGAGAGATGTGAAAGACATCATGAATAGCTGCCCATTGAGATGGAAGACGAAGTTTGTAAGCCAGTGGGCCACAATCATCAAGAATTTCAAAGGGTCCGACATACCGAGGTGCTAACTTCCCCTTTATGCCAAAGCGTTGGACGCCTTTGATAGGTGATACTCGGAGATAGACAAAATCTCCTATCTGGAATTGCAGAGGTTTTCTCCTCTTATCTGCATAACTCTTTTGTCTGGACTGAGCGGTTTTAAGATTAAATTGAATAACCTTATCCTTATCTTCGGCTTCAACAACTAGGTCTGGTCCGAAGATTTTGCGTTCACCGGTCTCTGACCAACTCAAAGGAGTTCGGCATCTACGACCATATAACGCTTCGAAAGGAGCCATTTGAAGACTAGCTTGATAACTGTTATTGTAGGCAAATTCAGCTAGAGCAAGGCACTTGTCCCAACTTGTACCATAGTGAATAATACAAGCTCAGAGCATGTCTTCAAGAATTTGGTTAACTCGCTCGGTCTGCCCATCAGTTTGGGGGTGATATGCAGAACTTCGAATCAATTTGGTCCCTAGAGCTGATTGCAATTGCTCCCAGAACTGTGCGATAAATTGGGGCCCACGATCAGATATGATAGTTTTCGGAACCCCATGCAATCGAACGATTTGTTCCAGATAGACTTCGGCATACTTCTTAGCTGAGTAAGTGGTATGCACCGGAAGAAAATGAGCTGTTTTTGTGAGTCTATCGATGATTACCCATATGGAGTCATGTTTTTGAGATGTATTAGGAAGACCAACAATGAAATCCATGCTAATGTCTTCCCATTTCCATGACGGTATGGGTAACGGCTGAAGTGTACCAGAAGCCTTGAGATGACTGGCTTTGACTCTTTGGCACGTATCGCACTCAGACACATATTTGGCAATTTCTCTCTTCATTCTGGTCCACCAAAAATGTTGCCGAAGATCGTGATACATCTTGGTGCTACCAGGATGAATAGAGAATTTGGACAAATGTGCTTCATCGAGGATTTGTTTACGAAGTTGATGATCCTTAGGCACAACAAGTCGATTGTTGAACCATAGGACTCCTTGACGATCAGTGTGAAAACACCGATACTTAGCTTCTCCCTGGGATAGCTTGGATTTAATGATTTTGACACCCTCATCATGTAGCTGTGACATGACGATTTCATCCCGCAAAGTAGACTCAACGGGGATCAAGTTTAAACTACCTTGGGGAATAATCTCAAGATTGAGGCTCCGCATTTGATGGCAAAGAGTGTCATTAAAAGTGGATACGGTTAAACAGTGACAATGTGACTTGCGGCTAAGTGCATCCGCAACCACATTAGCTTTGCCTGGATGATAGTGTACCTCAAGGTCATAGTCCTTGATTAACTCTAGCCAACGCCTTTGCCTCATATTTAAATCAGCCTGAGTGAAAATATACTTGAGGCTCTTATGGTCAGTGTAAATGTTACACTTAGCGCCCATAAGATGATGTCTCCAGATCTTGAGAGCATGAATAACTGCTGCCAATTCAAGATCATGTGTTGGATAATTTTGCTCATGAGTCCGAAGTGCTCGGGATGCATAAGCAATAACCCGGTTGTTTTGCATAAGAACACAACCAAGGCCAATTCCAGAAGCGTCGCAGTAGACATCAAAAGGCTGGTTACTATCTGGCTGAGCTAGTATTGGAGCAGTCGTCCGAAGTTTTCTCAAAGTGTGAAATGCTTCCTCACACTTCTCGTCCCAACGGAACTTAACTTCTTTCTTGAGTAGCTCAGTCATGGGTTTAGCTATCTTGGAGAAGTCTGGAATGAATCGACGATAATATCCTGCCAATCCAAGGAAACTTCGTATTTGATGGACTGAAGTGGGAGGATTCCAGTCCATAACTTCTTGAACTTTGGTTGGATCAACCGATATGCCTTGACTAGAAATAGTATGTCCCAAAAATTTCACACTATCTAGCCAGAATTCACATTTGGAAAATTTGGCATAAAGGCGATGATCCCGTAATCGTTGAAGAACGATACGTAAATGATTAGCATGGTCTTCTTTGGTTCTGGAGTATATCAGAATATCATCTATGAAGACCACAACAAATTTATCAAGCTCTGGCATAAATACGGAATTCATGAGATACATGAAATATGCCGGCGCATTTGTAAGTCCAAATGACATGACCAGATATTCATAAAGTCCATATCTGGTTGAGAAGGCCGTTTTTTGAATGTCACTAGGCCTGATCTTGATCTGATGATAACCGGAGCGTAAATCAATCTTAGAAAAGACCTTTGCTCCAGCTAGTTGATCGAATAAGATATCAATGCGGGGAAGAGGATACTTATTTTTAATAGTAACCGCATTGAGTGGACGGTAGTCGACACATAGTCTCAGGCTATCGTCTTTCTTCTTGACAAAGAGAGCAGAACAACCCCAAGGTGAAGCACTGGGGCGTATATAACCCTTATCAAGAAGATCTTGTAGCTGAACTTTCAGTTCTGTCAATTCGTTTGGAGGCATACGATACGGCCTTTTTGAAATTGGAGCAGTGCCCGGTTGAAGTTCAATGATGAATTCGATGTCTCGATCTGGTGGCATTCCAGGCAGATCGTCGGGAAAGACATCGGGGTATTCACATACTATAGGAATATCCTTGACTCTGATATCGGTGATAGCATAAGTACAAGGATATAGACATTCTGGCTGAGGCAGATAAAGAGTAACGGCCCCACGATATGGTGAATCAACTTCGATAACTCGGGAAGATATATCCAACCGTACTCGATGTTCTGTCAACCAGTTTGTCCCCAGTATAACATCGATACCCTCCAAACTTAATAAAACTAAATCAGTTTTAATCTCTTTACTACCCAGTTGAATTGGCACACTTTTAACTATTTGTTTAGAAGTAATATTTCCGCCAGGGGTAGAAATCATATATGACCCCTGGATAGGACAAGAATCAAGTCCTAGTCGGGTTCCACAGTTGTTACTAATAAAGCTATGTGTTGCTCCAGAGTCAAATAAAATAACAACTGGTTGGTGGTGAATAGAAAATGTACCCGACATGACAGGAGCTCCATCTGGAAGCTCTGCAAGAGTGGTGAAGTTAATCCGTCCTTCACGGACTTGCATCACCGGCTTCTTTCCCTTATTCTGGTTGCCCTGGGTGGAGCTCTGCCCTTGATTGGATTTCTTAGGCCGCGGGCAATCTCGGATAAGATGATCCGCACTTCCGCAATTGTAGCAGCGATAGTTGTTGCCCTTTTGTGGCACTTGCGGAACATTTGGCCGTTGGCCAGATTGTTGTGCTTGTTGTGGGGGTACAGGAGGTCTGAACCTTCCTTGCTGCTGAGGCGGCCTAAAAACCAATCTTCCCGTAGGAGCATTGCGCTGTGGTGCCCTGGGCTGCGTATTGGAAACAACCCGATACCTCGGTGGTTGAGTACTCGAGGGTCCAGCAGGGTTCTTCCGCTTCTTCTCGGCAGAATGCGCCACAATGCAGTCTTCTTGAGTTAAGGCCATGTTGACCAACTCACTGAAAGTATTTGCCTTCACAAGGTTCAGGCGTTCTTTGAGTTTGGTGTTCAGGCCCCGGCGAAAACGGTCTTGTTTCTTGGTATCATTATCTGCATGATACCCTGCATACTGGCACAGATGATTGAAATTCTGTGCGTACTGCAAAACTGTATTGGCACCTTGGGTAAGAGCCAGGAACTCGTTAAGCTTTCGCTCCAATAATCCTGCGGGTATGTAATGCGCTCGAAAGGCAACCCGGAATTCATCCCATGTGATGACATGCCCTGCAGGTTGCATGGCATAAAAATTGTCCCACCAGATTCTAGCAGCACCACGAAGTTGTTGAGCAGCAAAGGAAGCCTTGCTAGAATCCGCACATGGTATGGTCAGGAGAGCAAACTTCGACTCAATGATGTGGAGCCAGGCATTGGCATCTAATGGTTCCTCGGCCTTACTGAAGAAAGGCGGCTGGGTACTGAGGAAATCTTGGTAGCTAGCCACAGGAGGATTACGATCATCCCGGCCTCCTCGGAATTGTTGCTGCTGATTCAGTTGGGCTTGAACCAACAAATTAAGCAATTCCGTTTGCCGAGCCATGACTTCGGCAAGGTTGGGAGGAGGTGGTGGTGGTTGCTGAGAACCACTGGCTTGATCAGCCCTAAAACCCTCCGGGGTTCCTCGTGTTGCTCCAACCATCTGAAATAAAGGAGATGTCCATTATTAACCATATATCCTTACTCCCAATTTCAGAAGACATAAACAATGTATATATTCCACACCATCATCTCATCTCAAAATTAAAGATAATGAACAAGATGATTAAAACCGGAAATTATATTACATTGCTGCCTCAGATAGTTCTCACTTCGTATATCGAAAGCTTACTACATTGGCCATCTATGTTACATCAAATGGCGCGAGGTTTGACTACTTAACTATTACATTCCCTTAGATTACATCTCGAAAGTTGACGATTTACTAAAAATCATCGAAATTTCCTACAGATGACTGACTGCCAGAAAGAGAGTGATGGGGACTAATAACAGGGTCCCCATGCTCAGAATCAATCTCTGAAATACCCTCAATTTCCTCTGGGTCTTCTTCTTCTTCTTCAGGTACTATGGGTATGGCAGGAAGGATGGGTTGCTGCTGTAATTCTTCAATATGAGCCTGGGCATCATCCGCTTCGAGCATCAGATCATGAATATGCTCTTGTAGAAATTCTATAACAGCATCACGTTGAGTGATAAGATGATCACTCTCAATGATCTGATCCTCGCGATGAAGAATTGTTTCATCTCTAGCTGCAATAATTTCATCCTTTTGCGTTACCAAAGCTTGTAACTCTTCTATTTGGGTTACTTGGTGATCAGCATTCCGATAGTGGCTTTGAGCCACACCGTTATCTGACTTACCCCATGACGCAATAGCATCTGGTAATGGTATTGCACATCCATAAACCTGGTGATGATACGGACGGTTTCTTCAGCCACATCTCCTAGCAAATGACCATAATGGTCTGTCCGAACATCCCAGTCCGAATTACTCGGGTCTATGGTAGGAAATAACCCAATAGGATATGCAGCAACTTCAATCGGATGTTGATTGCAGAAGAGTTTGATTCCTTCTAAAGCAGCAGTTTCAAGAGTATCCACTAGACGATATCCAACCACTTCCACTTCTATGGGAGGCCATAAGGAGCGGAAAGGGTGTTGAGGAATCATCATCTTAACCCTGCAGCGGGAAACTCCTTCTTCAAGATACTCTACCCCATCATACAGAGGAGGCTCTGTATAATGAAACATACTCAAGGATTCCCACAAAAGACGAGGAAACCCTTCCCAATGTAAACCATTGGTGTGAAAGTGCCCCTCCTGATCCCAAAAGGTACTAGTAGGAGCAGCCATCTGCGACAACAATGCAAATGGTAAGATATTTTTACCCTGTTGAGAGAGTTTACAAGGTAAAATGGATTAAGATAGCTAATTCTGATAACAGCAAAGGCTGGAAATCAGATGGATGCCGAAGATACCCAACTAAAATTCTTACTTACCCAAATTAAGAAATACCAACATGTTGCCTATTTCTTAGGAAGCATCAATTTAAACATTCAATTTTAGTTGATTAATGGATTATGCATGCACGTACTAAGCGATCTCACAACTAAAAATAACCGCCAAGTAATCTTGGTCTTACGTGGTTAGTTGCGGTGGCACAATATGATACGTCTCTCACTATTAACTAGTCGATAAATCCTATCCGTCCTAGTTTCGGAATCGTGGTTAGTGTACCTGCAGAAAACCACAATGCATATATATCCAATGAACCTTTCATGCCAGCATGTCATGAAAGCGTCCCCATTCATTACTGCTCACTATAGAAACAGTATCTGTACAATTACCGCCGTACAGACAACGTTAACATACGTTATTGAATAACGTATTCACGGGGGTACCGCAAAAATGCGGGGGTATGAACAGCGATCGCCATACCCTGCGCCGAACCATATACTCCCAATGTAGTCAACCGAAGTTGGTACATTGGCAGCATCTCAAGTAGGCCACTGCTTGAGAAACAGCGTTCGGTTCGCATCACCGACAGGAAGGCCAAACTCCCTCAGTTGGCTGAGGATTCTTACCTTCTTACCTCCCGATCGAAGATGTCGTTACATAATTATAAAGTTGAATTGTGCATAAAATTAAATTTCAACTGAAAAGTAATGCTGGAAATTAGCCATATATATATTTATTCTACAGCCACCTTTAATTCCCATAATAGTATTACCCTAGGGCTTACGTCCTATACATAATCCTTAACGAACCAACGTAGTTCGCAAATACTTAATTAATGAAATTTTATACTAAAAATTACTTTTTAAGGCTAATTATATCTCCAGGGTACACTTGTTAGCTCTGATACCAGCTGTGGCAGAACCAACCTGAATTATACCGGCTCAAGTACGCTAGTCCTTCCTGGAGGGCTAACTCGTACTTCAAACGGTATAATACTATTGGTCTGTCGGGTAACGTCCCGATAAACCACCGAACTCAGGATCCAACAAGGTACCTCACACGAAGGTGAGTCCAGAGATATAATGCCAAAATAAATTACACCACAGGCAGTTATATTACAAATATATATACAAAGTAACATTTGCTCTCATTGAGGAGAGTTTATTACAACACAAGTTCAAGTTTCTAGTTAAAGCAGCGGAATTTGAAAAGTGGAGTCAATATACACGGCGTCATTACAGATATTATGCTAGCCCTGGCATAATATCACTCGGCGGGGTCTGTGTTGGCCGGGGACGGATCCCATTCCACGGACCAACCATCAGGCAAAGGGTAAGGCCACGGTGTAATGAACGCTGGCTCATCAGAAGGATTACCTGAAGTAAAATTAACAACAGCAAGGCTGAGTATACTAATACTCAGCAAGACTTACCCGGAATTGGGTATACCTTAGCCCATAACTAGACTCATGATGGCTTTAAGCTTTAGGTAGAGTTTTCAGCTGAAAAGCAACAAAGAGTAGATCCTTATTTCCAATTTTTAGCTTTCAGGTTCTAGTTGATTAACCATTCTAGGTAAGCACCTATAACTAATCAAGCATGGTGAAATCTTTAATCAAGCACCATCTTTGATAATCATAAAGTTTCTCTTGTTACTCTATGTGGTAAAGGGAATAAGCAGTCTCATACATCGTGAGAGGCGGACGATTCTGAATCGAGATTCAACCCTTGCAAGGTAAACCTAACACACACGCTTGGAACACCACAGGGTTGTTCTGAAGCAACCGTTTGCCTTTCATTCCGACTCGTGGATCAGATCCACCACAAGCGACTGCAGGTCATACGCACTACAAAAGTGCAGGACGTACGTCTGTAGCGCGACTACAAAACCCGTACTCCTGGTTGCCCAGCAACACGTATGCCTACACGTCGAACAAAGTAACCAAAAGAAGCAAATACATGTGGTGGGAGGTATGTCCACTCCTCGGGCCGATTGGTTACTAGGCTTACCGCTTACCATATTTCACGGCATGTGGCTAGTACTTTCAAACGCTTAACCACCGCTACCACACACTGCGACCTTATCAAAATTCAACAACACAGACGGGGTATCATCTTGACCATGATACCTCATAAAACTCCCGTCCGGTATCCTTATAGTGATAACAGGAATGTAAACATTACAATTCCTATATCGCGCGAGTGACAGGAAATCACTCGACTTCTACCGGTCCTATAAGCAGAGCGGCTAGTCGGACTCCAATCCTAGTGTTCATTACATTGGTTCCTGGAGTAATGCAACTAAGTTTTCAAACAACTCCTAAGAATGTAATGCATAAAGTGATACATAAATAAATAGTATAGGTTGCAGTGTAATAACGTAGGGTTTTATGTCCGGGGCTTGCCTTCGCTAGCAGGGTTGGGGTTAGTCAAACTAGTTTCTTCCGAACCTTGGTTCGGGGCTTCAGAGAAATCCGCGATGAGAGTCCCGGGGTCTTCAGAATAACCTCCTTCTTGTTCCGGGATCAGCTGATAATCCCCGTCAGCGAGCGTGGTCGAGTCTATATGAGATGCAGAGTTATAAATCATGGAATACATGTATTTTATATTTAATTCACAATAAAGTTGCAATTCAACTTAAAGAAAATTACATTACGACGATAATCTAACTACCCCGTACTGGGCAGTCATTTATCGAGTACTAATTAAACTAACTAGTCTCGTTAGGCAACCGTGGTGGGTTACCCTAAACATCTAATTTAACTATACTGGGTAGTGTATCTAATTACCTTAAGTAACACTACACACACTTAGCAATTTTATTTATTTTATTAGCTAAACATTGTAATTAACCTCTGGTTATTACTTAATTATGGCTAACTTGAATTAATTAACCAAATCTTAAATTAAGATAAATAATTAATTTTTATGAAAATTATCATGGGTGGGTTTTATTGTAATTTTACTCTAAAGGTTCTAAGCCACAAAACTAATTAAGATTAACATTGAAATTTCAAGATATAATTGTAATTGGAGTTTTATATTAAGACTAGGGTTTTTATACAACAATTAGGGTTCACAACTTAAGAACATCATAAATTACTTAAGTCTAGTATTCTAGAAAAGTTCCATAAATTTTTATGCATTCTAATTATTAGTTATGATTTATCTTGAAATCTAAGTTTGAAATTTATAACTTAAGTTATATTAGGTTTCTGCTTCTCAAATTTTTATGTTATATCACCCTCATAAAGACCAGACTATAGTAAAAATTTCATCCCTAAATATGCATAGATACTTCTGAAATTAAATTGTCAAGCTTTTACTAACTTATAACAAAAGTAATCAATTACTCTAGCTAGAGAGCTGATCTAGGCCTCAAAAATTTATACAGAGCTACTTACATTACCTACAACACATGCTTCAAAAACTAACAGCAACAAGGCTATGGATCAAAAGATTTAATTAATGCATCCTTTTACTAGTATTTAAAATACAGAACAAACTTTGCACTTTCATGGCATGGTTATAAAATAAAAGTTGCAGAGCTCCTCATAAGGTTTCTAACCCAACTAATTTCGTATTTTTCTGATTTTTCTACGAATTCTTATGCAATTTAGAACTTCACTGGTTGGAAATAGAGAAAAGGACTGAAACTTTGCATAAAGGACCCTAAAGGGATTTAAGGGTTTGCAATGTAGCCCTTGGCCGGAGTCAGAGCGGGGAACACAGGTTTGACCGTCGATTCCGGCGAGGTTGGTCGCCGGCGGCGGGGAAAGAAGAGGGGAATAGCACGAGTGGGGTGAGGGCAACCTTCGGGTGGTGACGGATGGGGTCGAGGAGGCCGGTGTAGGCCTGCCCACGGTGAGGCCGAGGCGGCGGCAAAGGAAGGACAGCGCGGCGGCGCTCCGGTGACCGAGCAAGGAGAAGAGTTGGCCGGACAGTGGCGCGAGGGTGCGGTGGAGCTAACGGTGAGGTGGTTGCAAGCGAAGCAGCTGCAGAGAAGCGGGACGACGGTGAGCTTGTGCTCGCCGGCGTTCGGGCGGCGATGGCTACGGCGTTCCGGTGGCTAGGGGCGAGTAGCTGGCGATTGGATGGTTAGAATAGGTCGAGGAGCTCCCAGTTGTGCTGATGCGCTCGCAACATAGGAGTTGGGCGCTCGGTTTGGAGCTCGCCACGGCGGCAGCTCGGTGGCGGCCGCACGGCGACGGCGTGCGCGTGGCAAGCGCGGAAGAGGCCAGGGGAAAAGAGGAGCCGAGGTGGGAGAGATAGAGGGCGACGCGTGGGAGAGAAATGCAGCAAGAGGTGGCGCTCGGGAAGCCGTGCCGGCGGTGGGGCGGCGGCGACAGACGCAGAGCAGAGGAGGAAGCGGCGTGGTCAGAGGTAGACGAAGCAGAGAGGTGTCAGGGGATCTATTCGCAATTCTCAAAAAGTTCAGGGACCCCACTGTAATCTAAAATTTTCCTACTGCTACAAAGGTCAAATGGAAAAGTGCTCAACATGAAAGTTGTAGAGTTTTTCAAACTCTACAATATTGCTTTAAGGCTTGGGTTTGAAATCTTAAAGGGTACGGTTTTATTTTGAGAATTTGAACACAATTCAAATTTTAACCTTTATGTGTTAATTAAAACAAAATGCCCTAATGTTTGGGGTCCTTTTTGTAATTCTTTCTGCAGTAATCATGACTAGCTCTTCTTACACTTTAGTCCTTAGGTAAAACTAAGTTTTACTTTTATCTTTTTACCATTTCACATGTAAGTCCTTATATGTTTGTATTAATTACATAAAGGTCCTTAATTTCATATAAAGTCTATTTCCCTTTGTGTTTATTTAACCTTTGCTCTTTTCTTTTCTATAGTCATCTGAAATTTGGCATTTAAGAACATTTTCACATACTTGCACATGAGAATTCATAAAACTTATAATTTACAATTATACCCTTATTGCTTTGTACAACTTGTATACACTATATCTTACTTACATATATTACACCCAAACTTAGTATCTAGTTGTCTAACTACCTAGATATCACAGGAAAAAACAGAGAATAGGAAGAAGACGACGATGTTCCGGCAAAGGGGGTTGCCGGTGCTAGAAAGATTCAGTGGGTCATGGCGAACCTTGGGGTAGCCTTGGTTGTAGAGGAGAACGGGCGGAAAGTGAATTCCCGTAGCGAACAGGATCGGCGGTGAGAAGAGCTCGACAGTGGCGAGGTTCCGGTACGGGAAGGCGGCGAGGTGGGACTGGAGAGTTTGCGGTGACGAAAAAAGCTTGCCGGGGAGGGTTGTAGTGGGCGGAGAATGGCCGGAGGGGTAGTCCGCGCATTAACGACAAATTCGCTACACGATGCGTCGGAAATTTTCGCAACGAACGAACCCGATCAACTCCATTGGACCCAAAAGCTCATGTTTTGGGGCGTTTCGTACCGTTTCTTTCTGCACGAAAGTCGATACAAAACTAGCCGAACTGGTGCCATTATCGTACAAGTTCGTAAATAAATTCGCGTCAATTTTTCGCAACAAACGCACCCAATCCACTTCATTGGACCCAAAACTATGTTTGGGGCATTTCGGACCGTTTCGTTGCTGCACGAAAGTTGATGCAAAACTGGCCGAACGGTCCCATTAACGCACAAGTTCGCTAAACAAGTTGCGTCGGAATTTTTCACAACGAGCGCACCCGATCCACTCCATTGGACCCAAAACTCATGTTTTGGGGCGTTCGGACCGTTTCATTCCTGCACGTCATGCACGCCGAAAGTCCGAGCAAAACCTACGCGAACCGATCCATCCATACAAATCGTGGGTGTTCGGACCATTTGTTACTGACAAACTCGATGCAAAACGGCCGAATGGTGCCATTAACGCACAAGTTCGCTAAACAAAGTCACGTCCGAATTTTTCACAACGAACGCACCCGATCCACTCCATTGGACCCAAAACTCATGCTTTGGGGTGTTTCGGACCGTTTCCTTCCTGCACGAAAGTCGATGCAAAACTGGCCGAACTGGTGCCATTAACGCACAAGTTCGCTAAGCAAGGTCGCGTCGGAATTTTCGTAACGAACGCACCCAATTCATTCCATTGGACCGAAAACTCATCTTTTGGGGCGTTTCGGACCGTTTCATTCCTGCACGAAAGTCGATGCAAAACTGGCTGAACTAGTGCCATTAACGCACAAGTTCGCTAGACAAAAGTCGAGTCAGAATTTTTCGCAACGAATGCACCCGATCCACTCCAATGGACCCAAAACTCATGTTTTGGGTGTTTCGGACCGTTTCGTTACTGCCCGAAAGTCGATGCAAAACTGACCAAACTGGTGCCACTAACGCATAAGTTTGCTAAACAAAGTCCGTCCGAATTTTTCGCAACGAACGCACCCGATCAACTCCATTGGACCCAAAACTCATGTTTTGGGGCGTTTCGGACCGTTTTGTTACTGCACGAATGTCGATACAAAACTGGCCGAACTGGTGCGATTATTGCACAAGTTCTCTAAACAAATTCGCGTCCGAATTTCTCGCAACGAATGCACCCGATCCACTCCATTGGACCCAAAACTCATGATTTGGGGCGTTTCGGACCGTTTCGTTGCTGCACGAAAGTCGATGCAAAACTGGCCGAACTCGTGCCATTAATGCACAAGTTCGCTAAACAAAGTCGCGTCGGAATTTGTTCCAACGAACGCACCCGATCCACTCCATTAGACCCAAAACCCATGTTTTAGGGCTTTTCGGACTGTTTCGTTCCTGCACGAAAGTCGATGTAAAACCGGCCGACATGGTGCCATTAACGCACAAGTTCGCTAAACAAATTCACGTCCGAATTTTTCGCAACGAACGCACCCGATCCACTCCATTGGATGAAAAACTCATGTTTTGGGGTGTTTCAGACCTTTTCGTTTCTGCACGAAAGTCGATAGAAAACTGGCCGAACTGGTGCCATTAACGCACAAGTTCGCTAAACAAATTCGCTTTCGAATTTTTCGCAACGAACGCACCCAATCCACTCCATTGGACCCAAAACTAATGATTTGGGGCGTTTCGGGCAGTTTCGTTGCTGCACGAATGTTGATGGAAAACTGGCCGAACGGGTCCCATTATCGCACAAGTTCGCTAAACAAAGTTGCGTCGGAATTTTTCAGAACGATCGCACCCGATCCACTCCATTGGACCCAAAACTCATGTTTTGGGTGTTTCGAACCGTTTCGTTACTGCCCGAAAGTCGATGCAAAACTGGCGAAACTGGTGCCATTAACGCACAAGTTCGCTAAACAAAGTCACGTCCGAATTTTTCGCAACGAACGCACCCGATCCACTCCATTGGACCCAAAACTCATGTTTTGGGTGTTTCGGACCGTTTCCTGCCTGCACGAAAGTCGATGCAAAACTGGCCAAACTGGTGGCATTATCGCACAAGTTCGCTATGCAAATTCGCGTCGGAATTTTTCGTAACGAACGCAGCCGATCCACTCAATTTGACCCAAAACTCTTGTTCTGGGGCGTTTCCGACCATTTCCTTCCTGTACGAAAGTCGATGCAAAACTAGCCGAACGGGTCCCATTAACGTAAAAGTTCTCTAAACAAAGTCGTGTTGGAATTTTTCTCAACGAACGCACCCGATCCACTCCATTAGACGCAAAACTCATGTTTTGCGGCGTTTCGGACCGTTTCGTTCCTGCACGAAGGTCGACGCAAAACTAGTCGAACTGCTGCCATTAACGCACAAATTCGCTACACGAAGTGCGTCGGAAATTTTCGCAACGAACGAACCCGATCAACTCCATTGGACCCAAAAAGCTCATGTTTTGGGGCGTTTCGTACCGTTTCTTTACTGCACGAAAGTCGATACAAAACTAGCCGAACTGGTGCCATTATCGTACAAGTTCGGTAAATAAATTCGCGTCCAAATTTTTCGCAACAAACGCACCCAATCCACTTCATTGGACCCAAAACTAATGATTTGGGGCATTTCGGACCGTTTCGTTGCTGCACAAAACTTGATGCAAAACTGGCCGAACAGGTCCCATTAACGCACAAGTTCGCTAAACAAAGTTGCGTCGGAATTTTTCACAACGAGCGCACCCGATCCACTCCATTGGACCCAAAACTCATGTTTTGGGGCGTTTCGAACCGTTTCATTCCTGCACAAAAGTCGATGCAAAACTGGCCGAACTAGTGCCATTAATGCACAAGTTCGCTAGACAAAGTCGCGTCGGAATTTTTCGCAAGGAACGCACCCGATCCACTCCATTGGACCTAGAACTCATGTTTTGGGGTGTTTCAGACCATTTTGTTACTGCACAAAACTCGATGCAAAACTGGTCGAACTGGTGCCATTAACGCACAAGTTCGCTAAAATAAGTCACGTTTTTCGCAAGGAACGCACCCGATCCACTCAATTGGACCCACAACTCATGTTTTGGGGTGTTTTGGACCGTTTCGTTCCTACACAAATGTCGACGCAAAACTAGCCGAACTGGTGCCAATAACGCACAAATTCGCTAAACGAAGTGCGTCGGAATTTTTCGCAACGAACGCACCCGATCAACTCCATTGGACCCAAAACTCATGTTTTGGGGCGTTTCGGACCATTTTGTTACTGCACGAATGTCGATTCAAAACTGTCCGAACAGGTGCCATTATCGCACAAGTTCGCTAAACAAATTCGCATCCGAATTTTTCGTAACGAACGCACCCGATCCACTCCATTGGACACAAAACTCATGAATTGGGGCGTTTCGGACCGTTTCGTTGCTGCGCGAAAGACGATGCAAAACTGGCTGAACGGGTCTCGTTCACGCACAAGTTCGCTAAACAAAGTCGCGTCGGAAATTTTTCCAACGAACGCACCCGATCCACTCCATTGGACCCAAAACCCATGTTTTAGAGCTTTTCGGACTGTTTCGTTTCTGCACGAAAGTCGATGTAAAACCGGCCGACATGGTGCTATTAACGCAAAAGTTCGCTAAACAAATTCGCGTCCGAATTTTTCGCAACGAACGCACCCGATCCACTCCATTGGACCCAAAACTCATGTTTTGGGGCGTTTCGGACCGTTTCGTTCCTGCACAAAAGTCGATGCAAAACAGGTCGAACTAGTACCATTAATGCACAAGTTCGCTAGACAAAGTCGCGTCGGAATTTTTCGCAACGAACGCACCCGATCCACTCCATTGGACCCAAAACTCATATTTTGGGGTGTTTCGGACCATTTCGTTACTGCACAAAAGTCGATGCAAAACTGGCCGAACTGGTGCCATTAACGCAAAAGTTCACTAAACAAAGTCACGTCCGAATTTTTCGCAATGAACGCAATCGATCCACTCCATTGGACCCAAAACTCATGTTTTGGGTGTTTCGAACCGTTCCGTTACTGCACGAAAGTCGATGCAAAACTAGCCAAACTAGTCCCATTATCGCACAAGTTCGCTAAACAATGTCACGTTGGAATTTTCGCAACGAACGCACCCGATCCACTCCATTGGATCCAAAACTCATGTTTTGGGTGTTTCGCACCGTTACGTTACTGCACGAAAGTCGATGCAAAACTAGCCAAACTAGTCCCATTATCGCACAAGTTCGCTAAACAATGTCACGTTGGAATTTTTCGCAACGAACGCACCAGATCCACTCCATTGGACCCAAAACTCATGTTTTGGGTGTTTCGGACCGTTTCGTTACTGCCCGAAAGTCGATGCAAAACTGACCAAACTGGTGCCACTAACGCACAAGTTTGCTAAACAAAGTCCGTCCGAATTTTTCGCAACGAACGAACCCGATCCACTCCATTGGACCCAAAACTCATATTTTGGGTGTTTCCAACCATTTCCTCCCTGCACGAAAATTTGATGCAAAACTGGCCAAACTGGTGCCATTATCGCACAAGTTCGCTATACAAATTCGCGTCGGAATTTTTCGCAACGAGCGCACCCGATCCACCCCATTGGACCCAAAACTCATGTTTTGGGGTGTTTCGAACCGTTTCGTTCCTGCACGAAAGTTAATGCAAAACTGGCGAAACTGGTGCCACTAACGCACAAGTTCGCTAGACAAAGTCGCGTCCGAATTTTTCGCAACGAACGCACCCGATCCACTCCATTGAACCAAAAACTCGTGTTTTGGGTCATTTTAGACCGTTTCGATGCTGCAAGAAAGTCGATGCAAAACTAGCCGAACGGGTCCCATTAATGTAAAAGTTCTCTAAACAAAGTAGCGTCGGAATTTTTCGCAACGAACGCACCCGATCCACTCAATTGGACCCACAACTCATGTTTTGGGGTGTTTAGGACCGTTTCGTTCCTATATGAAAGTCGATGCAAAACTAGCCGAACTGGTGCCAATAACGCACAAATTCGCTAAACGAAGTGCGTCGGAATTTTTCGCAACGAACGCACCCGATCAACTCCATTGGACCCAAAACTCATGTTTTGGGGCGTTTCGGACCATTTTGTTACAGCATGAATGTCGATACAAAACTGTCCGAACTGGTGCCATTATCGCACAAGTTCGCTAAACAAATTCGCGTCCGAATTTTTCGCAACGAACGCACCCGATCCACTCCATTGGACCCAAAACCCATGATTTGGGGCGTTTCGGACCGTTTCGTTGCTGCACGAAAGTCGATGCAAAACTGGCTGAACGGGTCTCGTTACCGCACAAGTTCGCTAAACAAAGTCGCGTCGGAAATTTTTCCAACGAACGCACCCGATCCACTCCATTGGACCCAAAACCCATGTTTTAGGGCTTTTCGGACCGTTTCTTTCTACATGAAAGTCGATGTAAAACCGGCCGACATGGTGCCATTAACGCACAAGTTCGCTAAACAAATTCGCGTCTGAATTTTTCGCAACGAACGCACCCGATGCACTCCATTGGACCCAAAACTCATGTTTTGGGGCGTTTCGGACCGTTTCGTTCCTGCACAAAAGTCGATGCAAAACAGGTCGAACTAGTACCATTAATGCACAAGTTCGCGAGACAAAGTCGCGTCGGAATTTTTCGCAACGAACGCACCCGATCCACTCCATTGGACCTAGAACTCATGTTTTGGGGTGTTTCGGACCATTTTGTTACTGCACAAAACCCGATGCAAAACTGGCCGAACTGGTGCCATTAACGCACAAGTTCGCTAAACAAAGTCACGTCCAAATTTTTCACAATGAACGCACCCGATCCACTCCGTTGGACCCAAAACTCATGCTTTGGGGCTTTTCGGACCGTTTCCTTCCTGCACGAAAGTCGATGCAAAACTGGCCGAACTGGTGCCATTAACGCACAAGTTCGCTAAGCAAGGTCGCGTCGGAATTTTTCGTAACGAACGCACCCAATTCATTCCATTGGACCGAAAACTCATGTTTTGGGGCGTTTCGGACCGTTTCATTCCTGCACGAAAGTCGATGCAAAACTGGCTGAACTAGTGCCATTAACGCACAAGTTCGCTAGACAAAAGTCGAGTTAGAATTTTTCGCAACGAATGCACCCGATCCACTCCATTGGACCCAAAACTCATATTTTGGGTGTTTCGGACCGTTTTGTTACTGCCCGAAAGTCGATGCAAAACTGACCAAACTGGTGCCACTAACGCATAAGATTGCTAAACAAAGTCCGTCCAAATTTTTCGCAACGAACGAACCCGATCCACTCCATTGGACCCAAAACTCATATTTTGGGTGTTTCCGACCATTTCCTCCCTGCACGAAAATTTGATGCAAAACTGGCCAAACTGGTGCCATTATCGCACAAGTTCGCTATACAAATTCGGGTCGGAATTTTTCGCAACGAGCGCACCCGATCCACCCCATTGGACCCAAAACTCATGTTTTGGGGCGTTTCGAACCGTTTCGTTCCTGCACAAAAGTTAATGCAAAACTGGCGAAACTGGTGCCACTAACGCACAAGTTCGGTAGACAAAGTCGTGTCCGAATTTTTCGCAACGAACGCACCCGATCCACTCCATTGGACCCAAAACTCGTGTTTTGGGTCATTTTAGACCGTTTCGATGCTGCAAGAAAGTCGATGCAAAACTAGCCGAACGGGTCCCATTAATGTAAAAGTTCTCTAAACAAAGTAGCGTCGGAATTTTTTGGCAACGAACGCACCCGATCCACTCAATTGGACCCACAACACATGTTTTGGGGTGTTTTGGACCGTTTTGTTCCTACACAAATGTCGACGCAAAACTAGCCGAACTGGTGCCAATAACGCACAAATTCGCTAAACGAAGTGCGTCGGAATTTTTCGCAACGAACGCACCCGATCAACTCCATTGGACCCAAAACTCATGTTTTGGGGCGTTTCGGACCATTTTGTTACTGCACGAATGTCGATTCAAAACTGTCCGAACTGGTGCCATTATCGCACAAGTTCGCTAAACAAATTCGCGTCCGAATTTTTCGCAACGAACGCACCCGATCCACTCCATTGGACACAAAACTCATGATTTGGGGCGTTTCGGACCGTTTCGTTGCTGCACGAAAGTCGATGCAAAACTGGCTGAACGGGTCTCGTTAACGCACAAGTTCGCTAAACAAAGTCGCGTCGGAATTTTTTCCAACGAACGCACCCGATGCACTCCATTGGACCCAAAACCCATGTTTTAGGGCTTTTCGGACCGTTTCGTTCCTGCACGAAAGTCGATGTAAAACCGGCCGACATGGTGCCATTAACGCAAAAGTTCGCTAAACAAATTCGCGTTCGAATTTTTCGCAACGAACGCACCCGATCCACTCCATTGGACCCAAAACTCATGTTTTGGGGCGTTTCGGACCGTTTCGTTCCTGCACAATAGTCGATGCAAAACAGGTCGAACTAGTACCATTAATGCACAAGTTCGCGAGACAAAGTCGCGTCGGAATTTTTCGCAACGAACGCACCCGATCCACTCCATTGGACCTAGAACTCATGTTTTGGGGTGTTTCGGACCATTTTATTACTGCACAAAACTCAATGCAAAACTGGCCGAACTGGTGCCATTAACGCACAAGTTCGCTAAACAAAGTCACGTCCGAATTTTTCACAACGAACGCACCCGATCCACTCCATTGGACCCAAAACTCATGCTTTGGGGCGTTTCGGACCGTTTCCTTCCTGCACGAAAGTCGATGCAAAACTGGCCGAACTGGTGCCATTAACGCACAAGTTCGCTAAGCAAGGTCGCGTCGGAATTTTTCGTAACGAACGCACCCAATTCATTCCATTGGACCAAAAACTCATCTTTTGGGGCGTTTCGGACCGTTTCATTCCTGCACGAAAGTCGATGCAAAACTGGCTGAACTAGTGCCATTAACGCACAAGTTCGCTAGACAAAACTCGAGTCAGAATTTTTCGCAACGAATGCACCCGATCCACTCCGTTGGACCCAAAACTCATGTTTTGGGTGTTTCGGACCGTTTTGTTACTGCCCGAAAGTCGATGCAAAACTGACCAAACTGGTGCCACTAACGCATAAGATTGCTAAACAAAGTCCGTCCGAATTTTTCACAACGAACGAACCTGATCCACTCCATTGGACCCAAAACTCATATTTTGGGTGTTTCCGACCATTTCCTCCCTGCACGAAAATTTGATGCAAAACTGGCCAAACTGGTGCCATTATCGCACAAGTTCGCTATACAAATTCGCGTCGGAATTTTTCGCAACGAGCGCACCCGATCCACCCCATTGGACCCAAAACTCATGTTTTAGGGCGTTTCGAACCGTTTCGTTCCTGCACAAAAGTTAATGCAAAACTGGCGAAACTGGTGCCACTAGCGCACAAGTTCGCTAGACAAAGTCGCGTACGAATTTTTCGCAACGAACGCACCCGATCCACTCCATTGGACCCAAAAATCGTGTTTTGGGTCATTTTAGACCGTTTCGATGCTGCAAGAAAGTCGATGCAAAACTAGCCGAACGGGTCCCATTAATGTAAAAGTTCTCTAAACAAAGTAGCGTCGGAATTTTTTGGCAACGAACGCGTCCGATCCACTCAATTGGACCCACAACTCATGTTTTGGGGTGTTTTGGACTGTTTCGTTCCTACACAAATGTCGACGCAAAACTAGCCGAACTGGTGCCAATAACGCACAAATTCGCTAAACGAAGTGCGTCGGAATTTTTCGCAACGAACGCACCCGATCAACTCCATTGGACCCAAAACTCATGTTTTGGGGCGTTTCGGACCGTTTCGTTCCTGCACAAAAGTCGATGCAAAACAGGTCGAACTAGTACCATTAATGCACAAGTTCGCTAGACAAAGTCGTGTCGGAATTTTTCGCAACGAACGCACCCGATCCACTCCATTGGACCGAAAACTCATATTTTGGGGTGTTTCGGACCATTTCGTTACTGCACAAAAGTCGATGCAAAACTGGCCGAACTGGTGCCATTAACGCAAAAGTTCGATAAACAAAGTCACGTCCGAATTTTTCGCAACGAACGCAATCGATCCACTCCATTGGACCGAAAACTCATGTTTTGGGTGTTTCGAACCGTTCCGTTACTGCACGAAAGTCGATGCAAAACTAGCCAAACTAGTCCCATTATCGCACAAGTTCGCTAAACAATGTCACGTTGGAATTTTTCGCAACGAACGCACCCGATCCACTCCATTGGATCCAAAACTCATGTTTTGGGTGTTTCGCACCGTTACGTTACTTCACGAAAGTCGATGCAAAACTAGCCAAACTAGTCCCATTATCGCACAAGTTCGCTAAACAATGTCACGTTGGAATTTTTCGCAACGAACGCACCAGATCCACTCCATTGGACCCAAAACTCATGTTTTGGGTGTTTCGGACCGTTTCGTTACTGCCCGAAAGTCGATGCAAAACTGACCAAACTGGTGCCACTAACGCACAGGTTTGCTAAACAAAGTCCGTCCGAATTTTTCGCAACGAACGAACCCGATCCACTCCATTGGACCCAAAACTCATATTTTGGGTGTTTCCGACCATTTCCTCCCTACACGAAAATTTGATGCAAAACTGGCCAAGCTGGGGCCATTATCGCACAAGTTCGCTATACAAATTCGCGTCGGAATTTTTCGCAACGAGCGCACCCGATCCACCCCATTGGACCCAAAACTCATGTTTTGGGGCGTTTCGAACCGTTTCGTTCCTGCACGAAAGTTAATGCAAAACTGGCGAAACTGGTGCCACTAGCGCACAAGTTCGCTAGACAAAGTCGCGTCCGAATTTTTCGCAACGAACGCACCCGATCCACTCCATTGAACCAAAAACTCGTGTTTTGGGTCATTTTAGACCGTTTTGATGCTGCAAGAAAGTCGATGCAAAACTAGCCGAACGGGTCCCATTAATGTAAAAGTTCTCTAAACAAAGTAGCGTCGGAATTTTTCGCAACGAACTCACCCGATCCACTCAATTGGACCCACAACTCATGTTTTGGGGTGTTTCGGACCGTTTCGTTCCTCCACGAAAGTCGACGCAAAACTGGCCGAACTGGTGCCAATAACGCACAAATTCGCTAAACGAAGTGCGTCGGAATTTTTCGCAACGAACGCACCCGATCAACTCCATTGGACCCAAAACTCATGTTTTGGGTGTTTCGCACCGTTACGTTACTGCACGAAAGTCGATGCAAAACTAGCCAAACTAGTCCCATTATCGCACAAGTTCGCTAAACAATGTCACGTTGGAATTTTTCGCAACGAACGCACCAGATCCACTCCATTGGACCCAAAACTCATGTTTTGGGTGTTTCGGACCGTTTCGTTACTGCCCGAAAGTCGATGCAAAACTGACCAAACTGGTTCCACTAACGCACAAGTTTGCTAAACAAAGTCCGTCCGAATTTTTCGCAACGAACGAACCCGATCCACTCCATTGGACCCAAAACTCATATTTTGGGTGTTTCCGACCATTTCCTCCCTACACGAAAATTTGATGCAAAACTGGCCAAGCTGGGGCCATTATCGCACAAGTTCGCTATACAAATTCGCGTCGGAATTTTTCGCAACGAGCGCACCCGATCCACCCCATTGGACCCAAAACTCATGTTTTGGGGCGTTTCGAACCGTTTCGTTCCTGCACGAAAGTTAATGCAAAACTGGCGAAACTGGTGCCACTAGCGCACAAGTTCGCTAGACAAAGTCGCGTCCGAATTTTTCGCAACGAACGCACCCGATCCACTCCATTGAACCAAAAACTCGTATTTTGGGTCATTTTAGACCGTTTTGATGCTGCAAGAAAGTCGATGCAAAACTAGCCGAACGGGTCCCATTAATGTAAAAGTTCTCTAAACAAAGTAGCGTCGGAATTTTTCGCAACGAACGCACCCGATCCACTCAATTGGACCCACAACTCATGTTTTGGGGTGTTTCGGACCGTTTCGTTCCTACACGAAAGTCGACGCAAAACTGGCCGAACTGGTGCCAATAACGCACAAATTCGCTAAACGAAGTGCGTCGGAATTTTTCGCAACGAACGCACCCGATCAACTCCATTGGACCCAAAACTCATGTTTTGGGGCGTTTCGGACCATTTTGTTACAGCACGAGTGTCGATACAAAACTGTCCGAACTGGTGCCATTATCGCACAAGTTCGCTAAACAAATTCGCGTCCGAATTTTTCGCAACGAACGCACCCGATCCACTCCATTGGACCCAAAACTCATGATTTGGGGCGTTTCGGACCGTTTCGTTGCTGCACGAAAGTCGATGCAAAACTGGCTGAACGAGTCTCGTTAATGCACAAGTTCGCTAAACAAAGTCGCGTCGGAATTTTTTCCAACGAACGCACCCGATCCACTCCATTGGACCCAAAACCCATGTTTTAGGGCTTTTCGGACCGTTTCTTTCTACATGAAAGTCGATGTAAAACCGGCCGACATGGTGCCATTAACGCACAAGTTCGCTAAACAAATTCGCGTCCGAATTTTTCGCAACGAACGCACCCGATCCACTCCATTGCACCCAAAACTCATGTTTTGGGGCGTTTCGGACCGTTTCGTTCCTGCACAAAAGTCGATGCAAAACAGGTCGAACTAGTACCATTAATGCACAAGTTCGCGAGACAAAGTCGCGTCGGAATTTTTCGCAACGAACGCACCCGATCCACTCCATTGGACCGAAAACTCATATTTTGGGGTCTTTCGGACCATTTCGTTACTGCACAAAAGTCGATGCAAAACTGGCCGAACTAGTGCCATTAACGCAAAAGTTCGATAAACAAAGTCACGTCCGAATTTTTCGCAACGAACGCAATCGATCCACTCCATTCGACCCAAAACTCATGTTTTGGGTGTTTCGGACCGTTCCGTTACTGCACGAAAGTTGGTGCAAAACTAGCCAAACTAGTCCCATTATCGCACAAGTTCGCTAAACAATGTCACGTTGGAATTTTTCGCAACGAACGCACCCGATCCACTCCATTGGACCCAAAACTCATGTTTTGGGTGTTTCGCACCATTACGTTACTGCACGAAAGTCGATGCAAAACTAGCCAAACTAGTCCCATTATCGCACAAGTTCGCTAAACAATGTCACGTTGAAATTTTTCGCAACGAACGCACCCGATCCACTCCATTGGACCCAAAACTCATGTTTTGGGTGTTTCGGACCGTTTCGTTCCTGCACGAAAGTTAATGCAAAACTGGCGAAACTGGTGCCACTAACGCACAATTTCGCCAGACAAAGTCGCGTCCGAATTTTTCGCAACGAACGCACCCGATCCACTCCATTGGACCCAAAACTCGTGTTTTGGGTCATTCTAGACCGTTTCGATGCTGCAAGAAAGTCGATGCAAAACTAGCCGAACGGGTCCCATTAATGTAAAAGTTCTCTAAACAAAGTAGCGTCGGAATTTTTCGCAACGAACGCACCCGATCCACTCAATTGGACCCACAACTCATGTTTTGGGGTGTTTGGGACTGTTTCGTTCCTACACGAAAGTCGACGCAAAACTGTCCGAACTGGTGCCAATAACGCACAAATTCGCTAAACGAAGTGCGTCGGAATTTTTCGCAACGAACGCACCCGATCAACTCCATTGGACCCAAAACTCATGTTTTGGGGCGTTTCGGACCATTTTGTTACAGCACGAGTGTCGATACAAAACTGTCCGAACTGGTGCCATTATCGCACAAGTTCGCTAAAAAAATTCGCGTCCGAATTTTTCGCAACGAACGCACCCGATCCACTCCATTGGACCCAAAACTCATGATTTGGGGCGTTTCGGACCGTTTCGTTGCTGCACGAAAGTCGATGCAAAACTGGCTGAACGAGTCTCGTTAATGCACAAGTTCGCTAAACAAAGTCGCGTCGGAATTTTTTCCAACGAACGCACCCGATCCACTCCATTGGACCCAAAACCCATGTTTTAGGGCTTTTCGGACCGTTTCTTTCTACATGAAAGTCGATGTAAAACCGGCCGACATGGTGCCATTAACGCACAAGTTCGCTAAACAAATTCGCGTCCGAATTTTTCGCAACGAACGCACCCGATCCACTCCATTGCACCCAAAACTCATGTTTTGGGGCGTTTCGGACCGTTTCGTTCCTGCACAAAAGTCGATGCAAAACAGGTCGAACTAGTACCATTAATGCACAAGTTCGCGAGACAAAGTCGCGTCGGAATTTTTCGCAACGAACGCACCCGATCCACTCCATTGGACCGAAAACTCATATTTTGGGGTGTTTCGGACCATTTCGTTACTGCACAAAAGTCGATGCAAAACTGGCCGAACTGGTGCCATTAACGCAAAAGTTCGATAAACAAAGTCACGTCCGAATTTTTCGCAACGAACGCAATCGATCCACTCCATTCGACCCAAAACTCATATTTTGGGTGTTTCGGACCGTTCCGTTACTGCACGAAAGTTGGTGCAAAACTAGCCAAACTAGTCCCATTATCGCACAAGTTCGCTAAACAATGTCACGTTGGAATTTTTCGCAACGAACGCACCCGATCCACTCCATTGGACCCAAAACTCATGTTTTGGGTGTTTCGCACCATTACGTTACTGCACGAAAGTCGATGCAAAACTAGCCAAACTAGTCCCATTATCGCACAAGTTCGCTAAACAATGTCACGTTGAAATTTTTCGCAACGAACGCACCCGATCCACTCCATTGGACCCAAAACTCATGTTTTGGGTGTTTCGGACCGTTTCGTTCCTGCACGAAAGTTAATGCAAAACTGGCGAAACTGGTGCCACTAACGCACAATTTCGCCAGACAAAGTCGCGTCCGAATTTTTCGCAACGAACGCACCCGATCCACTCCATTGGACCCAAAACTCGTGTTTTGGGTCATTCTAGACCGTTTCGATGCTGCAAGAAAGTCGATGCAAAACTAGCCGAACGGGTCCCATTAATGTAAAAGTTCTCTAAACAAAGTAGCGTCGGAATTTTTCGCAGCGAACGCACCCGATCCACTCAATTGGACCCACAACTCATGTTTTGGGGTGTTTCGGACCGTTTCGTTCCTACACGAAAGTCGACGCAAAACTGGCCGAACTGGTGCCAATAATGCACAAATTCGCTAAACGAAGTGCTTCGGAATTTTTCGCAACGAACGCACCCGATCAACTCCATTGGACCCAAAACTCATGTTTTGGGGCGTTTCGGACCATTTTGTTACAGCACGAGTGTCGATACAAAACTGTCCGAACTGGTGCCATTATCGCGCACGAGTGTCGCTAAACAAATTCGCGTCCGAATTTTTCGCAACGAACGCACCCGATCCACTCCATTGGACCCAAAACTCATGATTTGGGGCGTTTCGGACCGTTTCGTTGCTGCACGAAAGTCGATGCAAAACTGGCTGAACGAGTCTCGTTAATGCACAAGTTCGCTAAACAAAGTCGCGTCGGAATTTTTTCCAACGAACGCACCCGATCCACTCCATTGGACCCAAAACCCATGTTTTAGGGCTTTTCGGACCGTTTCTTTCTACATGAAAGTCGATGTAAAACCGGCCGACATGGTGCCATTAACGCACAAGTTCGCTAAACAAATTCGCGTCCGAATTTTTCGCAACGAACGCACCCGATCCACTCCATTGCACCCAAAACTCATGTTTTGGGGCGTTTCGGACCGTTTCGTTCCTGCACAAAAGTCGATGCAAAACAGGTCGAACTAGTACCATTAATGCACAAGTTCGCGAGACAAAGTCGCGTCGGAATTTTTCGCAACGAACGCACCCGATCCACTCCATTGGACCGAAAACTCATATTTTGGGGTGTTTCGAACCATTTCGTTACTGCACAAAAGTCGATGCAAAACTGGCCGAACTGGTGCCATTAACGCAAAAGTTCGATAAACAAAGTCACGTCCGAATTTTTCGCAACGAACGCAATCGATCCACTCCATTCGACCGAAAACTCATGTTTTGGGTGTTTCGGACCGTTCCGTTACTGCACGAAAGTTGGTGCAAAACTAGCCAAACTAGTCCCATTATCGCACAAGTTCGCTAAACAATGTCACGTTGGAATTTTTCGCAACGAACGCACCCGATCCACTCCATTGGACCCAAAACTCATGTTTTGGGTGTTTCGGACCGTTTCGTTCCTGCACGAAAGTTAATGCAAAACTGGCGAAACTGGTGCCACTAACGCACAATTTCGCCAGACAAAGTCGCGTCCGAATTTTTCGCAACGAACGCACCCGATCCACTCCATTGGACCCAAAACTCGTGTTTTGGGTCATTCTAGACCGTTTCGATGCTGCAAGAAAGTCGATGCAAAACTAGCCGAACGGGTCCCATTAATGTAAAAGTTCTCTAAACAGAGTAGCGTCGGAATTTTTCGCAACGAACGCACCCGATCCACTCAATTGGACCCACAACTCATGTTTTGGGGTGTTTCGGACCGTTTCGTTCCTACACGAAAGTCGACGCAAAACTGGCCGAACTGGTGCCAATAACGCACAAATTCGCTAAACGAAGTGCGTCGGAATTTTTCGCAACGAACGCACCCGATCAACTCCATTGGACCCAAAACTCATGTTTTGGGGCGTTTCGGACCATTTTGTTATTGTACGAATGTCGATACAAAACTGTCCAAACTGGTGCCATTATCGCACAAGTTCGCTAAACAAATTCGCGTCCGAATTTTTCGCAACGAACGCACCCGATCCACTCCATTGGACCCAAAACTTATGATTTGGGGCGTTTTGGACCATTTCGTTGCTGCACGAAAGTCGATGCAAAACTGGCTGAACTGGTCTCGTTAACGCACAAGTTCGCTAAACAAAGTCGCGTCGGAATTTTTTCCAACGAACGCCATTGGACCCAAAACCCATGTTTTAGGGCTTTTCGGACCGTTTCGTTCCTGCACGAAAGTCGATGTAAAACCGGCCGACATGGTGCCATTAACGCACAAGTTCGTAAACAAATTCGCGTCCGAATTTTTCGCAACGAACGCACCCGATCCACTCCATTGCACCCAAAACTCATGTTTTGGGGCGTTTCGGACCGTTTCGTTCCTGCACAAAAGTCGATGCAAAACAGGTCGTACTAGTACCATTAATGCACAAGTTCGCTAGACAAAGTCGCGTCGGAATTTTTCGCAACGAACGCACCCGATCCACTCCATTGGACCCAAAACTCATATTTTGGGGTGTTTCGGACCGTTTCGTTACTGCACAAAAGTCGATGCAAAACTGGCCGAACAGGTGCCATTAACGCAAAAGTTCGCTAAACAAAGTCACGTCCGAATTTTTCGCAACGAACGCAATCGATCCACTCCATTGGATCCAAAACTCATGTTTTGGGTGTTTCGAACCGTTCCGTTACTGCATGACAGTCGATGCAAAACTAGCCAAACTAGCCCTATTATCGCACAAGTTCGCTAAACAATGTCACGTTGGAATTTTTCGCAACGAACGCACCTGATCCACTCCATTGGACCCAAAACTCATGTTTTGGGTGTTTCGCACCGTTACGTTACTGCACGAAAATCGATGCAAAACTAGCAAAACTAGTCCCATTATCGCACAAGTTCGCTAAACAATGTCACATTGGAATTTTTCGCAACGAACGCACCCGATCCACTCCATTGGACCCAAAACTCATGTTTTGGGGCGTTTCAGACCGTTTCCTTCCTACATGAAAGTCGATGCAAAACTGGCCGAACTTGTGCCATTAACACACAAGTTCGCTAAACAAAGTCGCGTCGGAATTTTTCGCAACGAACGCACCCGATCCACTCCATTGGACCCAGAACTCATGTTTTGGGGCGTTTCGGACCATTTCGTTCCTGCACGAAAGTCGACGCAAAACTGGCCGAACTGGTGCCACTAACGCACAAGTTCGCTAGACAAAGTCGCGTCCGAATTTTTCTCAACGAACGCACCCGATCCAATCCATTGGACCCAAAACTCATGTTTTGGGTCATTTTAGACCGTTTCGATGCTGCAAGAAGGTCGATGCAAAACTAGCCGAACGGGTCCCATTAATGTAAAACTTCTCTAAACAAAGTAGCGTAAGAATTTTTCGCAACGAATGCAACCGATCCACTCAATTGGACCCACAACTCATGTTTTGGGGTGTTTCGAACCGTTTCTTTCCTACACGAAAGTCGACGCAAAACTGGCCGAACTGGTGCCAATAACGCACAAATTCGCTAAACAAAGTGCGTCGGAATTTTTCGCAACGAACGCACCCGATCAACTGCATTGGACCCAAAACTTATGTTTTGGGGCGTTTCGGACCGTTTTGTTACTCCAAGAATGTCGATACAAAACTGGCCGAACTGGTGCCATTATCGCACAAGTTCGCTAAACAAATTCGCGTCCGAATTTTTCGCAACGAACGCACCCGATCCACTCCATTGGACCCAAAACTCATGTTTTGGGTGTTTCGAACCGTTCCGTTACTGCTTTAAAATCGATGCCAAACTGGCTGAACGGGTCCCGTTAACGCACAAGTTCGCTAAACAAAGTCGCGTCGGAATTTTTTCCAACGAACGCACCCGATCCAATCCATTGGACCCAAAACCCATGTTTTAGGGCTTTTCGGACTGTTTCGTTCCTGCACGAAAGTCGATGTAAAACCGGCCGACATGGTGCCATTAACGCACAAGTTCGCTAAACAAATTCGCGTCCGAATTTTTCGCAACGAACCCACTCCATTGGACCCAAAACTCATGTTTTGGGGCGTTTCGGACCATTTTTCATTCCTGCACGAAAGTTGATGCAAAACTGGCCGAACTAGTCCCATTAACGCAAAAGTTCGTTAGACAAGGTCGCGTCGGAATTTTTCACAACGAACGCACCCGATCCACTCCATTGGACCCAAAACTCATGTTTTGGGGTGTTTCGGACCATTTCATTACTGCACAAAAGTCGATGCAAAACTGGCCGAACTGGTGCCATTAACGCACAAGTTCGCTAAACAAAGTCACGTCCGAATTTTTCGCAACGAACGCAATCGATCCACTCCATTGGACCCAAAACTCATGTTTTGGGTGTTTCGGACCGTTACGTTACTGCACGAAAGTCGATGCAAAACTAGCCAAACTAGTCCCATTATCGCACAAGTTCGCTAAACAATATCACGTTGGAATTTTTCGCAACGAACGCACCCGATCCACTCCATTGGACCCAAAACTCATGTTTTGGGTGTTTCGCACCGTTACGTTACGGCACGAAAGTCGATGCAAAACTAGCCAAACTAGTCCCATTATCGCACAAGTTCGCTAAAAAATGTCACGTTGGAATTTTTCGCAACGAACGCACCCGATCCACTCCATTGGACCCAAAACAGAGTTTTGGGTGTTTCGCACCGTTACGTTACTGCACGAAAGTCGATGTAAAACTAGCCAAACTAGTCCCATTATCGCACAAGTTCGCTAAAGAATGTCACGTTGGAATTTTTCGCAACGAACGCACCCGATCCACTCCATTGGACCCAAAACTCATGTTTTGGGGCGTTTCGGACCGTTTCCTTCCTACATGAAAGTCGATGCAAAACTAGTCGAACTGGTGCCATTAACGCACAAGTTCGCTAAACAATGTTGCGTCGGAATTTTTCGGAACGAACGCAGCCGATTCACTCCATTGCACCCAAAACTCATGTTTTGAGGCGTTTCGGACCGTTTCATTCCTGCACGAAAATCGATGCAAAACTGGCCGAACTCGTGCCATTAACGCACAAGTTCGCTAGACAAAGTCGCGTCAGAATTTTTCGCAACGAACGCACCCGATCCACTCCATTGGACCCAAAACTCATGTTTTGGGGCGTTTCGGAATATTTCCTTCCTGCACGAAAGTCGATGCAAAACTGGCCGAACTGGTGCCATTAACGCACAAGTTCGCTAAACAAAGTCACGTTTGAATATTTCACAACGAACGCACCCGATCGACTCCATTGGACCCATAGCACATGTTTTGGGTGTTTCGGACCGTTTCGTTACTGCACGAAAGTCAATGCAAAACTAGCCAAACTGATGCCATTAACGCACAAGTTCGCTAAACAAAGTCACGTCTGAATTTTTTGCAACGAACGCACCCGATCCATTCCATTGGACCCAAAGCTCATGTTTTGGGTGTTTCGGACCATTTCCTTCCTGCACGAAAGTCGATGCAAAAGTGGCCAAACTAGTGCCATTATCGCACAAGTTCGCTATGCAAATTCGCGTTGGAATTTTTCGCAACGAGCGCAACCGATCCACTCCATTGGACCCAAAGCTCATGTTTTGGTGCATTTCGGACCGTTTCGTTCCTGCACGAAAGTCGATGCAAAACTGGCCGAACTGGAGCCATTAACGCACAAGTTCGCTAGACAAGGTCGCGTCTGATTTTTTCGCAACGGACGCACCCGATCCACTCCATTGGACCCAAAACTCATGTTTTGGGTCATTTTAGACCATTTTTTTGCCGCAAAAAGTTGATGGAAAACTGGCCGAACGGGTCCCATTAACGTAAAAGTTCTCTAAACAAAGTCGTGTCGAAATTTTTCGCAATGAACTCACCCGATCCACTCCATTGGACCCAAAACTCATGTTTTGGGATGTTTCGGACCGTTTCGTTCCTGCAAGAAAGTTGACGCAAAACTGGCCGAACTAAATCGATTAACGCACAAGTTCGCTAGACAAAGTCGCGTCGGAATTTTCCGCAACAAACGCACCCGATCCACTCAATTTGACCAAAAACTCATGTTTTGGGGCGTTCCGGACCATTTCCTTCCAGCACGAAAGTCGATGCAAAACTGGCCGAACTCGTGCCATTAACGCACAAGTTCGCTAAACAAAGTCACGTCTGAATTTTTCACAATGAACGCATCCGATCCACTCCATTGGACCCCAAACTCATGTTTTGGGGCGTTTCGGACCGTTTCGTTCGTGCACGAAAGTAGATGCAAAACTGGACGAACTTGTGCCATTAACGCACAGTTCGCTAGACAAAGTCACGTCCGAATTTTTCGCAACGAACGCACCCGATCCACTCCAATAGACCCAAAACACATGTTTTGGAGCATTTCGAACCGTTTCGTTCCTACACGAAAGTCGATGCTAAACTGGCCGAACTAGTGCCATTAACGCACAAATTCGCTAAACAAAGTGCGTCGGAATTTTTCGCAACGAACGCACCCGATCAACTGCATTCGACCCAAAACTCATGTTTTGGGCCATTTCGGACCGTTTCATTACTGCACGAAAGTCGATACAAAGCTGGCCGAACTGGTGCCATTATCGCACAAGTTCGCTAAACAAATTCGCGCTCGAATTTTTCACAACTAACGCACCCGATCCACTCCATTGGACCCAGAACTCATGATTTAGGGTGTTTCAGACCGTTTCGTTGCTGCAGAAAGCCGATGCAAAACTGGCCGAATGAATCCCATTAACGCACAAGTTCGCGAAACAAAGTCGCGTTGGAATTTTTCGCAACGAACGCACCGGATCCACTCCATTCGACCCAAAACTCATGTTTTGGTGCGTTTCGGACCGTTTCGTTCCTGCATGAAAGTCGATGCAAAACTGACCGACATGGTGCCATTAACGCACAAGTTCGCTACACAATGTCGCGTCGGAATTTTTCGTAACGAACGCGCCCGATCCACTCCACTGGACCCAAAACTCATGTTTTTGGGCGTTTCGAACCGTTTCGTTCCTGCACGAAAGTCGATGCAAAACTGGCCGAACTAGTGCCGTTAACGCGCAAGTTCGCTAGAGAAAGTCGCGTCGGAATTTTTCGCAACGAACGCACCCGATCCACTCCATTGGACCCAAAACTCATGTTTTGGGGCGTTTCGGACCATTTCGTTACTGCACAAAAGTCGATGCAAAACTGGCCGAATGATGAGGACATCGCCACTAACGATACATCCACACCTACACCAGTATCTACTTCAACAACACCTCTTGGTCCTATTACTCGCGCTCGTGCTCGTCGGCTTACCCATCAGGTAAGTTCACTCTTAAGCTCAGGTTCATCATATTTAGAGAATGGAGACACGTGCACTCTTGTTTTACTCAGGAACCATGGATTGGATCAAAAGGGAAGAGGCATCATGCAGGCTGGATTCGGACTGCAGGACAGATACGACTTGTGACGGCCGCCACGACTTCATCCGGACTCCGTTTTGCTCGGTCAAGTACTTTCTGGAAAGCTTATCAAATCTACTTTCCAAAGGATCCTGAATCACCTCAATATCTGTTCGGAGTCAACCGCAATCCTAGATTTACTACAGAGTCCTTTTCAGCCACGGTGCTGCGTCACCCTAATTTGGCCCAACGGGCCGTGTATCAAGTAGAGTCCAAGACGGATGCGTCCTAGGGTTGGAACACGACCCCAGCACCCTTGTGGTCATTCTCCCACTTCCTTATAACCTTTAGCCGCCGTCAAGAACACTCGGGTTTTGTTAGATGCAAGTTTAGCTTTTGCTACTTCCTTGTAGACGCGCGTGCTGATCCAGCCGCCCGTCCACTTGTTTTCGAAACCCCACCATAATTGAGATTCAGTTTGAGACCTTCAATTACATCTCGTAATTTCAGTACTTGTTCTACTTGTTCTTGCTATTTCTTCGATTGCTTGCAGGACAAGTGCCCTAGTGGCCGGGTGTCGCGCTCCACAAGATCGCGGCAACCAAAGGAGGTGGTGTATCGGTTGCTAAGGCGCAGCATCCTTGGAAGGCTGTAGTCGGGCCGTGAACGTCGTCTCCTTTATCAATCGAGTTATTCCACGCCCCTCATCGAAAGATCAGGAACAAACCCTAATGGGTTCACATCACCGAACTCGTGCCATTAACGCACAAATTCGCTAAAAAAAGTGCGTCGGATTTTTTCGCAACGAACTCACCCGATCCACTCCATTGGACCCAAAACTCATGTTTTGGGACTTTTCGGACCGTTTCATTCCTGCACGAAAGTTGATGCAAAACTAGCCGAACTAGTGCCATTAACGCACAAGTTCGCTAGACAAAGTCGCGTCGGAATTTTTCGCAACAAACGCACTCGATCCACTCAATTTCACCCAAAACTCTTGTTTTGGGGCGTTCCAGACCATTTCCTTCCTGCATGAAAGTCGATGCAAAACTGGCCGAACTACTGCCATTAACGCACAAGTTCGCTAAACAAAGTCACGTCTGAATTTTTCACAATGAACGCATCCGATCCACTCTATTGGACCTAAAACTCTTGTTTTGGGTGTTTCGGACCGTTTCGTTACTGCCCGAAAGTCGATGCAAAACTGGCCAAACTGGTGCCATTAACGCACAAGTTCGCTAAACAAAGTCACGTCCGAATTTTTCGCAACGAACGCACCCGATCCACTTCATTGGACCCAAAACTCATGTTTTGGGTGTTTCAGACCGTTTCCTGCCTGCATGAAAGTCGATGCAAAACTGGCCAAACAGGTGCCATTATCGCACAAGTTCGCTATGCAAATTCGCATCGGAATTTTTCGCAACGAACGCACCCGATCCACTCCATTGGATCCAAAACTCATGTTTTGGGGCGTTTCGGACCGTTTCGTTCCTGCGCGAAAGTGGATGCAAAACTGGCCGAACTGGTGCCATTAACGCACAAGTTCGCTAGACATAGTCACGCCTGAATTTTTCGCAACGAACGCACCCGATCCAATCCATTGGACCCAAAACTCATGTTTTGGGTCTTTTTAGACCGTTTCGTTGCTGCAAAAAGTCCATGCAAAACTGGCCGAACGGGTCCCATTAACGTAAAAGTTCTCTAAATAATGTCGCGTCGGAATTTTTCGCAACGAACGCACCCGATTCACTCCATTGGACCCAAAACACATGTTTTGGGGCGTTTCGGACCATTTCGTTAATGCACAAATGTCGATGCAAAACTGGCCGAACTGGTGCCATTAACGTAAAAGTTCTCTAAACAAAGTCGCGTCGGAATTTTTCTCAACGAACGCACCCGATCCACTCCATTGGACCCAAAACTCATGTTTTGGGTGTTTCGCACCGTTACGTTACTGCATGAAAGTCGATGCAAAACTAGCCAAACTAGTCCCATTATCGCACAAGTTCGCTAAACAATGTCACGTTGGAACTTTTCGCAACGAACGCACCCGATCCACTCCATTGGAACCAAAACTCATGTTTTGGGGCGTTTCGGACCGTTTCCTTCCTGCACGAAAGTCGATGCAAAACTGGCCGAACGGGTCCCATTAACGTAAAAGTTCTCTAAACAAAGTCGCGTCGGAATTTTTCTCAACGAACGCACCCGATCCACTCCATTGGACGCAAAACTCATGTTTTGGGGCGTTTCAGACCGTTTCGTTCCTACCCGAAAGTTGACGCAAAACTGGTCGAACTGGTGCTATTAACGCACAAATTCGCTAAACAAAGTGCGTCAGAATTTTTCGCAACGAACGCACCCGATCAACTCCATGGGACCCAAAACTCATGTTTTCGGGTGTTTCGTACAGTTTCTTTACTGCACGAAAGTCGATACAAAACTGGCCGAACTGGTGCCATTATCGCACAAGTTCGCTAAACAAATTCGCGTCCGAATTTTTTGCAACAAACGCACCCAATCCGCTCCATTGGACCCAAAACTAATGATTTGGGGCATTTCGGACCGTTTCGTTGCTGCACGAAAGTTGATGCAAAACTGGCCGAACGGGTCCCATTAACGCACAAGTTCGCTAAACAAAGATGCTTCGGAATTTTTCAAAACGAACGCACCCGATCCACTCCATTGGACCCAAAACTCATGTTTTGGGGCGTTTCGGACCGTTTCGTTCCTGCACGAAACTCGACGCAAAACAGGCCGAACTAGTGTCATTAATGCACAAGTTCGCTAGACAAAGTCGCGTCGGAATTTTTCGGAACGAACGCACCCGATCCACTCCATTGGACCCAAAACTCATGTTTTGGGGTGTTTCGGACCATTTTGTTACTGCACAAAAGTCGATGCAAAACTGGCCAAACTGGTGCCATTATCGCACAAGTTCGCTATACAAATTCGCGTCGGAATTTTTCGCACAAGTTCGCTAGACAAAGTCACGTCCGAATTTTTCACAACGAACGCACCCGATCCACTCCATTGGACCCAAAACTCATGTTTTGGGGCGTTTCGGACCATTTCGTTCTTGCATGAAAGTTAATGCAAAACTGGCGGAACTGGTGCCACTAACGCATAAGTTCGCAACACAAAGTCGCGTCCCAATTTTTCGCAACGAACGCACCCGATCCACTCCATCGGACCCAAAACTCATGTTTTGGGTCATTTTAGACCATTTCGATGCTGCAAGAAGGTCGATGCAAAACTGGACGAACGGGTCCCATTAACGTAAAAGTTCTCTAAACAAAGTAGCGTCGGAATTCTTCGCAACGAACGCACCCGATCCACTCAATTGGATCCACAACTCATGTTTTGGGGTGTTTCGGACCATTTCGTTCCTACACGAAAGTCGACGCAAAACTGGCCGAACTGGTGCCAATAACGCACAAATTCGCTAAACAAAGTGCGTCCTAATTTTTCGCAACGAACGCACCCGATCCACTTCATTGGACCCAAAACTCATATTTTGGGGCGTTTCGGACCATTTTGTTACTGCACGAATGTCGATACAAAACTGGTTGAACGGGTCCCATTAACGCACAAGTTCGCTAAACAAAGTCGCATCCGAATTTTTCGCAACGAACACACTCAATCCACTCCATTGGACCCAAAACTCATGTTTTGGGCGTTTCGGACCATTTCGTTACTTCACAAAAGTCGATGCAAAACTAGCCGAACTGGTGCCATTAACGCACAAGTTCGCTACACCAAGTCACGTCCGAATTTTTCGCAACAAACACACCCGATCCACTCCATTAGACCCAAAACTCAAGTTTTGGGTGGTTCGAAACGTTTCGTTGCTGCACTACAGTCGATGCAAAACTGGCCAAACTGTTGACATTATCGCACAAGTTCGCTAAACAAATTCGTGACCGAATTTTTCGCAACGAACGCACCCGATCCACTCCATTGGACCCAAAACTGATGTTTTGGGGCATTTCAGACCGTTTCGTTGCTGCAAGAAAGTCGATGCAAAACTGGCCGAACGGGTCCCATTAACATAAAAGTTCTCTAAACAAAGTCGCGTCGGAATTTTTCACAATGAACACACCCAATCCACTCCTTTGGACCCGAAACTCATGTTTTAGGGCGTTTCAGACCGTTTCGTTCGTACATGAAAGTCGACGCAAAACTGACCGAACTGGTGCCATTAACGCACAAATTCGCTAAACAAAGTGCGTCGGAATTTTTCGCAAGGAACGCACCCGATCAACTCCATTGTACTCAAAACTCATGTTTTGGGGCGTTTCGGACCGTTTCGTAACTGCACGAAAGTCGATACAAAACTGGCCGAACTCGTGCCATTATCGCACAAGTTCGCTAGACAAAGTCGCGTTCGAATTTTTCGCAACAAACGCACTCGATCCACTCCATTGCACCCAAAACTCATGTTTTGGGGCGTTTCGGACTATTTCGTTACTACACAAAAGTCGATGCAAAACTGGCCGAACTGGTGCCATTAACGCACAAGTTCGCTACCCAAAGTCGCGTCCGAATTTTTCGCAACAAACGCACCCGATCCACTCCATTAGACCCAAAACTCAAGTTTTGGGTGGTTCGGACCGTTTCGTTACTGCACTAAAGTCGATGCAAAACTGGCCAAACTGTTGACATTATCGCACAAGTTCGCTAAACAAATTCGCGACCGAATTTTTCGCAACGAACGCACCCGATCCACTCCATTGGATCCAAAACTGATGTTTTGGGGCATTTCAGACCGTTTCGTTGCTGCAAGAAAGTCGATGCAAAACTGGCCGAACGGGTCTCATTAATATAAAAGTTCTCTAAACAAAGTCGCGTCGGAATTTTTCGCAACGAACGCACCCGATCCACTCCATTGGACCCAAAACTAATGTTTTGGGGCGTTTCAGACCATTTCGTTCCTACACGAAAGTCGACGCAAAACTGGCCGAACTGGTGCCATTAACGCACAAATTCGCTAAACAAAATGCGTCGGAATTTTTCGCAATGAATGCACCCGATCAACTCCATTGGACTCAAAACTCATGTTTTGGGGCGTTTCGGACCGTTTCGTAACTGCACGAAAATCAATACAAAACTGGCCGAACTCGTGCCATTATCGCACAAGTTCGCGAAACAAATTCGCGTCCGAATTTTTCACAACGAACGCACCCGATCCACTCCATTGGACCCAAAACTCATGATTTGGGGCGTTTCGGACCGTTTCGTTACTGCACGAAAGTTGATGCAAAACTGGCCGAACAGGTCCTGTTAGCGCACAAATTCGCTAAACAAAGTTGCGTCGGAATTTTTCACAACGAACGCACCCGATCCACTACATTGGACCCAAAACCCATGTTTTAGGGCTTTTCGGACCATTTCGTTCCTGCACAAAAGTTGATGCAAAACCGGCCGACATGGTGCCATTAACGCACAAGTTCGCTAAATAAAGTCGCGTCGGAATTTTTCGCAACGAACGCACCCGATCCACTCCCTTGGACGCAAAACTCATGTTTTGGGGCGTTTCGGACCGTTTCGTTCCTGCACGAAAGTCGATGTAAAACTGGCCAAACTAGTGCAATTAGCGTACAAGTTCGCTAGACAAAGTCGCGTCGGAATTTTTCGCAACGAACGCACCCGATCCACTCCATTGGACCCAAAACTCATGTTTTGGGGCGTTTCGAACAATTTCCTCCTGCACAAAAGTCGATGCAAAACTGGCCGAACTGGTGCCATTAATGCACAAGTTCGCTAAACAAAGTCACGTCCGAATTTTTCACAACGAACGCACCCGATCCACTCCATTGGACCCAAAACTCATGATTTGGGTGTTTCGGACCGTTTTGTTACTACACGAAAGTCGATGCAAAACTGGCCGAACTGGTGCCATTAACGCACAAGCTCGCTAAACAAAGTCACGTCCAAATCTTTCACAACGAACGCACCCGATCCACTCCATTGGACCCAAAACTCATGTTTTGGGTGTGTCGGACCGTTCCGTTACTGCACGAAAGTCGACGCAAAACTGGCCAAACTGGTGCCATTATCGCACAAGTTCGCTAAACAAATTCGCGTCGGAATTTTTCGCAACGAACGCACCCGATCAACTCCATTGGACCCAAAACTCATGTTTTGGGGCGTTTCGAACTATTTCGTTCCTGTACGAAAGTTGAGGCAAAACTGGCTGAACTGGTGCCATTAACGCACAAGTTCGCTAGACAAAGTCGCGTCCGAATTTTTCGCAACGAACGCACCCGACCCACTCCATTGGACCCAAAACTCATGTTTTGGGGCATTTCGGACCATTTTGTTACTGCACAAAAGTCGATGCAAAACTGGCCGAACTGGTGCCATTAATACACAAGTTCGCTACACAAAGTCATGTCCAAATTTTTCGCAGCAAACGCACCTGATCCACTCCATTAGACCCAAAACTCAAGTTTTGGGTGGTTCGGCCGTTTCGTTACGGCACGAAAGTCGATGCAAACTGGCCAAACTGGTGACATTATTGCACAAGTTCGCTAAACAAATTCACGTCCGAATTTTTCACAACGAACGCACCCGATCCACTCCATTGGACCCAAAACTCATGTTTTGGGGCGTTTCGGACAATTTCCTCCTGCACGAAAGTCGATGCAAAACTGGCCGAAATGGTGCCATTAATGCACAAGTTCGCTAAACAAAGTCACGTCCGAATTTTTCACAACGAACGCACCCGATCCACTCCATTGGACCCAAAACTCATGTTTTGGGTGTTTCGGACCGTTTTGTTACTACACGAAAGTCGATGCAAAACTGGCCGAACTGGTGCCATTAACGCACAAGCTCGCTAAACAAAGTCACGTCCAAATCTTTCACAACGAACGCACCCGATCCACTCCATTGGACCCAAAACTCATGTTTTGGGTGTGTCGGACCGTTCCGTTACTGCACGAAAGTCGACGCAAAACTGGCCAAACTGGTGCCATTATCGCACAAGTTCGCTAAACAAATTCGCGTCGGAATTTTTCGCAACGAACGCACCCGATCAACTCCATTGGACCCAAAACTCATGTTTTGGGGCGTTTCGAACTATTTCGTTCCTGTACGAAAGTTGAGGCAAAACTGGCTGAACTGGTGCCATTAACGCACAAGTTCGCTAGACAAAGTCGCGTCCGAATTTTTCGCAACGAACGCACCCGACCCACTCCATTGGACCCAAAACTCATGTTTTGGGGCATTTCGGACCATTTTGTTACTGCACAAAAGTCGATGCAAAACTGGCCGAACTGGTGCCATTAATACACAAGTTCGCTACACAAAGTCATGTCCAAATTTTTCGCAGCAAACGCACCTGATCCACTCCATTAGACCCAAAACTCAAGTTTTGGGTGGTTCGGCCGTTTCGTTACGGCACGAAAGTCGATGCAAACTGGCCAAACTGGTGACATTATTGCACAAGTTCGCTAAACAAATTCACGTCCGAATTTTTCACAACGAACGCACCCGATCCACTCCATTGGACCCAAAACTCATGTTTTGGGGCGTTTCGGACAATTTCCTCCTGCACGAAAGTCGATGCAAAACTGGCCGAAATGGTGCCATTAATGCACAAGTTCGCTAAACAAAGTCACGTCCGAATTTTTCACAACGAACGCACCCGATCCACTCCATTGGACCCAAAACTCATGTTTTGGGTGTTTCGGACCGTTTTGTTACTACACGAAAGTCGATGCAAAACTGGCCGAACTGGTGCCATTAACGCACAAGCTCGCTAAACAAAGTCACGTCCAAATCTTTCACAACGAACGCACCCGATCCACTCCATTGGACCCAAAACTCATGTTTTGGGTGTGTCGGACCGTTCCGTTACTGCACGAAAGTCGACGCAAAACTGGCCAAACTGGTGCCATTATCGCACAAGTTCGCTAAACAAATTCGCGTCGGAATTTTTCGCAACGAACGCACCCGATCAACTCCATTGGACCCAAAACTCATGTTTTGGGGCGTTTCGAACTATTTCGTTCCTGTACGAAAGTTGAGGCAAAACTGGCTGAACTGGTGCCATTAACGCACAAGTTCGCTAGACAAAGTCGCGTCCGAATTTTTCGCAACGAACGCACCCGACCCACTCCATTGGACCCAAAACTCATGTTTTGGGGCATTTCGGACCATTTTGTTACTGCACAAAAGTCGATGCAAAACTGGCCGAACTGGTGCCATTAATACACAAGTTCGCTACACAAAGTCACGTCCGAATTTTTCGCAGCAAACGCACCTGATCCACTCCATTAGACCCAAAACTCAAGTTTTGGGTGGTTCGGCCGTTTCGTTACGGCACGAAAGTCGATGCAAACTGGCCAAACTGGTGACATTATCGCACAAGTTCGCTAAACAAATTCACGTCCGAATTTTTCACAACGAACGCACCCGATCCACTCCATTGGACCCAAAACTCATGTTTTGGGGCATTTTAGACCTTTTCGGTGCTGCAAGAAAGTCGATGCAAAACTGGCCGAATGGGTCCCATTAACGTAAAAGTTCTCTAAACAAAGTCGCGTCGAAAATACTCGTTACTTCTTTGGAGTTGCTTTAGGGTCGACTTTTAGGCAATGCTCAATCAACTCCTTAGGCACCCCTAGCATATCCGCTGGTTTCCACGCGAATATGTCTTAGTTAGCCCTAAGGAAGCTGACGAGCGCACTTTCCTATTTGTAACCTAAGCTGCCCCGGATCAAAGCAGTCTTGGACGGGTCGCCTTCTTGCAGCTGGAAGGCCTTGATGCCGACATTGCTGAGGTGGGGTTGAACCCTCAACTGGCTAGGCCGCTGGTTGGAGATCTCCTTCTCTGAGTTGGTAAGCTTCTATGCAGCCGCGAGTAATTCTGCAGATGGCTCTGGCACGTGTGATGTCGTGGCGTACTCGATCGCTTCATGATCGCAATCGTACGACTTCTTCAGGTCCCCGCAGAGTGTGAGTACGCCTATCTTGCCTGGCATTTTAAGTAGCAGGTAGACGTAGTGGGGCACAGCCATGAATTTGGCTAATGCCGGTCTGCCAAGGATGGCATGATATGATGAGCCGGAGTCCGCCACCTCGAACTTCATGTACTCGGTGCCGTAGTTATCTTTCGTCCCAAAGGTGACTGGCAGGACCACTGACCCGAGTGGTGTAGCGGCATTACCCGGGACGATGCCATAGAAAGGAGCTCTGCTGGGGGTGAGCATCTTAGAGATGTCCAGGCCCATCTTCTTCAAAGTACTCGTGAAAACCAGGTTGAGGCCGCTCCCGCCGTCGATGAGTATTCGGGTTTGCTGTGAGCCCGCCACGACAAGGTCTAGAACGAGCGGGAGTTTTCCTAGCTTGGAGAAGCTGGTCCATTGATTGTCCATGGAGAAGGAGATCAGGACCTCACTGTATCTCAGAGGCCTTGACATGGCTGGCTCCACAGAGAGTATTTCACGCAAGGTCAACTTCTGCACGCGCTTGGAAGGGAATCCGCCATCTCAGCCGAAGATGATGTTGACGACGTTCTTTAGATCCTGGAAGTCTTAAGCCCCCAACTTGTCACCCTCCTCGTCATCCTCCTGGTCCTTTCACTTTCCTACTTAAGGGAGGGGTGGTGCATTGAGTGACTTTCAGATGGTGACGCACTCGAAGAGCATGTGTCACGACTTCAGGTGTATCGGGCATTGTTTGTGCATGACTTTCTCGAATTGTGTCTCATTGTTCCTTGACTTCTTGCCACGTGGATTGCGCTCAACAGCCGCGACTTCTTGGTCTGGCTTGCGCTTTCGGGTGTTTCCCGAGTGGTTCCGCTTGCTTTTGTTGAAGTGACCGTTGCCATTGCCTTGCTTGTCGTGGTTGCGCTTGGGGAAGCGGTCGTTCTCCTTCTTCCTGGTTAGCCCACCATGCCATCATGTCATCCAACTCCACAGTAGTAGTCGGGCGATTACGTCCAAAGTCATGGTACTTGTGCTTCGAGAAGAGCCCATTCTAGAGGCAGCGGATGACGTCCTCGTCAGTGATGTTGGCGATGGTGGTTCACATCTCGAAGAAACACCGGGTGTAAGACCTTAGGGTCTCGTTCATCTCTTGCTTCACCTGGATAGATCATGGCAAGTGCCAATTCTGATCAAGGATCCTTGGAAGTTGTCGATGAAGGCCTGCTTGAGGTCCTCCCACGAGTCGATGGAGTTTGGCTTGAGGCTTTCGAGCCAAGTGAGGGGTGCCTATTCCAGAGCCACCGGGAAGTATAGAGCTTTGCTGGAGTTGGATCCCCCTGAAACTTCAATAGCAACGGAGTAGCATCGAATCCACTAATGCGTGTCCTGCTTACCGTCGTACTTGGGAATGCCGACTGGTTTGAACTCCTTTGGTTAGAACTTGTCGGTGATGTTGGAGGTGAAGGCGAGGAAGTGGTCGCTGTCGTCGTCGTCGTGGCACCTGCCGGTACGGTCCCTTCTACTTGCTTCGATAACACGCCGTGCGTTGTGGCCTTCATTGATCTTTTGCCTGAGGTCAATCGTGGGAGCATCGTGAAGGCTGACCTCGAGTGGAGCCTGGCCTTGATGCCTTGCACCATGATGGTTGCAAGTAGATTGTTGTACTTCCTGTTCATTGTTGCCACGTGCGGACGGGTGACCCTCGTTGCGCCGGCTGTTGTTGTCCCTCCGGCTCCCGGGGACTCCTCCAGGGGTGCAGCTGATTAGCGCGATTTCGCCATGGCGCTCAGACCTCAAGGGCGGATTCCGAGTGGAAGACATTGGATGTTGCCCATCGAGTTGCACGAGCGCACGCTGGGTCAGATACTGCAGCCTTTGTATCTTAGCGTTGGGTGGGAGTTGTTGGGCTAATAGGGCTGCTTCTGCGATGGCGCCAATCGGCGTACGGTACTCCCGATCCACGACTGCTGCAAAAAGCGTTGTTTAGATCCCTTTGGTACATTAGGTCGCGAGCGCGATTCTCCGTATTGCGCCTGCGCTGGGCGCGCTTGGCGTTCTTCACCTGCCGGATCCTTCGGTGCTCCTCGTCTTCATCCTAGGGAGCGTCAGCTGTGGGCTCATCGGCTGAGATGTCCTCGAGTTGCTCATTGTCGTACTTGTGGTCCAGCTCGTCGTCCTCCGCATTGCGAAGGGAGACCATGCAGACTTGATGATCCAGCGAGTTATTAGCCGTAAGGCTATACTCGAGTAGCTCTGTGCTACTTTCCCCCTCTTTCGTGATGGGAGAGAGAGGTTTGTCCTCCTGGAAGGGCAGTTCATGCGTGAAGGCCACAAGGCGGGACTCGTAATCGAGTAGTTCGAAGGGCTCGAGGTCCTTCCAGTACACAAAATGGCCTTGCAGCGTTGATGTTATGGTTAAACCCAGATGGCTGCCCAAAAATGATTCGGTGTGGCCATTGGGTTGCGAGTGGTTTTCAAGAGCGGGGGCCGCCCGACGGGCGGTAGCTCCCTCATCTCCGAGTCCTCCTCGGGACTGGCTTGAAGGTGTAGTACTAAACAATGAGTACTCCTCGTTGGAGTCCGAGTAGTTGTCGAAAACGCCCCCCCCCCCGGCAAGCGGTGGCTCCCACGTCCTTGAGCTTGAGCAGCAGATCCAAATCCTCCTCCAAGTCGGAGAGGGACTTAGATTGTGTCATCTCCTCAGATCGGTTTGAGTCCGATCCGACTAGTTCTGGTGCATCACGAGTGAAAGTCACGTCAAAAATGGACATCTTTTCGATCTGCAGGGCCAGATCGAGAAGCAACAGCTCGTCGAGGTTGTCGATGAACTCATCGAGATTGCTGCTTCGAGTCGATGAAGAGGCCTCCGGCTCCCTGGAGTTGGCTAGGTGGTTGTTGAAGCCACCCAAACCGTTGGCAACACAGATCCAGGAGCCGAAGATGAAAGTTGTGCCCTCATCGAGCACAGCACTGGTGAAGTTGAAGGATGCCATCGAATTGTCCAGTGGATGCTTGATGAACACCCCTACCTGGTGCGCCAGCTGTCAATGTTTTACCGCCACGGCTGCCGAGGGATACCCCCGAGGTGGTGAGTTTGTAGGTAGGGTGTCACCGAGATCAGGAACTCGAAGGTGCAAGGAACACAAGGTTTAGACAAGTTCAGGCTGCCGAGAGCGTAATACCCTACGTCCTGTGTGGTCTATATTGCCTTTGATGATGATCGTCCCTTTAGAGGGGGTCCCTGTCCGCCCTTATATAGTCTGGGGGATAGGTTTACATGAAAGTCCTAGTCGGGTACAAGACCAGGAGTTCTATCCGAGTACTTCTCGGGTAGTTTCCTACCGTGTTCGACTAGTTTCACTAGTGTATGAGTAGTCCTACTGCACTATAAGTAGTTACAATAGATGTAGGGCGTGGGCCATGTCCCATCTCGTATCCTAGGAAAAGTATGCCACGTGCACAGTCCCGTGTGCCCGGGTCTAACACCCTAGACTATATAAGGGCGGGCAGGGACTCCCTCCAAACATTACATCATCTAAGGCAATACAAACCACCACACAGGACATAGGGTATTATGCTCTCAGCAGACTGAACCTATCTAAAGTTTCGTGTTCCTTGCACCTTCGAATTTCTGATCTTGGCGACACCCCACCGACAATCTATCACCTCGGGGGTATCCCTTGGTGGGCTTGGAGGTTAAACACCGACAACAGACGTCCTCTCCAAACTTGGCTCTAAACGAGTTCTTATCCCAGCAGGAGTGTTCATCCAAGCGCTCCGCAGCCCCACGGTGAAGCTCGAGGAGGATCCTCCCACGAAGCCCAACCTGATACTGGTGAAGGGCTAGGAAGTTCTTGTCATCGAGTTCGACTGGCGAGCACCCATCATCGATTTCATCATCAACAACAAGTCCTACCCAGAAAAGAAAGAGCACAAAAAGCTTTCCGGACGAGCGGCTAGCTACGATGTCATCAGTGACGACTTGTTCGAGCACTTGGCTTCGTCTGGAACCCTATCCAAATGCATCTCCCAGTGCCACGGAGTAGCTCTACTTAGCGAGATCCACTTGGGCATTTGCGGGAACCATGCAGGAGCTTCCACCTTGGTGGGAAAAGCCTTCAGGTCTGGCTTCTACTAGCCCACAGCAGTCGCCGATGCATAGGATATCATCAAGAAGTGTACAGGATGCCAGTTCTTCGCCAAGCAGCAACATGTCCTGGATCTTGAGAACAATACCGCCCTCATGGCCTTTCGCATGCTGGGGACTCGACTCGGTCGGACCCCTCAAGACCACTGCAGGTGGCTTCACCCACGTCTATGTAACCATCGACAAGTTCACCAAGTGGATTGAGGTCAAGCCGGTCACTGCTACCACCGCTGCCAAGGTGGTCGAGTTTATCCAGGAGATCTCCCATAGATTCGGTGCCCCCAATAGGATCATTACCGACTTGGGCACATTGTTTACCGAAGGAGAATTCTGGGATCACTACCAAGACAACTGCATCGACGTCTACCACTCATCGGTGGCCCACCCCCGATGCAACGGTCAGGTTGAATGTGTCAACGGCATGATCCTCTAGGGCTCAAGGCGTGAATCTACGATCCAATTCAGAAATACGGCCACAAGTGTCTCCAAGAATTGCCGCAAGTCATCAGGGGCCTACGCACCCAAAAAAGCCGAGCTACAAGTTACTCTCCCTTTTTTCTGGTCTATGGTTCTAAGGCTGTCCTTCCGAGTGACATCACCTTCGGTGCTCCGAGCATCCAGAACTACGAAGAGGGCGAGGCCGAAATGACCCGGTGTCAAGACATCGACTCAATCGAAGAACACCGCATCACCGTGGCCCTACAACACGCCCGGTACGAATAGCAGCTCCAGCACTACCACGACCAAAACGTACATGGGCGGGACTTCAACGTGGGTGACATGGTCCTACGACGTATCCAGTCTACCACCGGCGCCCACAAGTTATCCTCCCCCTGGGAAGGGCCATTCATTGTCAGCAGCGTGCTGGTCCCAGGGACCCATCAACTCCAACAAGAAGACAGCACGAATGTTGGCAACCCATGGAACATTGAACACCTTCGATGCTTCTATCCGTAGAAGATTTTTTACCAGCTATGTACCCAATCCCTTCTAGATGAATAAAAGTCCATGTCCTTGCTCTTGTTTACTCTTCGTTCTACTAAAACAAGCACACATAATACTCTGACTTCCTCACCGAGTCGTTCCGCACGCTCAGGGGCTGCGCCTCGGTCATGCCGACTCGCAACAAATCATCTTGCGTCTCCTTGACTAACTCCGACCAACTGGAAACTGATCACAACCTTGTGCATCCTGGGTCAACTCCGCGTCACTCCTACCCATCATGAGCACGATGACCTGCTCTCAACACAATGGGACAGAGCACATCACGGAGTCGGCACCCTAACCACTCGGCCAAATCGGAAACCACTCGGCTCAACAGCAATAAAAATGAAAAATAAGATAACTTAACTACATGCAAAATAAAACAATGTTTTTTGGCTAGCACCCGGCCACTACTTGCTCTCCAGCAAACTAACTATGCTTACAGGTTATCCTGACCCATGATCTGCTCAGCAAGGGGCCTTACAGAAGTGAAGTGCACCTTCCACTCGTCCTTGGTGCAGTCTGCTGCGACACCCTCCCCCACCGGATCCAGGTCCGCCACCGGGTCATGGGACTTCACAAGGGCCATCGTAAACTACACCGAGTCCCCAGTGGCCTTCTTGATGAACACCTTGAGGCGGCCCTAAGCAGCTTCCATGAGGGCCGACATCTCCTCGGCGAGTGCAACCCCCTCCGGCTGGAACGTCACCAGAATGGAGTCCACCTTGCTGATCACCTGGCTCAGGGTCGACCTCGACTCGGCCAGGCGCAACTCCAGCTCTACAAAAACAAAATAAATACGTCAATCAAGCACCTCAAAAGCATCCTAGCAACTCGGCTCATATCCAAGATAGGGCCATTACCTTCGCGGTGCTGCTTCTCCAGCCTGAGCTTGTTCTCTGCGTTCACCTCACGGCCCTCGGCTCGCTCGCGGAGCTGGTGCAGCTCCTTGTTGGTAGCCACTGCCACCTCGAGCTCTCGGGCCATCGAGTGGTTCACCTTAAGCAGCTCTGCGATAACACCAAGTCAGCTTAGCATAGAAAAATTAGATAGAATCATCTAGGAACAGTAGCAGACTAACCGCACTTCTCCTCGGCATGCTTCCTAGCATCATTGGAGTGATGGCGCTCCAGCGCCTGCAGTTGCTCCTCAAGCTAGCATAGGCGGCCGGCCGGGTCATCCTCGGCCCGGAGCTAGGCTGCTGCCTGCCGACTCAGGTCGGCCAGAGCCTGCTAACATACAGCATCAAGAAACATGCCTAGGTATCAAAAGCAACAGGACTTCAAGTACCTACCTGTGTCAACTCCACCACATGCTGGACTGCCGCCGCAGCGCCTCCTTCGTCACCCGGGGCTCCCGCTACCCAGCTCCCCCCCCCCACCCCCATGTGGCTCCGCCATGGCCGCTCGAGCCGGAGGCGGCAAGTGCAGCGCCGTGTCAAGAACAGGGAGGTCCACCGCAGCTGCTTCACCAGCCACCACCCCTTGCAGTGACGCCGTCGACCCGGCATCAACGGTCTGGGCGGCACCGAGTCCACCGCCCTTCCTCCACCTTCTCCTCCTCCGTCGCCGCCTATTCATCCAGGCAGGCGCAGGACGATGGCCACTCCTCTGCAGAAGCCGGCCCCTTGGCTACCTCGGCCAAATTGGCCTCCTTGGTGGACTCCTCCCCTTCCTCTTGGCACCGCTAAGCGACGCCTTCTTGCAGGCCAGACGCTCCTCCATCACGACAACAGGCCAAATCATAAGCAAGAAGAAAGGAAATGATAGCGTTTGACTTACATTTCACTACGGCACACGCTGAAGCTGGTCTTCAGCGGCACCGCGGTGGGCAACGACCGCACCAGCATCGCTGGCGATGCCCTTCCTTGGGTCTGAGACAGCCTGTCACCAGTCGCGCCCTCGGGAGTCCCCTGCTCCTCCTCCACCACATCCGAAGCGGAGGTGCCCCCACCATGCGGGTGAGTCGCCCCCTTCTGCACCTTGGAGATGGCCACCTTGCGCAAGTCGCACCTCCTCCTCGGCAACGAGCCATCCCCACAACTTCTACAACATCCCCCGACTCACTCCCAATGGAGGAATCGGAGGAATAATCCAGTGCTCCCTCCGCCGGCTGCACAAGCCCGGCGCTGTTGCCCCTTCGGTAGCGACGTAGGGCCCCAGTACTCCACCCACTCCTGCAAAGGTTCGAGTACTATCACAACCCAACGGGTGGTATCATCTACAAACTCCAAAGCTCAAAGGACTCGGACAATGCAAAAACGACTCGGACAATGCTATCATCTACAAACCCAATTGGTGCAATTAGTACAAAATTTCGTGCAACGAAGCCACATTAGAATTTTTTGAAACGAATGCACCCCATCCAACCCATTGGCCCCTAAACTTATATTTTGGAGCGTTTCGGACTATTTCGTTACCGCACAAATATCAGTGCAAAACGGGCCGAACTGGTGCAATTAGTGCATAAGTTCGTGCAACGAAGTCGCGTCAGAATTTTTCGCAATGAACACACCCAATTCACCCCATTGGACCCTAAACTCATATTTTGGTGCGTTTCGGACCGTTTCGTCACCGCACGAAAATCGATGCAAAATAGGCCGAACTGGTGCAATTAGTGCATAAGTTCGTGCAACGAAGTCGTGTTGGAATTTTTCGCAACGAAAACATCCGATCCAACCCATTGGACACTAAACTCATATTTTGGTGCGTTTCGAACCGTTTTGTCAGTACAAAACGGACGGTCCGAAACGCACCAAACTGGTGCAATTAATGTACAAATTCGTGCAACGAAGTCGCATCGGAATTTTTGCAACGAACGCACCCGATCCACCCCATTGGACCCTAAACTTATGTTTTGGTGCATCTTGAACCGTTTCATCACCGCACGAAATCGATGCAAAGTGGGCTGAACTAGTGCAATTTTGGTGATTCAACTTTTTTTATATGATTTGCTGGTTCAAAAATTTTACAAGAAATAATGGTTGGGTATTTTTCTTGTTAACTCAATCTTTTTTACAAATTTACTAACTTTCTTAATGATTCAATAATCTGTAATTAAATGAAGAAGTGTAATTTCCTTTTTGTAGTGACCATCGCTTGGCCTAGTAGCGATCAACCACCATGTAGGAGGCCCCACAACTTAGCCATGTCTGTCCTCGGCCCCTTGCCATGGAGTTCTCTAATCTCAGGATCTGGAGGCTTGACGTGGTGAGGGATCACCTGGGCATCTCGCCTACATCCATCTGGGAGTCGGTCAGGCGCAGAAGCAGCAGCAGCAGCGGTTCTACCTCCGACTCGGCAGCCTCATGGCCGAGCTCCTCTGGTTCCTTCACTGGCACTAGTAGCAGCTCAAATGGTGCCAGCTTCAATGCCTACCTCTCGGTTCTAACTGAGGATATGTCAGTACGAAGTGATAAGGCGTTCTCACGCATGGATTTTGTCGACCACAAGTTGTCCATCCACAGCGACATTGCAGGCGTCATGATCGAGGGCGGATATGAACACATGCTCCGAAGAGCAATCGATAGACACTGTGCTCAACTTGCCAGGTATGCATTCAGCACATAGTAGTACAGTCATCATCGCCATGCTCTAGCCATTTTTTTTAGTTTCACGATTTTCCATGTATTTCTAGAAAAATATTAATCGGATTGCGGCAAAAAAGTGTATGTTTCATAGAAAACATTCCTCAAATCGTTTTCTCTTAGATACTTTACTAGTACTGCACTTCCTTCAGTATCAGATTAATCATATGATTCTACCTGCCAAATGTACAACTGTTACGTTGAAATCCTTGACATCAATAACATTATGGGCGGTTACAAGGAAGAATACAAAGAGATTCTACTGAAGGTCTGGACGACGGCGATGCACATCATCGTTGGTTTTCTCAATGAGATGCAAAGACAGTTGAATGGACAGGATATTGGTTACTTCAATAGGCTCAAAGAGGATTATTTCTTAGCAATTGCAAAGCAAACTGTCATGAAGTTGCTTAAAGCTGCTAGTTCTATCTGCATTCAGGGATCAATTGATCCAGTCTACAAGGATACCCATTCAACACTTAAGCCTGATCTATCCAAAATGTTAAATGTGGTGATGATGTACCAGGCACTGAATTATGGCATGGCAACAATATTAGCGTTGTTGTCAGGTCAGTTCATTCTCGCAGAGGGTGAAGAGCTCATCCACAGATTGTCGGACATGTTTGTCAAGCTATCTGTTGAGCAAAACGATCTGGTGAGATCTGAGTGTCTGGCAATCTCTGACACTGGTGTCCATCGTTCTACAAGGCATGTCATGGATCACATTTGAATGCTAGTTCAATACAAAAGCACAGTCCATCTAATGGTAAAGGGTGATCAGAAAGCATTCTCTGAACTGGTTGTGCAGCTGATCTCATCTTTGGAGTTCATGTTGGACATCAACTCTAGAGGTTTGCAACTCCAAGGGCAGCAACAGATGTTCCTTCTGAACAATGTGCACTTCATGCTTCAGGAAGTGAAGATAGATAGTGATTTGGGACTGATCCTAGGAGAAGGGTGGTTATGGCAGCGCCATGACCAACTCAACCAATTGGTTACAGGGTACGTGGATGCTTCATGGACACCAGTTATGTCTTGTTTCCAAAGACGGACCCGGGTCCCAGAGATCTTGTGGCCCCATCAGTTGCTTGACAAGTTCACTTCATCTTTCGAGATGACCTAGTACGTACCGTGCGCAGAAGACTTGGAAAGTTACTGATCCTCTCTCTGATCCGACATAAGGTGCGGGAGGCAATTTTCCAAAGGTTATACCAGAGTACCGAATACATATGGAGAATTACTCGGAGAACAAGCAAAAGTCTGCGAGGTACAGCATTGAGCAACTCGAGACACAGCTGCAGGAACTGTTCCGAGGGGTGAACTTTGCATGTGAGTATATGGTCACACTTTGTACATTCTAGTAATACTGTGACCATATATGGTCACCCGATTAAAATTTGTTTGGTGGCTGTTGGAGAAAGGCGCCATAGCTAGATACGGATGCACCTCAGAAATCGTGGACGGGAATAGCTTGCTTTTGGCATGTCATGTTTTTGTGAATTTTATGCTATATATCTTCATCAATGCTTAGCTTTTTTTTACAGTTTCTACATATTCTTAAACTTTATTTTATTTTAGGTCAAGAATCCTGACTATTCTACTTATTGACAACATTTTGTGAGTTGCAGATGAAAAGTGCAGAAGTTTTTTTAAAAAACTCACCATACATATACAAGCACAGCGTGAACCCATTTGATCTGAATCACAATCGTATTCATAAGCAACAAATGTTCAGAAATGAGCAAGAGGCTGAAAAAAAATTCATGCCTTTGAGTTCTATCACTATAATCTAAATGCATACATGAAACACTATATGTAGAATAAATTCCTTATTATCCTTGATTGTGTTGTTGAGGAAGCGGGTCTGAACCTATATGCCATTGAGATAATGGATGGCTTATAGAGGCCAGGAACACTAGTTTGCACTATTAAATGAATCACATCCACATCAAATATCATCAGTGTTTATACTCCCTTCTATGACTTCGATGCAAGTGCCTACAGATTTCCCAGAAGACATTGCTTCTGCAAGCTGCGATCTAGCTCTTTCATGGCGACGCAGCATGAGAACAGTATTCAGCACAGCCCATCTCACCTGTGAATCAGCTTTCTTCTGGGTGAAACCCAAACTCTTGAGCAATCCATCAAGCTGTAAATAGGGGGAATGGGACACACCAAACAGTGAAAAAAGTTGAGATATGATGCCTATCAAATCCAATATAAGTAATTCATGCTTACGGTACAGACCTTGTTGATGTCAGCTAATCCTCCTTCGGCAACTCCATAAAGAAGATACTCTGTTGCAACACCAGCTAGTGCTATGCACAAGAACTTGTTCAACATCTGCCAGAAGAAATAGTTCCAGTGACATCACAAACATCGAATGGCAATGAAATTTAACACAAACACTAGATATTGATGGTAGCCTTGTGAAAGAAAATTATGGGTCACCATGCTAGAAACTCAGATTCAAGTTATACGCAGCAGTTTTAATAGTGCTGGTCCCATTTTACCATTTTGTAGTTCTTGTCAATAGTTTACCACTAGTTTTCTTCCTGAATCATCATCCCATTCGAACTTCAGTGACGGTTTTTCATCAGCATATATTGACCGATTTTTCAACAGCATATATTGCCCTGTTTGTTTCAGCTTATGGCAGATTTTGAAGGCTCGATTTTGAGAAATCCAAAAGTCAGATAATTCCTGGAATCCAGAATCGAGAATCCATAATCAGCTGGATTCTCGATTTTCGATTCTGGGGGTCATCTGACTTTAGGATTTTCCAAAATTGAGCCTTCAAAATTGGCCATAAGCTGAAACAAACAGGGCCAATATTGACTTTTGTAGCTCTTATACTGGTTGAGACTTGATTGAGGATCATGGCCCATCATGAATCACATACTACAGTGTGTTCTACCTGCTTTGTACGAAACAAAGGTTTCAAGGAACCCTCACCGTGGAATATAGCTTGCCTGTATTAATCTGAAAGAAAAAAGTATAAACATTAGGCTAGGAATTATACAACTCTTCCTACTTCTTATATTTTTATAAAAGATATACAACAGTAACTTAACCAGACAAATGAATAAGCTATTAACTATGCATTTCCAAAGTATAACAGGTCCAACGTGTCACACAATTATTTTTCCAGGTTGCAAAACTACCGGCAGCAATTCGCCAGCCAATAGTATTGAACAATTGTTCAACTGATGCAGATAATCTCATCTACTTTCTTCACCTTAATGGATGGTTCCAGAAAGACTTGACTTGGACGAAGAAGTTATGAACCTTCTTCCCATCATTCCGATGGTAATAATGAAATTGGGGTTTAATGCATGATTTAGAAGAAAGGGGTGCAGACATGTTTGCAGATCAAAAGAAGTAAAGCATTTGAGATGCATAACCAACTTGTCAAGTTTTCGTTGACTCAATATATGGGCTAGTTCAACATTCAGATGGAAAACAGTGGGCGGTGTTTTGTACTTAGAGTGAATAGTTACCCATAATTTGAAAATAATTTTTATTTTCAAAAGTTAATAGAACTAACCTCTTCAAGGAACTCGTAATCCACAAAAGCCGTTCCAGCTTGAACGTTGAGCGATCCTTGTTTGCTAAGTGTATCCAAGCTTGTAATTGTGTATCCTTTTGGGAGCACCCCTAGCAAATATGCTACCAGGAAGTGACCAGCTTCATGCTGTACATGATATCAATTCGGAACTTATATACATTCAGAGAAAAGCGCTGAGTATGGAAAAAAAGGAGAATGAAGATTTGTATTTTGCTGTCTGTTCAAAAGTCGGAAAACCCAACAGCCTTGTTTAAAGCATTTTTTTTGTGGTATTCTGCTTGAACTTTGTTTCCTTTTCAGTTCATATTATCCCAAATTTCGGTACCCAAGCAGTATTAAAACTAAGAAAAGATCTTTCCTCAGAATCTGTAAAGCAGGAATCACCAAACTGAGCGTAAGAAAAAAGACTAGATTCTCAGAAACTGTAAAGCAGGAATGATCAAACTGGGCCAAAAAGAAAAAGTATCCCATCCTAGAGAGGTATCCTCTAATAACGGCACATCTGCCAAATTTAGATAACCATTTGTTATGGTCCATGGGTAGCAAGCCCTAAAAGAGGCCAACAAAGGTTATAAACTATCATCCAAAATCCCTCCAACGTCCCCCCAAATCCTAAGTCCACAATATGTACAGTTATGTCACTTTGACCATGCAGAAAAGAAAAGTTGCATGTCACAGGACTGTTCAGATATCAAGCATCACAGCTGACAGTGATTAAAAACAACATTTACTATTGTCAAAATAATTGTAGCTGCACAGCTACAGAGATATGATGCCCATGATGTTAAGATCATTTTCCCTTCACTCGATAAGGTACCAATTTGAGTGTCTTGAAAGTTTTCTGTTTATCAAATCAAAACAACTTGCAAGACTGTATTCAAAACCCAAGCCTGACAAAACAGTACGGAGTGTTGAGTCACCTGTATAACTCTGTTGTGATACTTCTGGCTAAGATAGTGACCAATTGTGTCAAGAACCAAGTTTGTCACCCCTCCACTGAAACATACCTAGAAAGCTGTAGATGAGTAAGCTCAAGATAGAGAGGCTCATTGAAAGATCATTGTTTAGATAAATAATATCAGAAACTTATTTGATAACCATCTTGGTGCTTGAAAAGGATGCAGGGGATTAAATGGATCAATGTCCGAACTACAAGTATAATTAGCTCGAAGAATGAACAAGTTATGCACTATGGATTTGTAGAATCGATGCAAAGAAGCACATAGCTGGAAAAATCAAATAATAAAACAGAACTATGTCTTGTCCGAATGATATGTGAGTCAAATTTTCTGAAGAAATCAATGATAAGGATTTCTATTTAGATCTGCAACAACACAGCGTAGAAGTATGTATTTGATAGGAAAGTTCTTTAAAATCACAATAGCCGCCAGATAATAGAAGTATAATGGATGTATGCGCACAAAATTTTATGAACCAAATCTGGCTCCAATTAGCTCCAAAGTTATTCAGGCACTAGCCAGATCAGTATATGAAAGGAAACTATAGAATATATATGATAGAAAATTCTGAATTATACTGGAGTACAATATAATTTGATTAATTAAGAACAGTAATGCAGACCTATATCTTTCATGAAGTCAGATGATAATTTTTTTTAAAGAAAGTGGCAGATTACTCACAAAGTCCACAGACCACAAAGATAGTAGACCTAGTACGAGGAATAGGATTTGGAGTTGAGAAAGCTCTAATGCAGCTGATATCGAAAACCCTCCGAGAACTGCAGCAATTTGGAGGTTTCTCTCAATTGATCCCAATGTCAGATCCACGGGCGATAGGAACGCAGAAGTATCAATCCCATTTAGTTTAAGCTCATCCAATTTATAAAGTCTTTGAGGTACCTAGTACAGGTTTTAGTAAATAAGAGACTGTTAATATGATATAACACAAAAAATGAAAAAGGTAAATCATCAGTTTCTTCCCCTTCAGTTATAGGGGCAAAAGTGATATCACCACTTTGAACCATGTACAGAAATCTCAGAGAAGCAGATGGGCACATTATACGCACAGGTTCCTGCGAAAGACATTTTTAGAATATTTTTCTATAAAATCTTGAACATACTGGTTGAAATGGTTAATAACGGCCCATGGCAAGCTGTTCCATCAGCTATGTCAGGAAGAGCTGCTTATGGCAATTGCACAAGTAGCAACTATAACGAAATCAAGAAACTGATTCCCGTTACTTAACCATCACTACATTTTCTCTCTTTCCTTTTCTCAATTCTATAGCCAAGACTAAAGGTACCATGGGGCAGTTTTTTTCCCCAGATCCCAACAGTATCTGTGCTCCAACAACTCGTGTTTTGTAACATCTGAAGCTGGTTCCTGAACTAAACTTCGTCACATGAAAATGCTCAAACAACAGCTCTAACACGGTACACGGGCCAACGGCCCAACAAACGGTGATACAGCACCTGATTCTGGACGTCCACTCGTGTACGCAGGATAAGCCGAGCATGACTGCCACTAATCGCAAGAATACTATATAAAGCAAAATTGAAGAATGGGTCAGGACAATACAACACAAACCTGCCTCGCGGCGCCAAAGCACCGGAGCCCGCCGTCCTCCCCCTGCGAGCCGCGCACGAGGGAGAGCGCTGCCTCATCGTTCCCCTTGCTAAGCGCCTCGTCCACCTGCTCCAGCACCGCCCTCAGCCGCGCCGGGGACTGGGAAGCGGAGGTGTCCGCGGCGCGAGCAGGAGGCACCCGGAGCCTGACGGCGGCGGTGTGCAGCTGGGTGAAGCCGAAGCAGCAGCAGGTCGGTCCTCCTAGCCTCGTGCTCATTCTTGATCCTTGGACGTCCCCGAGCCGAGAGAGAAGGAAGGAAAACAAAGTCAAACACGACGCGACACGCCGGCGCAGGACGATTTATCCGAAGCGTGGAGCGAGACCACAGAGGTTGTAGCTAGTCGTAGATGGCAAGTGCGCGGACAGGAATGCGAAAATGAATTGCCGAACGAATGTTCTGCGAGTGATCATCACCGTTCATTCGGCTATCTGGATCTGTGCCACCCACTCTCTCGTCCGTGTATTCCTTTTGTATTCCATTTGTTTCGAGCGTACAGGTTTACGTGGATCCATCCCGCGTTATCTCCCTCCCCAAACTTTACTGTATCTCTCTCCTACGTGGACCTGTTCACTTCTCTCTCTTCTCCGACGCCGCTCCACCTCTCTCCCTCTTCTTCGGCGCCGTTCCCTCCAATTCTTATTTTCTTTTGCGACGGCGTCAATTCTCCGCTCACTTCCACATCTCTATCTTCTCCGGCACCGCTCCACCTCTCTCCCTCTTCTCCGGTATGGTTCCCTCTCTTCTCTTCTTTTGCGCCGGCGTTCATTCTCCCCCTCCCTTCCACATCTCCGTCTTCTCCGGCACCGCTCCACCTCTCTCTTCTCCGGCACCGTTCCCTCCAATTCTTATCTTCTTTTGCGCTGGCGTCCATTGCCCCCCCCCCTTCCTCCACATCTCTGTCTTCTCCGGCCTGCTCCACCTCTCTCCCTCTTCACTGGTGCTGTTCCCTCCAACTCTTCTCTTCTTTTGCGCCGGCGTACATTTTCAACCCGCCTCCCTTCCGCACCTCTGTCTTCTCCGACGCCATTCCCTCCACCTATTCCCTTCTCTTGCTCAGCCTTCAAGGTGCTCGACTTTGAGCGCACAAACAGCGACCTGGTACGCGCTAGCCATTTTACTTCCATTTCATTTATCTCTGGTTGCTTCCGTCTCGTTGCACTGGATGAAGCTGCTCGTCACCGAACGAGCATGGTATCGATTTAACGGGCAGATATGTGCGTAGACTAGATGATCTACGGACGCATGAACTGGTAGTGGTGGGCGATCGCATGGCCTAGTTGTCCCCCTCGCACATTTTGATTTTGCTCTTGGGAACTATTTAGACTAGTGATGTTCAGACTTCAGAGTAATGATTTGGTCGGATTCGTTATTGTGGAGAAAATGATCATGTGCACATAGCTGAGAATGATAATGACACTGCAACGTAGTTGCTCCTCCATCACATTTTTGGGAACTATTTGGACAAGTGATGTTAACAAGAATGTCTTGGGCGAATTCATTTTTCTGTCCTGTGTATTATAGCTGAGAACCGTACCGACTCTGCAAATAAGTGAATATTTATTTGGTAGATACTGGTTAAATCTCAAATGTAAGGGCACCGATAGTTTGTATGTTCTTTCAGTTACATCTCGTTGCGTTTTTTACTGCCTTCATAACTGTTAAGTGTCACTTGAATCTCCTATTCAAGTTTCTAGGTCTGTTTCTAGCTTACCTACCGTTGCTAGCGTCTGAATAACTGACAACAATATTCAATGCAGAACAACATCATGCATGAAGCTCAGACAATAATTCTCATGGACCAACCTAACGTTGTCATGGCACATTGTTCATTTACAAAGGATCAAACGTTATGGGTGATTATGCCATACATGGCTGGAGGGTCTTGTCTTCACATAATGAAATCAGTCCATCCTACTGGTTTTGAGGAAGCGGTCATTGCAATAGTGCTTCGTGAAGTCCTGAGAGGTTTAGAGTATTTTCACCATCACGGGCATATACATCGAGATGTGAAGGTAAATACACAATTGCAACCGGCTTTGGTCCCATGCATCTGGATTGCTTTCTGCTCCTTTTCTGACCGCCACATAGCCATGTATAAGAATATATCTTTTCCCTGTTTTGTTGTTTCAGCAAATTTAAGTAGTTGTTATATTGTTTTCTTTTGTTTTGGTGATAGGCAGGAAATATTTTAGTCGATTCTCGGGGTGGAATTAAGCTTGGGGATTTTGGAGTCTCTGCTTGCCTTTTTGATTCTGGGGATTTTGGAGTCTCTGCTTGCCTTTTTGATTTAGTGATAGGTAGAGAGCCGGGAATACTTTTGTGGGAACTTCTTGTTGGTACAGAATCTTAAATAATATGGAATACTATTTCCTTCTAACATGCAGACCTTTTTTCTGCACATGTTCATCAGTGGATATTTTCAATCTATTAGGATTGCTCCTGAGGTTATGGAGCAGCTACATGGATGTGATTTCAAGTAGGGTACTAGATTTTTCTGGTTACTTGCTTAGTATTTTCATCTGCATTGCTACTATTAACTGGAGCTACTTTAATATACTGCACAGCAGACATATGGTCCTTTGGAATTACTGCACTTGAACTTGCCCATGATCATGCTCCTTTCTCAAAGTACGCCCCTATGAAGGTATACTTTCATCAGCTGCCATTACATTATCTTTGGAGTAATCCTCGTGTTATGTTCCAATGCCACATAAACTCCTGTACTTTGTCAGGTCTTGCTTATGACACTTCAGAGTGCTCCTCCAAGTCTTGACTATGAGAGGGATAAGAAATTCTTGAGGGTAACACATTTTGGATCACCTCCATATTTTATCTATGTTGAATACAACTTCTTATTTTTGAACAATAAATTTTATAATAGAACTTCAAGCAAATGATTGCTATGTGTTTGGTAAAAGACCCTTCAAAGAGGCCTTTGGCAAAAAAAGTTGTTGAAGCAACCCTTTTTCAAGCAAGCTAGTTCCACTGATTTCATTGCTCGAAAGCTTTTGGAAGGATTGCTTGGCCTTGGTGCCAGATATCAAGCTTTGAAGGTACACTAGTTTTAAGTTCTACTTTCTGGCCAACTATCCTTCTTCATAGAATTAATACAGAAAGCTTCTCTATGATGCAGGAAAAGGATGAAAGTTTAATAGCTCAAAAGAAAATGTCTGATGGAAAGAAAGAAGAAATCTCACAGGTGCACATTCTAAATATCTGAATCCGTGGAAATTGCTCTATTCCTGTAGTAAGTTGAACAAAATGTTCCAGCGCTAGGATGTGCACCCCCCTCCCCCAAAAAAAAATTGTGTCCAGTAAGGCAAAAACGCTCTCCCAAATTACCCTAAATAACTAGTTTCCAAATTATGCATTTAATCCCTACTATTTCTTGTTTCGATAGGACGAATACAAAAGGGATATTAGCAGCTGGACTTTTGACATGGATGACCTGAGATCCCAAGCTTCATTGGTAGGCACGTACCATTTCCATTGTTTCTTTATTCATTGATTTTCACACCATATAATTCCATGCACTGACCTTTTTTCAGGGCACAGAATGTGAAGACAGTATATCATGCAAAGATTCAGATGCATCTTTCTTTGACTTGGACAGCTTGCAGGAGCAAGCACCAGAAGGGCCCAATATGTCAAGAGATTTCTCAATGAAGTATAATGCTGACATCATAAGTTTCTATTCCTGTGGAAATTTCCATAATGTTTGGGATGATACCAAACCCAAGAAAAGTTGGTAGGAAAATGATGTTATAGCCAATGATAAGTCTACTGTTTCATCTCCTGATCAGCCTGCCTACTTGTTAAGGTAATTGACTTTTTCCAAATCTGATCTTCGAATTTATATAGTTCTGACAAGATCTAGTTCTATGAGTGCTACAAGATCTTAAAAATGCAGAAAATAACCAGTGGATACCCTAGGAATCCCTAATGAAGAGTTGATACTAGTGTAAAATTTCTGCATCTTGATAACAAGAACGCTTCTTATTGACAGATCTGATGCTCAAGCTGCGAAGGGAGCAATTAAGGGCGCATCATATGATTTGTGTTGATTGCGGTTTTCAAGTAGCCTTTTAGCTTAGGAGACAGTGAAAATAAGGATGGGATATATTTGAAATAGAACTAGCAATGCTCGAGCGTTCATTGCTGCTAAAAAGGATACTAATGTTGGCCCCGAATATATGTGTATGTGTTTCTGGACGGCATGGCGCTGTGTTTTTGCTGTAGAGCTGTTTCCCGTGTGGAGGGAAAATAGTTGAACATGCTAAAATTTGTAAGTTTTATGTCGCTTTCCATTTAATGTTGCGGACAAAGCCATTTGGTTGCTAGCAAGGTGAGTGAGGTAGGCGAGAGCTAAACCCCAATATAAGACTTAATTTAGGATACACTATCAGGATCCTGGGTGCGATCAGCTGAGAAGGACGCATTTCATGATTTATCATTACAAGATTGTGTTATGCCAAAGCCAAAGTACATGCAGAGCCTGGTGAAAAAATGAAAGAAAAAAAACAGAGGAAGGTAACTGGCGTAAAATGAAATCAACAGGTCTGGATTTTCTTTTTATGTATTGTATCAGACTTGCTGTTCGATTCAATGAACAATTTACATGCTCTACGACACAGCAATTCCCATTGGTGATGGGCATCTCTACGCTCTGTACAATTGAAGTTAATCCCAATGCACGGCTAAGTCATGCCTAAGAACCAGCATGAGTAGATATACAGATATACCCAACAGGTCCTGGTCGGAGGAGAGAGCGGTCAGCAAGCTTTGCAAGTCAGTCTATGTGCTGCTCATTGTGCTTGAGACTACTCAAGCCAGCATCTAGGAAATTGATTTCATGCTTCAACGACCATGAAGATTCATTTGATTTGGTTGTGCCGATCACATACTCCCGGAAGTATACATCTTGTGTTACAATGTAAATTACAGTCCTGCAAAAATATCGCATGGGTAATTTAGACATGCACAGGGTGCAGCAGTTAGCGCGTTTACCAACAACAAAAAGAAAAAAAAAGTCATGGACCGGAGGATGCCTTTGCGGTCCTTACTTGAATGCAGGTAGTTTGGAAGAATTTTGGGAATTTTCAACACTCTGTACTGCCAGACAGCTGCGTTCCAAATGATGACAGTAATGAAGTTTGTACAAGGAGTGGCACAATGCAGAAGAACTTGAATGGACCTCTTGATGTCCGTAGGGACAACATTGTGAATAACATGATGATTAGCTGGGTCCAAAGCATCAGTTACTGATCCAGGAATTACGGAACTGAGCAATGTATTTGCTTGCCTCCTGTGAGATAATGGCTTACAAATTCGTAGCTAACAAAAGTAGGAAATATACCTTCCATTTCTGGCAGCATCAAGGAAAAATAGGTGCAAAGAGCTTGATGAACTTGTGGCAACAAGAGCGTCAAACAGATCAACAGATGGACTAAATGCCTGTGAATAGATCGCCGATGGGTATGTTCCCCGCCGAAAACTATGTGAATGTTGAAGTATGCAAAAAGAGTTTAGGTGGATCGTAGAGGGTTCCATGTCAAAGGAGAAAGGTAACTTTACCTTGGTTGCTTGTGTGACGAGATGTACTCTAACCATAGTACCCTTTTCAGAAGTCGTTGCCAGGTACATGCCATTCGAAGAAAAAACCATTGCAGCTAATGGAGACTGATGGGCATCTATCTGTCAGCCAATTACACGAATAGTGAGAAGACAGAAAGGGAAGAAGATGCAGCAATTAACTTCAAGCTGCTAGAGTTCTTATTGAAGGAATTTGATATGGGCATATAATTGGGAGAGTTGAGGATGCAAGCTTATAACTGGATAGTCTGAACCCTCCAAACCAAGTGTTTTCTTCAGAAGAAAATATGGTTACAAGAAACCGCCATCTACTTGCAAGATTAGACATTGAAAGGTGACTAAGGTGTGTATTGCAAGTTTCTCACACCACAATAAGCATGAAACCGAGTCGAATAGAGCTTTAAACTATTTTACTCCTATACTAATAAATAATTTATAGAGCCGATGTGGCAACATAGCCATTGGCTCGTTTTCTATTGTTTGAAAATGGATCAAGGGGTTGCCGGCAAATATAAGTTTGGAACAGGAAACAACAAATTACCTGACATATTAATTCAGGTTCTCATGTTTTGTACACTAAAGCAGATCCTTTGGATGTGCTTGCTAGCAAAGCCAAATAACACTGTTCTGAATAGGAGCAAATGCACAGAGACCTGACTATAAAACATAACAATATTAGCAGCAAATACGGCAAGTAACAACAACTCAAGAACTTAATATTTTTGCCAGCTTGACAGTAGTAATTTCCATAGGAGCTGTAATATGAAAATTTGGTAAACAGCAGCAGTGGGCATTAGATAATTGGGCTTGCACGCTGTTTCCTTGGAGTGCTAGAGAACTGACAGTGCGCATCGTAAAAGAATTAAGAAATTGTTGGAAAGAACCCAAACTGCCTGCTTGAAAAATAAAGTTTTATAAGAGTTCAAACTTAAGCAAGGCCAGTTTGTGGAAAGTATATCTGTTAATATTCAACTTATTTCAGGTACACAGTTTTTTATACATGCAGAAGCTTCATTCATGTGCTGCTGAATAGTGGAAGACCCAAACTGATTTGATATTGAAATATTAACTGTAATCAACACATAAAAATTTTAGAAACTGTTTTTCTACACATTCTAGACGATTTAACATAAACAGAGCCTACCCTACCACATTAACTGTTCATAAATAACCCTATAATATAAAACAGTTCATAACAAACACAGCATCAAAATGTGCTATAACTGTTGCTGAATCGAAATATGTTGATGAAAAGGTTGCAGGAGCTTCATATACACCGCTTTTTATAAAGGATTGATTGAAACAAAGCATAGAGGTATAGATTATTAATGTCTGTATTAGATAAACCGAAGAAAATATATTGTTGATTAAAATGTAGAGCAAAATTCTAGAGGAAACAAACTTACTTGTGTACTGCATTTTCAATAATTGAAATCCACCAACAACACTTGGTTTGACAACTTGTTGAGACAATGGTTCAGGACATGAATCGACAGTTCTCTCATCCCCCATTGCTGGTGACGATAACTACAGTGTGGAAAAGAAACGATTGTTGTCTAGATCCAAGGGGAGAATAGAAGATTTAATTCTGCATTTACTCTTAACTGCAAAATCAATAACGAAAAGAGTGCAAACTTCAAAAACAAAGGCAATCCAACACATTGCGTCCGAGAGAAGAAGCAGGATAACTAGAATATTAACGAAACTATCTTTGTCTGATGGTGGCTATTAAAAGGAAACGGATCTGAAAGTGTCACAACCCAAACTTTTGAAAACATGATTAAAAGTTAATACCACATCATCATGAGCATCATCCCATCATACTCAAGCATCATGTGCATATTTTGATTGAAGTATTTATTTCTTTCTTGCTTTTTGTGAGTGATGTTGTGAAACAAGTTCAAATTTTGTTAAGTAGTGCCCCCAAATATTTTATTCAAATAATAGATTTCAAATGGTGATTTTTAAATATTTTTTCTCAATTTATTGATGCTTATCTCGAGCCATAAAATTCTTGAAAGTTTTGAAAACTGCAATTTTGTTTGATTTTTTGTGAGCAATCCTCAATAGATTTTTGAGTGTTTGTTGCAGCAATGTGTTCTTGGTAGTTTGAACTTGCTTCAATAAAACTTTGGGAAATTTTGGAGCCCAGAAAGTAGCAGTTTTTGAATTTGGAATATGGAGCATTGTTTTCGGTTAATTTTCCTTACCCGGCCCCACAGGTCAGTCTCTCCCCACTCCCCGGCACCACCCATCAGCCCCTCCCTCCGCCTTCCTCGCGCCTCCGCCCCCACCCATTGGCCGGCCGTGCGGTGGCGCCGCTTTGCGGCCGCCGGTTGGGCCAACGTGGCCACGACCGGGGATTAATCCCGCAGCCGCCCGCTCGCCTCCTCCTCTCCCTCCCATTCAAACGCGCCGTCTCCTCTTCCCTGGCCGAACCCTAGCTCTGCCGCCTCTTCCTCTCCCCGCTCCGCCAGCCACCATAATCCACCACCACTAGTGAGTCTCCGCTCGATTCCACACGAACGCACCATCCCCTCCTCCTCCTCACTCGGTTCCAACCCTCCGCCGCCTCTCTCCCCGCCCGTAGCCGCTCCCCGACCTGCGCCTCCATCTGCCGCCGCCATTCCTCGTCGCGCTGCCGTTCGCCGCCCCGCCCCGCTCGCCCGTGCCGTGGGTGAGCACTCCCGCTGTACTGTGCTGCTCCGGCGCGCGCCCCTCCGCTCGTTCGCGCCTCGGGCCGTGCCCGCCCCTCGCCGCCGCCGCGACGTCGCGCGCGGGCCGCGTCGCGGGCGCGCACTGGCCGCGCCCCGTGGCGAGTCAAGGCCCACGGCTGGCCTTGACTCCACCCGGCCGGGACTGGCAGCCTGGGCCCACTGGTCGGTGCCTGGGTGCGCTAGATCCGGGTGGCCCTAGCCTTTTTCCACGTTTTTATCCAATTTATTTATGCTGTAAACTTGTAAGATGCATATAAATTTGTGTAGATCTCCAAAAATGATGAAACTTATTTTGTTTGCTTACACTGTGATAGATCTACCAGGAAAATTTATTGCTGAGCATGTTAGAGTCCTGTGCTTTGAGTTATATTTTTATCCTTTCTAAATCAAGTTAATTGCTTAACTTGTTGTGTGATGTTCTAAAAATGTCAAATTAAATCTTGTTAGATTCCTTGTGAAATGTTCTACCTAATGGTGCAACTTGTATAAATGACCCTAGGCTGTTTGATAGGGTTTAATGTGCTTAATAGTTTTCTGCCCTGCAAGATTATTAATGTCATAACTTTAGTTTGAAAAGTGATAAAATAGCAAAACAACTTCTGTTACCTTCGTTGTCATGTCTTTTCTCCCTGGTAATTTTCTGAGGATTTATGGAAATGTCTTGCATGCCTTTTAAGATTTAACTTATTTAGAGCAGCTGAAAGTTGTAAAATGCATAAGTAATTCTATAAAAATAATTTTACTGCAAATTCAACTCTCATGAGTTCCTTTTGAGATTCCCTGTGTGCAGAATTTAAATCATGATTTATTCTTGTTAAGTACATTGTTTGAGCGAATTTCGCTTTTGGTCCCTATGATTAAAGTATAGTGATCGAGTTTCCTTGTCCTTGTATTGCTTCCTTGTTTAGAGTAATATTTTTCTTCCATTTCATATCATACATACCACATCATTTTCATATCATCGGCATCATTCTAATGCATACATCTCATTCATGCATTATAGTGACCGAAACGCCGGAGGACGAACCCGTTGAGCCCGCCGAGACCGTCGAAGCCGAGCCGGGAGCCGAGTCTATCATTGAGCAAGAAGATAACCAAGGCAAGCAGCTAAGCATAATTCCTTGACCTGCTTAACTTGTTTAGAATTATTTATCTCACTTGGGTATATATATTTATGCTATATGTTTATCTATTGCATCGTCAATCCTATTTTCATACAATGACTTCCCTTGCTTTTACATTCATGTCCTTAGCACTTGTAGTTAGTAACTAATCAATTAAGCAAATGCTTAGCCATGCTTAGAGTTGGTATATAACTTGGAAGAAACTTTGGAATAGGGTCACCTTGTTCACTACACCACCTTTATTTATAATCACGCTTGTTCGGTGTTATAATTTTTAAAGTTCGGAACGGTCTAGTTGGGAAGTTGTTTCGTGATTTGAGTGGAAGGTAGGGCCTAGAGAAAGGAGTCTCGAAGGCATAGTTTGCTTGAATCGATTTAAGGACCATCCATGGATGACCTCGGTTTTGAGCACTTACCGTACTACCACATATCCATTCATGGAGTGGATAAACCGATTACCTTCTAGTTTTAATCTTTGATGCACGGTCCTAGATGCGCGGCCATAGGGTTTTGTAGAGAGGCTTAGGGGTGTCCCTGGTGGACCTAGGTAACTCTCCGCGCAAGTTAGGCATGATGTTCAGCGATTGAAACTTGTCGGAAAAGGTTGACGCGAGTACCCCCTTGCCTAACGTGATCGGTTGGGTAAGTCGCATGGTCCTTACGTCGTGTGGATAAAGAAGTACACCCTTGCAAGATTAACCAATCAGTTTGAATTGCCACGCTCTCGGTCATGAGCAAGCTCAATATCCAATGTAATCTTTGTAGAAGTATCGATTTTGTTGGATCATCGGTGATATATGGGCTTGTGACGGTATGTGTATATGCATGATCTTGGGCATATGGTGGAGCACATACCAGGACTACTGGATTTGATATCATTTTTGGCAAACGACGGGTTGGTCGTTTATAATTTAGATGTGGGTTAGCCCGTGGCACGCCATTAGTGCGAGCGCGTGTTAGTCCTCATCTTCAGGATAATGACTGGCGGTTCGCTTAAGATGATGTTAAATTGGGCGGTTCTCACAGCGGGTATCAGAGCTGAGGTTCCATGAAGTGAACTTAAAACTTTACTTAATGGGTTGAGAGCGTAATAAAAATTTGAGTACTTGTACCAATGTTTATTTCTTGTAAAAGTTGAACCTAAGGATTAATTGCTAACTTTCTCTTTTGATCTTAGAGCTATTTTCTCCTCTATTGCTTCACTTGTTATTTAAATGTGCTTAATCCCTCTTGTCTGTATGAATAGATGGCCAAGTTGATCATGGCGACTCGCGCTCCGGAGACGATTGGGTTCCCTGCAATCCTCAATGAGATGTTGAGGAGGGCGCACTACACTTTTCAGCCCGACTATGAGGTCTACGCTCGTGGTTATGGAGTCGGATTGGTGGATTACATGGCGACCCTCCACCTTGAGGCAAGGATGGTGGTGGGAGCAGTGGCGTACGACTTCCGCGCTTGTGGTACCTCGATGGAGATGGTCATTCAAGAGATGGCACGTGAAGCCATCACTCGCCTTCGCTACGAGCACCGCGAGCTTTGGGAGGCTCCTTTCACTTACCTTCCGGTGCGAGGACCCGAGGCTCCCATTGCTCACGTTGTCTCACCTCCGGTTGGGCCGTACACTTTGGAGAGGTACATGGCAGATGCCATCTCCGCTTATGAGATGGTGCACCGGAGCTTGGTTTGGGAGTTGGAGGAGACAAGGAGCCGTCTCGTCCACCTCCAATACCAATTGGAACCATACCTTCAGTCAATGAGGTTGCCTAAGAAGATCATGGATGATTGGCCGTGAAACACGCCACAAGAGGAGGCGCCACCTTCGCATCACTTTCCGCACGTGGTGGGTGCATGGGCCGAGGTGAGTGAAACGTACAATCCCATTTTGATGGGGTTGCACGTGCGTCGGTTCCATGTGAAGCCCGTCACCCACGTGAATATTTTGGGATTCCCGGAGCTAATTGACCCGTGACTCATTTATTGTTTGGTGAGAGGGAGAGTCATCCATTACCCCAAGTGCTAATAGGAGGGTCATGGCACTTGGAGTAATGTGGTTGTAACGGTAGAGATATGCGTCAAGACATTAAAACGCGCTCATTTTGTGTTGGTTCGACTTGTTGAATGCTTGTGGGAATAAGTTAAATCGGTCTCGTTATGATAGTTATGATTAAACATTCTTAGCGTGGCTTTATTTGTGTAAATAATCTTGTTTTAATTCTTGCATGCTTGCTGAATTTTAATGGTTATAGAGCCTATGTTATTGTGTGGGACGACGTGAGGTAACGACATGTTGCACTCATCTATTGCATGCATGCACTCATACGCATATAATAATTTATGAAGCATGTAAGTGACTGTTTCTCGTCCTTTTTGTTCTCCAAATCTGCCCTAAAAGTGATCTCAAATGTTGATGTCCAAATCTTTTGCGCTTGTCAAACTTATGCCTCTAGTAACCGGATATTTATAATTTTGCTTTGATAGTTATCGTTCGAGTCTCGATCTTATGTCAAATCATTATCTACGCTTTATCATTTCATCGCTTCTCCTTAAGATCATTACCTTTCTTCCTCGGTCGCTAACCTATCTTAATTCTTGCTAGGATGAATTTGCGTTCGGGAACCGGCACGAACCGCGGGAATGGTTCGGGTGGGAACAACAACAACAACAACAACAACAACAACAACAACAACAACAACAACAACAACAACAACGATCTTCCCAACCCTCCCATCCAACCCACTCTCGCGGACGTGCTTGCCTAACAAACTCAACTCCTCGGACAATTGGTCAACCATATTGGCAACTTGGGCAACGCTGGCAATCAAGCTCCTAGAGAAGAGCCTCAAGTGAACAAGTATGGGGATTTCTTTCGCACCAACCCACCCATCTTTCGTGGCTCCAAGGATCCTCTCGATGCGGATTTTTGGCTTCATGTCATTGAGGAGAAGCTCAATCTCATCCAATGTGAGCAACATGAGAAGGTTTTATTCGCCGCTCACCAACTTCATGATGCCCCGAGGGCTTGGTGGCGGAATTGGAAGGCCTCTCAACCCGCAAATCACCGCTTCACGTGGGAGGAGTTTTGGACGGCATTTCGCTCCTTCCACATCCCCAAGGGTATCATGTTCATCAAGAAAAAGGAATTCCTCAATCTCACTCAAGGTCATCGGGATGTAATGTCTTATGTCAATGCCTTCAACGCTCTCTCTCAATATGCACCCGACGAAGTGTCTACCGATGCTAAGAAGCGGGAGAGGTTTTATGACGGCCTCTCAGAGGAATTGCAAGACAAGCTCTCTACCACCAAGTTCGATGATTTGAATGACTTGGTGCATATTGCTATTCGTGCCAAACATAAGATGAAGAGGCTTGAGGCCAAGAACAAGCATCCCGCTCCTAATTTGGTGGGTGGTAGCTCCTCCCGCCCACGTGTGGGGCCACAACCTCCCCCAACTCGTGCGCCGGGTGTGCAACCACCTCGCCCTATGTGGGTTGTACACCACCCTCAACCTCCTCAAGGACAAGCTCCAAGGCCAGCCAATGCTTATTGGAACAACCCAAGCGGTGCTGCAAGGGGTCCATGCTACAATTGTGGTGGCATGGGCCACATCTCCAAGAATTGTCCATCTCCAAGGCAAGGTGGTGCCCCCAATGCACCGAGGCCTAACAACCCTCCACCGCAAGCACCATGTCAAGGCGCCAAGCCATCACAAGCTCTAAGTGTGGCCGCCTTAACTACACCACCACGGAAGAAATTTCGGAGGATGCCGACGTGCTCATGGGTACGCTTCTCATAAATTCTCATCCCGCCCTTATCCTTTTTGATTCTGGAGCAACCCTTTCTTTCATTAACAAGAAATTCATGATGCATAGTAAACTTCAAATGCAAACCCTACCACTACCATATCACATAGAATCACCGGGTGGGGAAATCATCTCAAAACATTTTGTAGATAAAGTTCCAATTCTTATTGAGGGAGCTACTTTTGAGCAAATCTTCTCATCCTAGATAAGCTAGGTTTAGATGTAATCCTTGGAATGAATTGGTTGGGAAAACATGATGGGGTCATCAAATGTGGGCCACGCACCATCGATCTCTTGCACCCCTCCGGGAATAGGGTTCTTCTCTCCCTCGCCAAAAAGGAAGTTTGTCTCTATGCCATGACGGGTACCGAAACCACGGTGTTGGAAAATATTCCCGTGGTTTGCGAGTATCCGGATGTCTTTCCGGAAGAATTATCAGGCATGCCTCCCGATCGTGATGTGGAGTTCGTTATTGAGCTAATGCCCAGGATGGCTCCCATTTCCAAGCGTCCTTACCGTATTCCCCCTAATGAGTTGAAGGAATTGAAAGAGCAACTCAAGGTCCTATTGGATAAGGGTTTCATTCGTCCGAGTTCCTCTCCTTGGGGATGCCCGACTCTCTTCGTGAAGAAGAAGGATGATAGCTTATGGATGTGTGTTGATTACCGTCCGTTGAATGAGGTCACCGTTAAGAATAAATACCCTCTTCCTCGCACTGATATCTTATTTGACCAACTTTTGGGAGCTTGCTATTTCTCAAAGATTGATCTAAGGTTGGGTTATCATCAAATTAAGATTCGCCAAGAAGATATTCCAAAAACAGCTTTCTCTACTAGATATGGTCTTTATGAATTCACCGTCATGTCCTTTGGCCTCATCAATGCACCGGCGTATTTCATGTACTTGATGAATAGTATCTTCATGGAGGAACTTGATGTCTTTGTGGTTATCTTCATCGATGATATTCTTATCTATTCAAAGACTCGAGATGATCATGCTCATCACATCCACATTGTATTGCAAAAGCTTCGGAAGAATCGTCTATATGCCAAGTTTAGCAAGTGCGAGTTTTGGCTTGAGAAAGTATCTTTTCTTGGTCATATTCTATCCAAGGATGGCATTGCCGTCGATCCTAGCAAGGTGCAAGATGTTCTTGAATGGAAACAACCTCAAAATGTCACCGATATCTGGACTTTTCTTGGGCTTGCGGGATACTACCACCGGTTCATAGAAAACTTTTCAAAAATTGCCAAGCCAATGACCGAGTTATTGAAGAATAGGGTCAAGTTCGAATGGTCCCAATCTTGTGAAGAAGCCTTTCAAACTCTCAAAGATCGTCTCACTACCGCTCCCGTTCTTGCTCAACCAAACATTCACAAGGACTTTGATGTTTATTGTGATGCTTCTCGCATTGGTCTTGGTAGTGTTCTTATGCAAGAAGGCCGATTGGTAGCCTATGCCTCTCGTCAACTCAAGCGACATGAAGAAAATTATCATGCTCATGATTTAGAGCTTGCAGCTGTGATCCATGCTCTAAAAATATGGAGCCACTATCTTCTGGGTAATCATTGCAACATCTACCATAAGAGTCTTAATCAAAGATTATGATCTTGAAATTCACCAAATCCGATCTCAACATGAGGCAACATCGGTGGCTTGAATTAATCAAAGATTATGATCTTAAAATTCACTATCATCCCGGTAAGGCGAATGTTGTTGCCGACTAAGCTGCAAGGCCCAATGCAATTGTTTGACTATGGGACCCCCTCTCCATACTCTTTGTGATGAATTCTGGAAACTTAAAATGGGAATGGTCAAGGAGGGTATCGGTACATACAGACAGGGGTACCTCCTACTAGTGTGTCCAGCCCGAGGGGCGTGAGGTTATCCATAACCTCGCACTAAGCTTTTGGGCGACAGGGCGTACGGCCCGGGCCTGACAACTGGGGGCACGGTCACCGGACCTCCCCTGACGCTCTAGCAGGTCCAGCGCCTCCACATGCCCGCAAGGACAAGGTGCTCAGGAATGGCTACCACGAGCCCGGACCACCGCGGGATGGTCTTGGGCCCCTACGTGTGGAAGCCGGACCCCTAGGGGGCCTGAGCGCCTGGGCCAGCCAGGGGGCCCGGACCTCCCATCCCACCGGGGAGGAGGTCTGGTGCCGCCACGTGCCCCTGAGGAAGCGGCCGCTAAACCAGCATTGCCACATGTCTGGTGGCTGCCAGCCTTCTACAAGAAGCCACCCTAACTACCGCATTAAATGCGGGTGGTTGGGGTGCACGCACCCAAGACAGGGCATGGGCTGCCCTCTGACACATTGGGCAGGTGTGGGTGACTGCACGGTAAGCCCGCCAGTTACCGAGGTGGCGCGTCACATCACTATACCGCATGCGTGAGTAAGGGAGGCAGCGAAGGGTTATTATGACCTGCTGCAGGAAGGCCACTGTCAGACCCGGGGCTACGGGGCTGTGTACATAACGTAGTTTAAACAGGGTTAAGAGATAAAGTCCGTCTTATCTCTTATTTATATTGTTTTCTACTCATTTGAGTAGGAGATAAAGCTAGTTGGTACAGAAGGAAACTACCCGAGTTATACCTAGGTACGATTTCTTGGCTAGTATTGACTAGATCCGTGTAACCCTGACCTCCCGGATATATAAGGGGGGTAGGGACCCATTCAAAACACAACATCAACACTCAAGGGAATACAAACCAACATACAGGACGTAGGGTATTACGCACCTCGCGGCCCGAACTTGTCTAAATCTTGTGTTCCTTGCACCTTCGAGTTCCTGATCTCAGCGTCTCCTCACCTAAACTTACCACCTCTGTGGCAGAACCAACCTGAATTATACCGGCTCAAGTACGCGAGTCCAATCCTGAGGGCTCCAACGTGCTTCAAACGGTATAATCCCTTGGCCTGTCGGGTAACGTCCCGATAAACCACCGATACACAGGATCAAATAAGGCTACCTCACACGAAGGTGAGTCCAGAGATACATTCACCATCACATTTTACATCACAGGGAATTACATTACAAGGGTTTCCAAAAGAGGTACGATAATTTAAATTCAGAGAAAAGATTACAAATTGTTAAAAACTATGGTTATTAGCAGCGGAAAACATACGCGATGATTACCATACGACGTTAAGACGAATGTCATGCTAAGCCCGAGCACGACATCGCTCGATATCACCAGTGCTGGCCGGGGACGGGTCCCATTCCACGGACCAACCTTCTGGGAGAGCACAGGGCCAAGGCAAGGGAAGAGTAGGGTCTTCAAGACATCATCTGCAAAACATATAACTAGCAAGGCTGAGTATACTAATACTCAGCAAGGCTTACCCGGGATTGGGTATACTTAGCCCATAACTAGACTTATGAAAGCTTATAATGGCTCTGGGTTTAGTTTTAGCTGAAAAGCAACAAAGAGTAGATCCTTAATTTCCAAGTTTTAGCTTTCAGATTCTAGTTCATTATCCATTCTAAGTAAGCACCTATAACTAAGCAAGCATAGTGTAATCTTTGGCCAAGCATCATTTTTGATAACCATAATATTACTCTTGTTACTCTGTGTGATAAAGGGATTAAGCAGTCTCAATCTTCGTGAGAAGCGGACGATTCGAATCGAATTTAACCTTGCAAGGTAAACCTAACCCACACGCTTGGAATATCCAACGATAGTTCCGAAGCAACCGTTTGCCTTTCATTCCGACTCGTGGATCAGATCCACCACAAGCGACTGCAGGAACATACGCACACCCAATGTGTGCAGGACATACGTCTGTAGCGCGACTACAAAACCCGTATTCCTGGTTGCCCTTGCAACACGTATTTCCTCAGTCGAACATAAGTAACCAAAAGAAGCAAATCGAGTGGTGGGAGGTATGTCCACTCCTCGGGCCGATTGGCTACTAGGCTTACCGCTTACCATATTTCGCGGTATGTGGTTAGTACTTTCAAATGCTTAACCACCGCTAACACACCCCGCGGCCTTATCCAATTCAACAACACAGACGGGGTATCACCTCAACCATGATACCTCACAAAACTCCCGTCCGGCATCCTTATAGTGATAACAGGAATGTAATCATTACAACTCCTATATCGCGCGAGTGACAGGAAATCACCCGACTTTTACCGGCCCTATTAGCGGAGCATCTATCCGTTAAGGACTCAGGAGCATTACATTGGATTCCTAGAATTCATGCATCTAGGGTTTCACATCAATTCCTAGACTTAATGCAAGGTATAGTATGAATAGACATAGATTGCAGTGTAAATAAAGTAGTGGGATATGTCCGGGGCTTGCCTTTACTGGCGGGGCTGGGGTTAGTCAGGTTAATAACGTCCGAACCTTGGTTCGGGCCTTCAAAGAATTCCCTGACGAAGTCCTTAGGATCTTCAGAATAACCTCCTTCTGGTTCCGGGATTAGCTGATAATTTCCGTCGGCGGGAGAGATGAGTCTACATGATATGCAAGATGAAGTTCAATGGATGCACACACTTTCATCTTAATTCATGGTAAAGTTGCAATCCAAAAGCTAACACTCAAGCACTTATGGTATAAGAAACCTAAGTTTTGAATCATAAGCATTGACTCATGATTAAAACATTAGTTTAATTGAAGATAAAAATTAAGCATTCAAGTTTAAATTTAATTCAAATTGAATGTGAACTCTAGATAATTAGGGTTATAAAGTTTTGAAAACTTAAATATAGATCAATTACATATTTAAAGATTTTGACCAAAAGATTTAATTAGATAAGCTCTACTGAAAAGATTTAGTTGATTGTATTATAAATAAATTGAATTAATCCAAGATAAATATTAAAACATCAATTAGAATTAAATTCAAATTTAGATTTGAATTTAAACTTTTTGAGTAAAGAATGTTATAAGATTTTGAATATTTAAAAATAGATTACTTCATAATTCATGATTAAGAGATCTAATTGATTAAAGTTTAAAAGGTATGCTTAGCAAATTTTTGCTTAAGATAATTCAAGATGGTTATCTTAAAAGAAATTATATTATATTATGAGTTTAGATTTGAAGATTTTATATCACTTTATATGTCCTATAGAAATTTGTATATCAAAAATTATGATCACAAAGTTAACCTTATAGGGTAAAGATTGGAATTACGGATAAGACATTACATTTTTATGTCTTAGATTCAATATAGATTCAAAACTATTTGGTTTCAAGTCAAACTCATTTAATGGAAGTTATAGAGTTCAAAACCTAGTTTCAAACAAAACTGGTTTTGTAATTTTTGGAATTTTCTACAATTCTCTATTGAATTTACAAGTCAAAAATAGCACTCACATGAAATAACAATCATCCATTCACTTCTATTCTAAATACAATACAAACTATCTATTTTCACAGCATGGTCATAAAACAAAGATGATAGAATTTGAAATGAAGATTCATATGCAACTGGTTTCACATTTTTTTGAATTTTCTACGATTTTCTAGAAGTTTTCCAAGTTCAGCACATTAGAAAGGGAAGAAAGGGCTGAAACTTTCATTTGAACCCTTGGAAAGAACTGAACTTTCGCAGATATGCCCTCCTGCCATGGCCGGCCGGAGCAAGCTCTGCTCCATCACAAATCCCGGCGATGGAGAGCTTGGATGGCAAGGGGAAGGGGGTGGGGAGTAAGAGGACACCGAGACATACTCATTTGAGGGTTTAGCCGGGCTCGGGGAGGCCGGGAAGGGGGTCGCCGGCGTGAGCAGTAGGGGCGGCGGCGGAACAGCACTGGGGCAGCACTCCGGTGAGGGAACTGGCGCAAGGGAAGTGGGGGGTTAGCATCAGGAGACCTCAGGGCTGCTATTTATAGGGAAAGAAGGGGAGGAGAAGGGCGGACGGCCGGGAAACGACGGCGACACAGTGGTGCGGCGCTGGCAGCTCGGCCGGCAGTGGTGAGCGCGTGGGAGTGCGGGGAGGTGCCACGAGGGCGGGCTAGGGCAGAGGAGCAGACCTAGGGCGGTGCCTGGGAGAGGGGGGGAAAGGGGGGGCTGCACTGGCCGCCTTGAATTCGAGAATTACAGCGCCGGCACAGTAAAACAGAGGAGCAGGGGAAACAGCCAGAGGTAGAAGATGAATAGGAGGGCGCCAAGGACCTATTTGTGATTTACAAAAACTTCAAGGGTCTGAAAGTAAAACCAAAGTTACCCACTGTTACAAGGCTCTAATGGAGAAATGACCAAAATGAAAGTTGTACAACTTTTCAAGCTCTACAACTTTTCTTTAGGGTTTGATTTCAAAAACTCAAAGTATGCATCTTTATTTTGAAACTTTGGACAAATTTTAAGTTTTATAAGATTTTATCTTTGCTACATAATTACCCACATAACTTTGGGCCTTAATGCAAGTTTTCAGAACTGTCATGATTACTTGCATTCTTATAATTTGGCCCTTAGTAACTTTTGGAAATTACTTTTGTAACTCATGCTTTTTTTTTTTTTTTACACAAAAGGACTCACATTTTCATAAAATTACACATAGGGTCTTTTTGTTACAAATACATTCAACCTTTTACAAATTAACACATGCATTACATCTTATATATATCATGGTACAATTTGACACCTGGGGTGTCACAGCCCTCCCCCCTAAAAAGAATCTCGTCCCGAGATTCGAAGGTAGAAAGAATCAGACGATTAGATTTGGGGATTGGCTTGAAGGAAGTTTGGGAAATTTTGTTGAAGATAGGATTCTGTTTCCCAGGTTGCTTCTTCTTCGGTGTGGTGATCCCATAAGATCTTGTACATCCTAACTGTCTTTCTTCTGGTGGCCCTTTCCTTGGTGTCCAAAATTTGAATAGGTTGCTCGGTGTAAGACAGATCAGGCTCAATCTCAATGGCGGTGGTTTCAATGATCTCCGTAGGTACTTTAATACACTTCTTGAGTTGAGAGACATGGAAAACATCGTGAATGGCAGCCAATTGAGATGGAAGGCGAATCTTGTAAGCCACTGGGCCACAAACTTTAAGAATCTCAAAGGGTCCAACATACCGTGGTGCTAACTTTCCTTTTATGCCGAAACGCTGGACACCTTTGGTAGGAGAGACTCGGAGATAAACAAAATCTCCTACTTGGAACTGCAAAGGTTTCCTTCTTTTATCTGCATAGCTTTTCTGTCGGGACTGAGCTATTTTGAGATTGGCTTGAATAACCTTGACCTTATCTTCAGCTTCTACAACCAGATCGGGTCCGAAGATGTGGCGTTCACCGGTCTGAGACCAATTTAAAGGGGTTCGGCACCTGCGACCGTATAACGCCTCAAATGGAGCCATCTGAAGACTAGATTGATAGCTATTGTTATAAGAAAACTCGGCCAAGGCAAGACATTTGTCCCAGCTTGTACCATAATGTATAACACAAGCTCGGAGCATGTCTTCAAGAATTTGGTTGACTCGCTCAGTCTGTCCATCAGTTTGGGGATGATATGCAGAGCTTCGAATTAGTTTAGTTCCAAGCGCTGACTGCAGCTGTTCCCAGAAGCGTGCAATGAATTGGGGCCCTCGATCAGAAATAATGGTCTTAGGGATACCATGTAACCGGACAATTTGATCTAGATAGACTTCGGCATACTTCTTGGTGGTGTAGATAGTACGCACGGGAATAAAATGAGCAGTTTTAGTAAGTCTATCTATAATTACCCATATGGAGTCATGCTTCTGAGGGGTATTGGGAAGACCCACAATGAAATCCATACTGATGTCTTCCCATTTCCATGACGGAATGGGTAATGGCTGAAGTGTACCAGATGCTTTGAGATGACTGGCTTTAACTCTCTGGCACGTATCGCATTCGGATACATATTTGGCAATTTCTCTTTTCATTCTGGTCCACCAAAAATTTTGTCGAAGATCTTGATACATTTTGGTACTACCAGGATGAATAGAGAACTTGGATAGATGTGCCTCATCAAGGATTTGCTTGCGAAGCTGATGATCTTTAGGTACAACAATTCGATTGTTGAACCATAAGGTTCCTTGGTGATCAGTGTGAAAACACTTATATTTAACTTCTCCCTGAGATAACTTTGATTTGATAATTTTGATACCCTCATTATGTAGTTGAGATTTGATAATTTTATCTCGAAGGGTATTCTCAATTGATAAGTGATTCAGACTACCTTGAGGAATGATTTCTAAATTGAGTTTCCTCATCTGATTGCAGAGAGTGTCACTGATGGTTGCTATGGACAAACAGTGACAACGTGCTTTGCGGCTAAGGGCATCTGCAACCACATTGGCCTTGCCAGGATGGTAATGTACCTCAAGGTCGTAGTCTTTGATCAGTTCTAACCAACGCCTTTGCCTCATATTCAAGTCAGCTTGGGTGAAGATATACTTGAGGCTCTTATGGTCAGTGTAGATGTTACACTTAGCACCCATAAGATGATGTCTCCAGATCTTGAGAGCATGAATAACAGCTGCCAATTCAAGATCATGAGTTGGATAATTTTGCTCATAACTCCGAAGTGCTCTGGATGCGTAAGCGATGACTCGGTTGTTTTGCATAAGAACACAACCAAGGCCAATTCCAGAGGCATCGCAATAGACATCAAAAGGCTGAGTATTATCCGGCTGAGCTAGTACTGGGGCGGTTGTCAAAAGTCTTCTCAAAGTGTGGAATGCTTCCTCACACTTAGTATCCCAGCAGAACTTAACTTCTTTCTTCAGTAGCTCAGTCATTGGTTTAGCTATCTTGGAGAAATCTGGAATGAATCGGCGATAATATCCTGCCAATCCAAGGAAACTCCGAATCTGATGGACTGAAGTTGGAGGTTTCCAGTCCATAACTTCCTGGACTTTAGTAGGATCAACCGATATGCCTTCACTAGAGATAGTGTGTCCCAAAAATTTCACACTATCTAGCCAAAATTCACATTTCGAGAATTTGGCATAAAGGCGATGATCTCGTAGTCGTTGAAGCACGACACGTAGATGATTAACATGGTCTTCTTTAGTCTTGGAATATATCAGAATATCGTCGATGAAGACCACGACGAATTTGTCAAGTTCCGGCATAAAGACTGAATTCATAAGATACATGAAATATGCCGGTGCATTGGTGAGCCCAAATGACATAACCAGATATTCATAAAGTCCATATCTGGTTGAGAAGGCCGTTTTTGGAATATCACAAGGCCTAATCTTGATCTGATGATAACCAGAGCGTAAGTCAATTTTTGAGAAGACCTTAGCTCCAGCTAACTGATCAAATAATATGTCAATGCGGGGAAGAGGGTACTTATTTTTAATGGTGACCGCATTGAGTGGACGATAATCAACACATAGCCTTAGGCTATTGTCCTTCTTTTTGACGAAGAGAGCAGGGCAACCCCAAGGTGACGCACTTGGGCGTATGAAACCTTTATCAAGAAGATCTTGGAGTTGAATCTTTAGCTCGGCCAATTCATTTGGAGGCATGCGATATGGCCTCTTCGAGATAGGAGCTGTGCCTGGTTGGAGTTCAATAATAAACTCAATATCTCTGTCAGGTGGCATTCCCGGCAAGTCGTCTGGAAAGACATCGGGATACTCACAGACTATTGGGATATCTTTTACTTTGACGTCTGTGATGGCATAAGTGCAAGAGTGCAAATACTCTTGCTGAGGCAGATAGAGGATAATGGCTTCTTGATGTGGTGAGTTAATCTCAATAACTCGGGATGAGATGTCTAATAGCACTCCATGTTCTGTCATCCAATTTGTCCCGAGTATCACATCAATACCCTCTAGATTTAGCAGTACTAAATCAGTCTTGATTAGTTTACTGCCGAACTGAATTGGCACACTTTTAACCATTTGGTTAGAAGTAATCTTTCCTCCAGGGGTAGAAATCATATATGACCCCTTAGTAGAGCAAAGATCAAGTCCTATTCGGGTACCGCAGTTGTTACTGATGAAACTATGAGTTGCTCCAGAATCGAATAATGTAACAACTGGTTTATGGTGTATAAAGAATGTACCCGACATAATAGGAGCTCCATCCGGAAGTTCTGCAAGGGTAGTGAAATTAATTTGTCCTTGCCGGACTTGCATCATCGGCCTCTTACCCTTGTCTTGATCATTCTGACTGGAACTCTGCCCTTGATTAGATCTCTTGAGTTGCGGACAATTTCTAAGGAGATGATCCGCACTTCCGCACTTTAAACAACAATGAGGGTTGCTTTTTTTTCGAGCTTGTTGAATATTCAGCCGCGGGCCAAATTGTTGTGGTTGTTGTAGAAGTACAGGAGGTTGACACTCTTCTTGCTGTTGAGGCGGCCTAAGAACCAGTCTGCCAATCGGAACATCTTGCTGTGGTGCTTCAAGCAATACATTCTGATCAACTTGATACCACGAGGGCTGAACACTCGTGGATCCAGTGGAAATCCTTCGCTTCTTTTCAGCACGGTGTGCCGTAATGCAATCCTCCTGAGTCAGTGCCATGTTGACCAACTCGCTGAAAGTATTCGCCTTGACAAGGTTCAGATGCTCTTTGAGCTTAGTATCCAAACCTCGACGAAAACGATCTTGCTTCTTGGCCTCACTATCAGCATGATAGCCCGCATACTGGCACAGGTGATTAAAAGCCTGTGCATACTGCAGTACGGTGCGGGTGCCTTGAGTAAGTGCTAAGAACTCATTCAGTTTCCGTTCCACCAGCCCTTCAGGTATGTGATGTGCCCTGAAGGCATTCCGAAATTCTTCCCAGGAGATAACATGGCCATCAGTCTGCATAGCACAATAATTATCCCACCAAATATGGGCAGCTCCGTGCAATTGTTGGGCAGCAAAGTAAGCCTTGTTGGAATCCGCACATGGAATCATAAGAAGAGCAAACTTAGATTCAATAGTACGGAGCCAAGCATCGGCATCCAAGGGCTCCTCCGCTTTGCTGAACAGCGGGGGCTGAGTACTGAGGAAATCTTGATAGGTTGCTGCCAGAGGTTCGTCACGACTTTGTGACTGCTGGTTTTGTTGCTTCTGCTGTGCTTGAACCAACAAATTGAGAAGTTCAGTTTGCCGAGCCATAGCCTCAGCTAGATGTGAAAGTGATGGGGATGGTGGTTGGGAATTGCTGGATTGATCTGCCCGGAAACCTTCCGGGGTTCCACGTGTAGCTCCAACCATCTGAAACAAGAATTCAGATGATAGAATTTATTTACCCTGCTAAAGACTTACAAGGTAAATAGGACAAGATAACTGATTTTGATATAGCAAGAGCTGGAAAGCAGGAAGATACTTAAGAGACTTAACCAACACTACCACAAGAATCCCGCTAACCACACCAAAGATCAACATTCTACCACACATCCTTAGAAGAACTAAAACACACATTATATGATGATGAATTATGCATGCACGTTCTACTCGTCCTCACAAACCAAAAACAATTGCCGAATATCTTCGGACTTACGTGGTTAGTTTCGGTGGCATAATACATACGTCTCTCACTATTAACTAGTCGATAAACCCTATCCGTCCTAGTTTCGTATTCGTGGTTAGCGTACCTGCAGAAAACCACAATATATATAACCAATGAACCTTTCATGCCAGCATATCATGAAAGCGTCCCCAATCATTACTGTTCACTATAGAAACAGCATCTGTACAATTACCGCCGTACAGACAACGTTAGCATACGTTATCAAGATAACGTATTCACGGGGGTACCGCAAAATGCGGGGATATGAACAGCGATCGCCATATCCTGCGCCGAACCATATACTCCCAATGTAGTCAACCGAGGTTGGTACATTGGCAGCATCTCAAGTAGGCCACTGCTTGAGAAACAGCGTTCGGTTCGCATCACCGACGGGAAGGCCAAGCTCCCTCAGTTGGCTGAGGATCCTTACCTCCTTACCTCACGATCGAAGATGTCGTTACAGAAAGTAAGGTTGGGTTGTGCATGAATTTAAGTTTTGACGGAAAAGTAATGCTGGTAGTTAGGGTTATATACATATATAGCCACCTCTATTTCCCTTATAAATATTACCCTAGGGCTTTACGTACTAAGCACGATCCTTAACGAATCCAACGTAACTTTTTCAAACATTTTGTTGATCAAATTTTTATACTGAAAGCATTTTTAAGGTAAAATGTATCTCCAGGGTAACCTTATAGCTCTGATACCAGCTGTGGCAGAACCAACCTGAATTATACCGGCTCAAGTACGCGAGTCCAATCCTGAGGGCTCCAACGTGCTTCAAACGGTATAATCCCTTGGCCTGTCGGGTAACGTCCCGATAAACCACCGATACACAGGATCAAATAAGGCTACCTCACACGAAGGTGAGTCCAGAGATACATTCACCATCACATTTTACATCACAGGGAATTACATTACAAGGGTTTCCAAAAGAGGTACGATAATTTAAATTCAGAGAAAAGATTACAAATTGTTAAAAACTATGGTTATTAGCAGCGGAAAACATACGCGATGATTACCATACGACGTTAAGACGAATGTCATGCTAAGCCCGAGCACGACATCGCTCGATATCACCAGTGCTGGCCGGGGACGGGTCCCATTCCACGGACCAACCTTCTGGGAGAGCACAGGGCCAAGGCAAGGGAAGAGTAGGGTCTTCAAGACATCATCTGCAAAACATATAACTAGCAAGGCTGAGTATACTAATACTCAGCAAGGCTTACCCGGGATTGGGTATACTTAGCCCATAACTAGACTTATGAAAGCTTATAATGGCTCTGGGTTTAGTTTTAGCTGAAAAGCAACAAAGAGTAGATCCTTAATTTCCAAGTTTTAGCTTTCAGATTCTAGTTCATTATCCATTCTAAGTAAGCACCTATAACTAAGCAAGCATAGTGTAATCTTTGGCCAAGCATCATTTTTGATAACCATAATATTACTCTTGTTACTCTGTGTGATAAAGGGATTAAGCAGTCTCAATCTTCGTGAGAAGCGGACGATTCGAATCGAATTTAACCTTGCAAGGTAAACCTAACCCACACGCTTGGAATATCCAACGATAGTTCCGAAGCAACCGTTTGCCTTTCATTCCGACTCGTGGATCAGATCCACCACAAGCGACTGCAGGAACATACGCACACCCAATGTGTGCAGGACATACGTCTGTAGCGCGACTACAAAACCCGTATTCCTGGTTGCCCTTGCAACACGTATTTCCTCAGTCGAACATAAGTAACCAAAAGAAGCAAATCGAGTGGTGGGAGGTATGTCCACTCCTCGGGCCGATTGGCTACTAGGCTTACCGCTTACCATATTTCGCGGTATGTGGTTAGTACTTTCAAATGCTTAACCACCGCTAACACACCCCGCGGCCTTATCCAATTCAACAACACAGACGGGGTATCACCTCAACCATGATACCTCACAAAACTCCCGTCCGGCATCCTTATAGTGATAACAGGAATGTAATCATTACAACTCCTATATCGCGCGAGTGACAGGAAATCACCCGACTTTTACCGGCCCTATTAGCGGAGCATCTATCCGTTAAGGACTCAGGAGCATTACATTGGATTCCTAGAATTCATGCATCTAGGGTTTCACATCAATTCCTAGACTTAATGCAAGGTATAGTATGAATAGACATAGATTGCAGTGTAAATAAAGTAGTGGGATATGTCCGGGGCTTGCCTTTACTGGCGGGGCTGGGGTTAGTCAGGTTAATAACGTCCGAACCTTGGTTCGGGCCTTCAAAGAATTCCCTGACGAAGTCCTTAGGATCTTCAGAATAACCTCCTTCTGGTTCCGGGATTAGCTGATAATTTCCGTCGGCGGGAGAGATGAGTCTACATGATATGCAAGATGAAGTTCAATGGATGCACACACTTTCATCTTAATTCATGGTAAAGTTGCAATCCAAAAGCTAACACTCAAGCACTTATGGTATAAGAAACCTAAGTTTTGAATCATAAGCATTGACTCATGATTAAAACATTAGTTTAATTGAAGATAAAAATTAAGCATTCAAGTTTAAATTTAATTCAAATTGAATGTGAACTCTAGATAATTAGGGTTATAAAGTTTTGAAAACTTAAATATAGATCAATTACATATTTAAAGATTTTGACCAAAAGATTTAATTAGATAAGCTCTACTGAAAAGATTTAGTTGATTGTATTATAAATAAATTGAATTAATCCAAGATAAATATTAAAACATCAATTAGAATTAAATTCAAATTTAGATTTGAATTTAAACTTTTTGAGTAAAGAATGTTATAAGATTTTGAATATTTAAAAATAGATTACTTCATAATTCATGATTAAGAGATCTAATTGATTAAAGTTTAAAAGGTATGCTTAGCAAATTTTTGCTTAAGATAATTCAAGATGGTTATCTTAAAAGAAATTATATTATATTATGAGTTTAGATTTGAAGATTTTATATCACTTTATATGTCCTATAGAAATTTGTATATCAAAAATTATGATCACAAAGTTAACCTTATAGGGTAAAGATTGGAATTACGGATAAGACATTACATTTTTATGTCTTAGATTCAATATAGATTCAAAACTATTTGGTTTCAAGTCAAACTCATTTAATGGAAGTTATAGAGTTCAAAACCTAGTTTCAAACAAAACTGGTTTTGTAATTTTTGGAATTTTCTACAATTCTCTATTGAATTTACAAGTCAAAAATAGCACTCACATGAAATAACAATCATCCATTCACTTCTATTCTAAATACAATACAAACTATCTATTTTCACAGCATGGTCATAAAACAAAGATGATAGAATTTGAAATGAAGATTCATATGCAACTGGTTTCACATTTTTTTGAATTTTCTACGATTTTCTAGAAGTTTTCCAAGTTCAGCACATTAGAAAGGGAAGAAAGGGCTGAAACTTTCATTTGAACCCTTGGAAAGAACTGAACTTTCGCAGATATGCCCTCCTGCCATGGCCGGCCGGAGCAAGCTCTGCTCCATCACAAATCCCGGCGATGGAGAGCTTGGATGGCAAGGGGAAGGGGGTGGGGAGTAAGAGGACACCGAGACATACTCATTTGAGGGTTTAGCCGGGCTCGGGGAGGCCGGGAAGGGGGTCGCCGGCGTGAGCAGTAGGGGCGGCGGCGGAACAGCACTGGGGCAGCACTCCGGTGAGGGAACTGGCGCAAGGGAAGTGGGGGGTTAGCATCAGGAGACCTCAGGGCTGCTATTTATAGGGAAAGAAGGGGAGGAGAAGGGCGGACGGCCGGGAAACGACGGCGACACAGTGGTGCGGCGCTGGCAGCTCGGCCGGCAGTGGTGAGCGCGTGGGAGTGCGGGGAGGTGCCACGAGGGCGGGCTAGGGCAGAGGAGCAGACCTAGGGCGGTGCCTGGGAGAGGGGGGGAAAGGGGGGGCTGCACTGGCCGCCTTGAATTCGAGAATTACAGCGCCGGCACAGTAAAACAGAGGAGCAGGGGAAACAGCCAGAGGTAGAAGATGAATAGGAGGGCGCCAAGGACCTATTTGTGATTTACAAAAACTTCAAGGGTCTGAAAGTAAAACCAAAGTTACCCACTGTTACAAGGCTCTAATGGAGAAATGACCAAAATGAAAGTTGTACAACTTTTCAAGCTCTACAACTTTTCTTTAGGGTTTGATTTCAAAAACTCAAAGTATGCATCTTTATTTTGAAACTTTGGACAAATTTTAAGTTTTATAAGATTTTATCTTTGCTACATAATTACCCACATAACTTTGGGCCTTAATGCAAGTTTTCAGAACTGTCATGATTACTTGCATTCTTATAATTTGGCCCTTAGTAACTTTTGGAAATTACTTTTGTAACTCATGCTTTTTTTTTTTTTTTACACAAAAGGACTCACATTTTCATAAAATTACACATAGGGTCTTTTTGTTACAAATACATTCAACCTTTTACAAATTAACACATGCATTACATCTTATATATATCATGGTACAATTTGACACCTGGGGTGTCACAACCTCGGGTATATCCCTCAGTGGGCAGCCGGTAAAACACCGACAGCTGGCGCGCCAAGTAGGGGTGGGCATCGAAGATCCACCGGCGAACTCGATGGCACCTTTCCAGTTCACCAGGTCAGTACCTTCCCAGGGTACAACGTTTGTTTTTTGCTCGTGGGTCTGCATCGCAGATGGTGCGAGCAATTTCCGTCGGTTCCTCGTGGACATGAAGCCGAAAACTCCTACAGTGGGTTTCACAGCAACCTCGACAAGTTCGTCGATGATCTCGATGATTTGTCGATCCTTGGATCTGCTACGAGGACCGAGGAGGAGCCTGCTTCCCGCGTGACTTCATCCGGCACTGCAACAACTTCCCTTGGGTTGGACTTGTTCCAATCTAAGGGCTCATGTAGCCGATCGTGACTCGATCTGCGCAATTTGGCCACTGATCTTCAGGAGGCCAACATCTCGGAAACCTTCTCCACAAGGGAGAAGGACTTGGACTCTCTACTCCAACACGGAAAGCCCAAAGCCACCGCTCATCAAGGGGCTTTGGGTTGTTTTGGTGCCAACGGTCTGATGATCACCTCCACCCCGGAGGGGCGTTTCGTGCATTGGAAGGGCATGAAACTTTATGATCTACTCGAGGCTGAAGATTGACTTGTGGCACACCTCGAGTCTTTGCCTTTTTAGGAGGGCAGGCCGTTAGCCACCATGGTAGAGGAGTCGACTGAGCTAGTTGACGCCAGCTTTGCTGAGCTCATCTCACGCCAGGAGCTGATGGCGGAAGAAGGCGAGGATGATGGCGAGTTGCCCATCGTCGACATTGATGCGATATCTCAAGATGAGGCCACAGCCAATGCCGGCGTTGAGAATGATGCTGATCGTGAGGCTCGGAGGACCCGGAACAGAGCTCGCGTAGCTCGCCGAAGGAGGGTTAATGAGCGCATGCGATCCATGCATTGCGAGTTTGACGCCGAATTCGCTGTCGTAAGTGAGCGGGGCTTCAGGACTCCAGTGGCCAACATCGCCAGGGTTACGGCCATACTCGAGCGCGGTAATGATCCAAATGTGCGTCAAGCACTTCGTTACACGCAGAGGGCCTGGATTCAGCTTCATCAGCAAAACCCGGCGTCTACCATTAGGGAGGAGCGCGTGGGCTAAAGCCGAAGCCAGGCTCACAGCCGAACGGCAGGCGGCCGTCCTCGACCGCAGCGCAGCAACAACAACAACGCTCACGGGAGTCAGGCTCCTGGCGGGAGGCAGCAGCCACCGCCAGGAGGTAACCTGCGACAGGCCAATCGTTGGCCTCCTCCAGAAGACCTGCGCCAGCACATCAACGAAGGCCGCGATGCGCGGTCCGTGATCGATTCCAGGCGCAAAGTGCACGAAGAAGTCGAGACAGAAGGTACTGACTGCAGCGACCGTTTCCCAGCTTTCTCCGCGCGTTTCAGCAGTTACAAGTACCCTGAGGGCTTCAAGCCGATCGGCATCACCAAGTATGATGGCAAGCAAGCTCCTCAGCAATGGCTACGTTGCTACTCCACCGCCATTGAAGTAGCAGGGGGCTCCAACATCACCAAGGTCATCTACTTCCCGATGGCTTTGGACCCTGCACCGCTCACGTGGTTGGAGAGCCTTAGCAACAATTCGATCGACTCCTAGGAGCGGCTCAAGAAGGTCTTCATCGACAACTTCCAGGGGGCGATCGCTTGTGCAGGTACTCGTCACGATCTTGCTCAGTGTAAACAGGAACGTAACAAGCTCCTACGATCCTATACATGCCGTTTCTTTAATGTCCGTGCCACCATCACGAATATCTCGGAGGAGGACATCATCGACTGCTTCTACAACGGCATCACCGATCCAGGCATCTACAGAGACTTCGGGCGGAACAGGCCAAAGACTGTTGTGAGGCTTTGTGACATGATGCACGACTGGTCCGAGCAGGAAGAGAAGATGCGGGAGTGGTTCCCGAGGCACAATGATAGCACTCTGAGGCGTCCTCATGACAACCACAACGACAAGAGCCAGCGGGACTATTCGGGTCTGTGGCAGAACCAACCTGAATTATACCGGCTCAAGTACGCGAGTCCTCTCCCGAGGGCCCCAACGTGCTTCAAACGGTATAATCCCTTGGCCTGTCGGGTAACGTCCCGATAAAACACCGACAGCAGGATCAAACAAGGTAGCCCGCACGAAGGCGAGTCCAGAGATACAAAGGCCATCATATTTTACATCACAGTCAGTTATAATACATGAGTGTTTAAAAGTAACATAATCTTCCCAACCGGGGAATTATTACAAACCGGTATAAGTTTTAGATTAACAGCGGAATTTTAAGTATGGTATGATACACGTCGCCAGTACAGATGTCATGTTTGCCCTCGCATGACATCACTCGGAGGGGTCCGGTGTGACAGTTCATGTGTTTGTAAACTAGGCATATAATTTGTTAGTGTGAAATATGTATTGTTTATATAAAGCTTATGTGAGTTTATGTGAAACTTTTGAAAATTTAAAAGTACAAGTTAAAAGGGTATTTTTGTAATTACAGAAAAACCTAGGGTTGTTTTTGCAAAATGTATTTGGGAAAGGATAATTTTAAAATAAGTGAAAGGTGGTTTTGTAAACATATTTTCCTTATTTTATCTCTTGTAAAAATATATATTTATTTACCCAAAAAGCTGCATTTGAAATGCATATGTTGAAGTGGGTAAAAAGTTAGGGTAAAATGGTAAAAATAAGGGTATTTGTATAATTTTATAAAAGTGTAAGTCCTTTTATGCAAATGTTTGATTTACAAAAGTAACTTTCAAATTTACTTAGGCTAAAGTGTAAAAGATGCAAGTCATCATGACACGTCTATCCAATCATTATGACGAGTCTATCCCGTCATTATGATGTATCATAAATGCTTGCATTTAGGTCCTAAATTTTATAAAATTTCACTCTTTAGGACAAAAGTAATTCAAATCCGACTTTTGTTGAAGGATTCACGTGTAAAAAAATATAAGTTTTGAATTTTTGAACTTGAGCCCTAAAGCAATGTTGTAGAGTTTGAAAAACTCTCCAACTTTCGTTTTGGGCATTTCTTCATTTGAGTTTTGGATTGATGGGAAATTTTGTTTTACAAACAGGTCCCTGCAGTTTTTCCATATTGCGCATAAGTCCTTGGGGAAAACCATTCCTCTTTCTTCTCTGTTCTCTCTCTGACTTATCCTCTCCTGGCATTTCTTGTTCTGGCGCCTATCTCTCTCTTTCCCTGCTTTTTCCCCTCCCTCTCTCTCTTCCATCCACCGGCACAGGGAGCAGCTGGCGCATGAGCTCGGCCGGGCGGCCCGAGCGGCGGGGCTCCGGGCGTGCGCAAGGGCGGAGCACGCGGCGCCAGAGCTGGGCGCTGGGCGCGCGGGCGTCGCGGGAGGCGAGCGGCGGCTCGGCTCGGCCGCAGGCGGAGCGCGCGCAGGGCGCAGGGGAGCCAGTGGCCCAGGAGGCGCTGCGCAGGGCATGACCCCAGGCGCCAGACGGTGCGGGCAAGCGCGTGGAAACAGGCGGGAGCAGTGGCTCGGGTGCGGGGCGCAGGTGCGCGGCAGCAAGAGGTGAACGCCGCGCGGGTGGAGCGGAGTGAGCGGGTGTCGTGCGACGCAGCGAGGGTGGCTCGTGGTGCAAGCGTTCGGGCGAGGTCCCGGGCGGCAGAGCGACGCGGCGCTAGTGCACTGGGCGAGCGAGGAGCGACTCGGCCGAAGCAGGAGCGGAGCTCGGCTAGCGGAGCGGCAACGGCTCAGGCGAGCGGCATGGAGCGCGCAGATGCGTGCGCGCGGGAGGCGTGCGCGACGGCGTGCGCAGGAGCTAGAAGCGCAGGGCGATGGCGTGCGTGCGGTGGCGTACGGGAGCTGGTGGAGCGCGACGTGGCGGCGCGTGCAGGAGCGAGGGGCACGCAGCGCACTGGAGTGCAAGCGCTGGGTGGTCGGAGGACAGGTGGCGCGAGCAACGCTGGAACGCGTGTGCGAGCGCGGGAGTGACGCGGCAAGGCCGGCCGAACACGGATTCGGTAGCAGGAAGCGGAAGAGTAGCTGCACGGCGTGCAGGACGACAATATGCAGGGAGGTCACGCGCGATGCGAGAGAAGTTGCAATGCGGCGGCTGCAGGCTGACCTGCCCAGGGAGCAGTAGAGTCGCGCGTGGAGAACGTCGGGGATCGTTAAGGAGGGAGCCGCGGACGAAGTCAAGCGGCACTGCGAACTGCTCGAGGAGAACGGAGGTGGTCTAGCGCAGACGGTAACGGAAGATGTGATCCTGATGCAGGCAGGCCTCGATCCTCGCGGAAGCAGGGAGGCGCTTATAGCGCGACAAGTCGGAAGGAGGAGTTATGGAGCGAAGGCGGCAGTTAGGTGTGACGAGCTCGGAGGAGCCTCGATGCAACCAAGCACGGCAACCCTACCCGGCAAACTTCTTCGTCAACCACGGAATCTCGTCACCGTCGAACTTTTCTCCGCGCCAATCCTGTTCGCCACGGAAAATCACCTTCCGTCTGTTCTTCTCCATAACCAAGGTTTGCCCTGACCTGCTGAACCTTTCTAATGCCGGCGATTCCTTTGCCGGAATATCGTCAGTAACTTCCTGTTATCTGTTTTCCTAGACCAGGGACTTGATTGCTTCGCTTTAGAAAGTTCTAGGGTGTTTTCTTTAAACGTTTACAAGTTTTATGTTGTACTCTTGAATTAAAAATCTTGATTTGTGATCTAGGTCAAATATTAGGAAATGAATGCTTTATTTATGTCTTTTGTGATATGCATGTGTTATAATTGAGTATAAATTATAGGATGTGTGTATCAGATGGAGAAATGTAATAAGTAGTTAGTCCATCACACGAACGCTCTTATCCCTGCCATCAAGACATTATTCTCGTCTTGGTTGCAATCTCCTTAAGGCCTTTTTCGTATAAGGATTCTTTCTAGTCCCTGTGTATCTGCTGCTTAGCCACTACATCTCGGCAGCTGTGTTTCAGTGTCAGGCTATCAGCCCAGCCACTTAGCATCTGTTTTCTTTAAGTCTATGACGTTTCTGCGTAACAGCTGTCAGTCGATACTTCTACCATCGGCTGATTAGCTGATACGATTGTTATCTTTCTAGTATCGGCTACGGCCGATACAATCCTTTTGTTCTGTCCTACATCGACTGCATATAGTCGATATATCAAAGGTGTATACTCAATCTTAGGGTTCTTGCCATCGACCTATCCAAGCCAATTTTGATTGCTTTTCCATATCGGTTATAGCCGATCGATCCTTAGTCTTCCCATCTCCATATCCACACACTGCTATCAGCCGATTTATCGACTAAGAGATCGGCTATATATCTATCGGCCATATACCCTTAACCACACTCCAATCGGCTATACGTCATCCACTTATGGTGCTAACGTAAACAAGTCGATGCAACCACACTTAGTTACCTAGGATAGCACTTAAGCACATCTCGGTTAAGACACAACTGCTTTAGGAATCACCCCTCTGCCAAAGTAATCGATGCTAAGATCGATCACCTAGGAAACCGATGCACCTTTCCATCGGCTAAACCTCTGTAGTTTCCAATCGGCTCTGTTGTAATCTTCAACAAGTAGCCGATCCAAATTAGTTGTCCTCCTAAAGCTCTGTCTAGGTTTAGTTCAGATCTTTTGGTTGTTATGTGAATAGTGTGTTAGATAAGTGCTGGATTGTAACTTTATTGTGAAATAAAATAGTTTTGTGTGCACGCTTGAATGTAATGTTGCATTACATGTAGATACAACTACTTCGGCAACGGTACTTACGAGATTTCCCCGGAGTCTACGAAGGATGTTCCTGAAGATCAAGTGAACGTCACCAAGGGATTAACTGAAGCCCCGAACCAAAGTTCGGAAGATGTTGACTTACTGACTTCAGACCCACCAGTAAAGGCAAGCCCCGGACATATCCCACTATTTTATTTACACTGCAATCTACGTCTATTATTATTATATCTTGCATTAAGTCTAGGAGCTGTAATGAAACCCTAGATGCATGAATCTTAGGATCCAATGTATTGTACCTGAGTCCTTATCGCTTAGATGCTCTGCTAAATAGGGCCGGTAGAAGTCGAGTGATTTCCTGTCACTCGCGCGATATAGGAGTTACATGTTTACATTTCCGCAGTCACTATAAGGATGACGGACAGGGTCATGTGCTGTATCATGACCTGGAAGTTTACCCTGTCTGTTTTGATAAAAGTTTTAAGGCCGAAATGTATGGTAGTGGTGGCTAAGCGTTTGAACAGTACTAGCCACATGCCGCGAAATATGGTAAAGCGGTAAGCCTAGTAACCGATCGGCCCGGCAAGTGGGTATATTCCCACCACTCGATCTATTTGGTTCTTTTCACGCACCGACCTGTGGGAGTACGTTCTGCATGGCAGACAGGAATACGGGTTTTGTAGTCGCGCTACAGACGTATGTCCTGCACGAGTGATGTGCGTACGGTCCTGCAAGTCGCTTGTGGTGGCCTGCCCACGAGTCGGAATGAAAGGTAAACGGTTGCTTCGGAAAGCCCTGCCGGTAATCCCAAGCGTGTGTGTTAGGTTTACCTTGCAAGGTTAAATTCGATTCGAATCGTCCGCCTCTCACGATGCTTGAGACTGCTTATCCCTTTTACCACATTGAGTAAGAAATGGAACTAATGATGGATAATCTTGATGGATGATAACCACTACCTTGATTGCTCAGTGTAGGTGCCAATCTAGAATAAATACTCAACTAGAATCTGAAAGCTAAAACTTGAAAGTAGTTATACTCTTTGTTGTTTTTCAGCTGGAAATAAACCCAGAACCATTTCAAGCTTTCATGAGTCTAGTTATGGGCTAAAGTATACCCAATTCCGGGTAAGCCTTGCTGAGTATTAGTATACTCAGCCTTGCTAGTTTGATATTTTTCAGGTAAAGCCTTTGAAGACCCCACCCTCTCCTTGCCTTGGTCCTGTGCTCTCCCAGAAGGTTGGTCCATGGAATGGGGTCCGTCCCCGACCAACATTGGTGATACCGAGTGATGTCGTGCCCGGGCTTAGCATGACATTCGTCTTGACGACGTATTGTAAATCTTCGCATATGTTTTCCGCTGCTAATAACCCTAGCTTTAACAGTTTGTAATCTTTTCTCTAAATTTGAAACTTCATGTTTCTTTGGGGCAACCCTTGTTAGGTAATTCTCTATGATGTAAAATGTGATGGTGAATGTATCTCTGGACTCACCTTCGTGTGAGGTAACCTTATTTGATCCTGTGTATCTGTGGTTTATCGGGACGTTACCCGACAGGCCAAGGGATTATACCGATTGAAGCACGTTGGAGCCCTCTGGAGTGGACTCGCGTACTTGAGCCGGTATAATTCAGGTTGGTTCTGCCACAGCTGGTATCAGAGCTATAAGGTTACTCTGGAGATATATTTTACCTTAAAAATGCTTTCAGTATAAAAGTTTGACCAACAAAATGTTTGGTAAAGCCGCGTTGGATTCGTTTAAGGATTGTATTTAGTACGTAAAGCCCTAGGGTAATGTTTATAAGGGAAATAAAGGTGGCTATAGTATATATATATAACCCTAACTACCAGCATTACTTTTCTGTCAAAACTTAAATTCCTGCACAACTCAACTTTACTTTCAGTAACGACATCTTTGATGGTGAGGTAAGAAGGTAAGGATCCTCAGCCAACTGAGGGAGCTTGGCCTTCCTGTCGGTGATGCGAACCGAACGCTGTTTCTCAAGCAGTGGCCTACTTGAGATGCTGCCAATGTACCAACTTCGGTTGATTACATTGGGAGTATATAGTTAGGTACAGGGTATGAACAGCAATACCCCCGCATTTTGCGGTACCCCGTGAATACGTTGTTTCGACGACGTATGTTAACGTTGTCTGTACGGCGGTAATTGTACAGATGCTGTTTCTATAGTGAACAGTAATGATTGGGGACGCTTTCATGACATGCTGGCATGAAAGGTTCAATATATACATATTGTGATTTTCTGCAGGTACACTAACCCCGTTACGTAAGCTTGAACGTAAGAACGACTAGTATATATATAGGGAGAGACGTATTTATATGATGCCACCGTAATTAACCACGTAAGTCCAAGGTTACTTGGCAGTTATTTTTGGTTGTGAGGACGTGTAGAACGTGCATGCATCCTGACCTCTTGGTTTGATCTGATTGCCTTGGTTATTACGTTGATGTACTGAAACACGTGCTTGTATCTGAATGCCTGTTTTGACTCTGTGTGGTAGGAGCCAACGTAATCTGCTAGGCTAACCTGAAGTGAGAAGATCTTTTATGAATCTAGTGGGATGGGTCATGTCTGGACCTTATCACCGATCTTAGCTTGACCGCTAAATCAAATCCTTGATTTTGCTTTAAATCTGTTTCGGCAGAATCATTGAACTTCTCCTTTGATAGTTAAACCTTGATAACTATCATCAAACCCGTCAATCCATCATTTAGTTATCCATTTATCCTCTCCTGATGTTGTACCTTACTTTGTTGGCTATTCTGGTTACAACATCCGAAAAGATATACCTTCAATTCTTGCTCAGATGCTTTTGGATAAATTAAAAAGATTTATGACAACAATTACTTTTTGGATACAATTCTCCCAGCAAAAGTCATGCATCATAACCCATACCATCTTTGATCAATGCATGGTGTTGCATTGTCATCGAAGATCCGTAGACTGACTAACGGGTGCGCCTTTAGTATAGCTTTGGGTTGTCTTCGGTTTCCTAAGATCCATCTTGTTGCTGTTGGCACTACAAGGTTATTATTCCTCTTTTGTGGTGGTGTTTAATCACATGACCATGATGCCGTGTCGGAACCTAAGGCCTCATGTGCACTGCAGTCACATGATTGAGCCATTAGGGGCGCACTGGTGACTAGGTACATGTGACGTAACAACACTGCAATCTCTTCTTATGCAACCTTACTAGTGTCCTAACTTCTAATCCTTGTCTAAGGATATAGAGCTACCCAGGTGTTCGTTACGAGAGAACGGCTGTAGAGTGCGACTCATATGCATCATTAACTCATAAGGGTATGCATCATACTTCATGCATTTCATATGTGCATGCATTGCAAGTATCATCATCCTTGCATCATGGTGTCTGCATCATTTGGTCAGCATCATGATAATTGCCTTGTGGCATATGCACCATTTCAGTCGTGTATGGAATCCTCCATTCTCGTGTTGCACCATTATTGTAATCATAAAACTCAAACAATGCATCACGATCATGGATGGAGCATTTTGTCATTATTCCTTGATTGCATCGGTCTCAATAGGCATGTTTTGCAATAACATCATCTAAAATTATTTAAGTAATAAACTCTGCGCAAGAATATTTCAAACATCACTTTGTCAATCCCTTGTACTATCCTTACTTATTGTCCATGAGTTTTGTGATGAATGTCATCGACATTTATCGTCCTTATGTATAATCTCTTATCTTGTTAAACTCATCTATGTACCATCTCTTCATGTTTTCGTTATACTCATCTCATCATACTCTCGTCATCAACCTCAATCTTCTCTGGTATGTTTGTTTCCTGTTACTTTCGATGAGTGAAATGTTTCTCTTCCCTTAAGAGTCTTTCGTCCGAATCTCGGGACGAGATTCTTTTTAGGGGGGAGGGCTGTGACAGTTCATGTGTTTGTAAACTAGGCATATAATTTGTTAGTGTGAAATATGTATTGTTTATATAAAGCTTATGTGAGTTTATGTGAAACTTTTGAAAATTTAAAAGTACAAGTTAAAAGGGTATTTTTGTAATTACAGAAAAACCTAGGGTTGTTTTTGCAAAATGTATTTGGGAAAGGATAATTTTAAAATAAGTGAAAGGTGGTTTTGTAAACATATTTTCCTTATTTTATCTCTTGTAAAAATATATATTTATTTACCCAAAAAGCTGCATTTGAAATGCATATGTTGAAGTGGGTAAAAAGTTAGGGTAAAATGGTAAAAATAAGGGTATTTGTATAATTTTATAAAAGTGTAAGTCCTTTTATGCAAATGTTTGATTTACAAAAGTAACTTTCAAATTTACTTAGGACTAAAGTGTAAAAGATGCAAGTCATCATGACACGTCTATCCAATCATTATGACGAGTCTATCCCGTCATTATGATGTGTCATAAATGCTTGCATTTAGGTCCTAAATTTTATAAAATTTCACTATTTAGGACAAAAGTAATTCAAATCCGACTTTTGTTCAAGGATTCACGTGTAAAAAAATATAAGTTTTGAATTTTTGAACTTGAGCCCTAAAGCAATGTTGTAGAGTTTGAAAAACTCTCCAACTTTCGTTTTGGGCATTTCTTCATTTGAGTTTTGGATTGATGGGAAATTTTGTTTTACAAACAGGTCCCTGCAGTTTTTCCATATTGCGCATAAGTCCTTGGGGAAAACCATTCCTCTTTCTTCTCTGTTCTCTCTCTGACTTATCCTCTCCTGGCATTTCTTGTTCTGGCGCCTATCTCTCTCTTTCCCTGCTTTTTCCCCTCCCTCTCTCTCTTCCATCCACCGGCACAGGGAGCAGCTGGCGCATGAGCTCGGCCGGGCGGCCCGAGCGGCGGGGCTCCGGGCGTGCGCAAGGGCGGAGCACGCGGTGCCAGAGCTGGGCGCTGGGCGCGCGGGCGTCGCGGGAGGCGAGCGGCGGCTCGGCTCGGCCGCAGGCGGAGCGCGCGCAGGGCGCAGGGGAGCCAGCGGCGCGGCTGGCGGGAGCAGCGCGCGGGCGGCGGTGGCTCGGCGCGGGCTCGGTCGGCTCGCGGGGCGAGCGGTGGCGCGGCCCTGGCGGCGGCGCGGCTCGGCCCGAGCGGCGCGCAGGCGCACGGCGCGGGCGCGTGCGCGCAGGCGTATGCGGAGGCGGGGGCGAGCTGCTGGTGGCGCGGCTCGGCTGGCGGGCCCGGCGCAGGGGCAGCAGCAGGCCCAGGAGGCGCTGCGCAGGGCATGACCCCAGGCGCCAGACGGTGCGGGCAAGCGCGTGGAAACAGGCGGGTGCAGTGGCTCGGGTGCGGGGCGCAGGTGCGCGGCAGCAAGAGGTGAACGCCGCGCGGGTGGAGCGGAGTGAGCGGGTGTCGTGCGACGCAGCGAGGGTGGCTCGTGGTGCAAGCGTTCGGGCAAGGTCCCGGGCGGCAGAGCGACGCGGCGCTAGTGCACTGGGCGAGCGAGGAGCGACTCGGCCGAAGCAGGAGCGGAGCTCGGCTAGCGTTGCGGCAACGGCTCAGGCGAGCGGCATGGAGCGCGCAGATGCGTGCGCGCGGGAGGCGTGCGCGACGGCGTGCGCAGGAGCTAGAAGCGCAGGGCGATGGCGTGCGTGCGGTGGCGTACGGGAGCTGGTGGAGCGCGACGTGGCGGCGCGTGCAGGAGCGAGGGGCACGCAGCGCACTGGAGTGCAAGCGCTGGGTGGTCGGAGGACAGGTGGCGCGAGCAACGCTGGAACGCGTGTGCGAGCGCGGGAGTGACGCGGCAAGGCCGGCCGAACACGGATTCGGTAGCAGGAAGCGGAAGAGTAGCTGCACGGCGTGCAGGACGACAATATGCAGGGAGGTCACGCGCGATGCGAGAGAAGTTGCAATGCGGCGGCTGCAGGCTGACCTGCCCAGGGAGCAGTAGAGTCGCGCGTGGAGAACGTCGGGGATCGTTAAGGAGGGAGCCGCGGACGAAGTCAAGCGGCACTGCGAACTGCTCGAGGAGAACGGAGGTGGTCTAGCGCAGACGGTAACGGAAGATGTGATCCTGATGCAGGCAGGCCTCGATCCTCGCGGAAGCAGGGAGGCGCTTATAGCGCGACAAGTCGGAAGGAGGAGCTATGGAGCGAAGGCGGCAGTTAGGTGTGATGAGCTCGGAGGAGCCTCGATGCAACCAAGCACGGCAACCCTACCCGGCAAACTTCTTCGTCAACCACGGAATCTCGTCACCGTCGAACTTTTCTCCGCGCCAATCCTGTTCGCCACGGAAAATCACCTTCCGTCTGTTCTTCTCCATAACCAAGGTTTGCCCTGACCTGCTGAACCTTTCTAATGCCGGCGATTCCTTTGCCGGAATATCGTCAGTAACTTCCTGTTATCTGTTTTCCTAGACCAGGGACTTGATTGCTTCTCTTTAGAAAGTTCTAGGGTGTTTTCTTTAAACGTTTACAAGTTTTATGTTGTACTCTTGAATTAAAAATCTTGATTTGTGATCTAGGTCAAATATTAGGAAATGAATGCTTTATTTATGTCTTTTGTGATATGCATGTGTTATAATTGAGTATAAATTATAGGATGTGTGTATTAGATGGAGAAATGTAATAAGTAGTTAGTCCATCACACGAACGCTCTTATCCCTGCCATCAAGACATTATTCTCGTCTTGGTTGCAATCTCCTTAAGGCCTTTTTCGTATAAGGATTCTTTCTAGTCCCTGTGTATCTGCTGCTTAGCCACTACATCTCGGCAGCTGTGTTTCAGTGTCAGGCTATCAGCCCAGCCACTTAGCATCTGTTTTCTTTAAGTCTATGACGTTTCTGCGTAACAGCTGTCAGTCGATACTTCTACCATCGGCTGATTAGCTGATACGATTGTTATCTTTCTAGTATCGGCTACGGCCGATACAATCCTTTTGTTCTGTCCTACATCGACTGCATATAGTCGATATATCAAAGGTGTATACTCAATCTTAGGGTTCTTGCCATCGACCTATCCAAGCCAATTTTGATTGCTTTTCCATATCGGTTATAGCCGATCGATCCTTAGTCTTCCCATCTCCATATCCACACACTGCTATCAGCCGATTTATCGACTAAGAGATCGGCTATATATCTATCGGCCATATACCCTTAACCACACTCCAATCGGCTATACGTCATCCACTTATGGTGCTAACGTAAACAAGTCGATGCAACCACACTTAGTTACCTAGGATAGCACTTAAGCACATCTCGGTTAAGACACAACTGCTTTAGGAATCACCCCTCTGCCAAAGTAATCGATGCTAAGATCGATCACCTAGGAAACCGATGCACCTTTCCATCGGCTAAACCTCTGTAGTTTCCAATCGGCTCTGTTGTAATCTTCAACAAGTAGCCGATCCAAATTAGTTGTCCTCCTAAAGCTCTGTCTAGGTTTAGTTCAGATCTTTTGGTTGTTATGTGAATAGTGTGTTAGATAAGTGCTGGATTGTAACTTTATTGTGAAATAAAATAGTTTTGTGTGCACGCTTGAATGTAATGTTGCATTACATGTAGATACAACTACTTCGGCAACGGTACTTACGAGATTTCCCCGGAGTCTACGAAGGATGTTCCTGAAGATCAAGTGAACGTCACCAAGGGATTAACTGAAGCCCCGAACCAAAGTTCGGAAGATGTTGACTTACTGACTTCAGACCCACCAGTAAAGGCAAGCCCCGGACATATCCCACTATTTTATTTACACTGCAATCTACGTCTATTATTATTATATCTTGCATTAAGTCTAGGAGCTGTAATGAAACCCTAGATGCATGAATCTTAGGATCCAATGTATTGTACCTGAGTCCTTATCGCTTAGATGCTCTGCTAAATAGGGCCGGTAGAAGTCGAGTGATTTCCTGTCACTCGCGCGATATAGGAGTTACATGTTTACATTTCCGCAGTCACTATAAGGATGACGGACAGGGTCATGTGCTGTATCATGACCTGGAAGTTTACCCTGTCTGTTTTGATAAAAGTTTTAAGGCCGAAATGTATGGTAGTGGTGGCTAAGCGTTTGAACAGTACTAGCCACATGCCGCGAAATATGGTAAAGCGGTAAGCCTAGTAACCGATCGGCCCGGCAAGTGGGTATATTCCCACCACTCGATCTATTTAGTTCTTTTCACGCACCGACCTGTGGGAGTACGTTCTGCATGGCAGACAGGAATACGGGTTTTGTAGTCGCGCTACAGACGTATGTCCTGCACGAGTGATGTGCGTACGGTCCTGCAAGTCGCTTGTGGTGGCCTGCCCACGAGTCGGAATGAAAGGTAAACGGTTGCTTCGGAAAGCCCTGCCGGTAATCCCAAGCGTGTGTGTTAGGTTTACCTTGCAAGGTTAAATTCGATTCGAATCGTCCGCCTCTCACGATGCTTGAGACTGCTTATCCCTTTTACCACATTGAGTAAGAAATGGAACTAATGATGGATAATCTTGATGGATGATAACCACTACCTTGATTGCTCAGTGTAGGTGCCAATCTAGAATAAATACTCAACTAGAATCTGAAAGCTAAAACTTGAAAGTAGTTATACTCTTTGTTGTTTTTCAGCTGGAAATAAACCCAGAACTATTTCAAGCTTTCATGAGTCTAGTTATGGGCTAAAGTATACCCAATTCCGGGTAAGCCTTGCTGAGTATTAGTATACTCAACCTTGCTAGTTTGATGTTTTTCAGGTAAAGCCTTTGAAGACCCCACCCTCTCCTTGCCTTGGTCCTGTGCTCTCCCAGAAGGTTGGTCCATGGAATGGGGTCCGTCCCCGACCAACATTGGTGATACCGAGTGATGTCGTGCCCGGACTTAGCATGACATTCGTCTTGACGACGTATTGTAAATCTTCGCATATGTTTTCCGCTGCTAATAACCCTAGCTTTAACAGTTTGTAATCTTTTCTCTAAATTTGAAACTTCATGTTTCTTTGGGGCAACCCTTGTTAGGTAATTCTCTATGATGTAAAATGTGATGGTGAATGTATCTCTGGACTCACCTTCGTGTGAGGTAACCTTATTTGATCCTGTGTATCGGTGGTTTATCGGGACGTTACCCGACAGGCCAAGGGATTATACCGATTGAAGCACGTTGGAGCCCTCTGGAGTGGACTCGCGTACTTGAGCCGGTATAATTCAGGTTGGTTCTGCCACATCCGGGTTGGCCGGGGATGGGTCCCACTCCACGGACCAACCATCAGGCAGAGGGTAGGGCCACAGTACAGGCAGAGCTGGGTCAGCAGGAGCATTACCTGAACAAAAGTTATAAAGCAAGGCTGAGTATTCTAATACTCAGCAAGGCTTACCCGGTGATGGTATACATAGTCATATAACTAGACTCATGAAATCTGGTAATGGTCGTGGGATAAATTTTTAGCGGAAAAGCAACTAAAAGTAGGTCCTTATTTTCCTCTTTTAGCTTTGAAATTCTAGTAGAATATCCATTCTAGGTGAGCATCTAAATCTATACAAGCATGGTATAATCTTTAGTCATTCATCATTTTGATAATATTAAAATAATTGTTCTTGTTACTCAATATGACAAAGGGATTAACCAGTCTCAATCATCGTGAGAAGCGGACGATTCTGAATCGAATTTAACCTTGCAAGGTAAACCTAACTCACATGCTTGGAATACCGAAGGGTTGTTCCGAAGCAACCGTTTACCTCTCATTCCGACTCGTGGACAGGTCCACCACAAGCGACTGCAGGACCATACGCACTTCCAAAGTGCAGGACGTACGTGTGTAGCGCGACTATAAAACCCGTACTCCTGGTTGCCCTTGCAACACGTATTCCCACACGTCGAACATAAGTAACCAGAAGAAGCAAGACGAGTGGTGGGAGGTATGTCCACTCCTCGGGCCGATTGGCTACTAGGCTTACCGCTTACCATATTTTGCGGCATGTGGTTAGTACTTTCAAACGCTTAACCCCGATCACCACACGCTGCGACCTTATCAAGTTCAACAACACAGACGGGGTATCATCTCAGCCATGATACCTCATAAAACTCCCATCCGTTATCCTTATAGTGATAACAGAGATGTAAGCATTACAACTCCTATATCGCGCGAGTGACAGGAAATCACCCGACTTCTACCGTCCCTATTAGCATAGCAGCTAGCCGGACTCAAGTGCTAGTATTCAATACATTGGTTCCTAGGAGAATGCAACTAGGGTTTCAAGCAATTCCTAAGAACTTAATGCATAGAATACGTAAATAGATATAGATTGCAGTGTAATTAAAATAGTGGGTTATGTCCGGAGCTTGCCTTCTTGAGTAGGGTTGAGGGCAGTAGGATCAAGGTCTTCTGAACCTTGGTTCGGAGTTTCAGTTGGATTCTCGACGGTGTCTCCGGAATCTCCAGGAGTTTCTTCGGCTTGGTTCGCGATCAACTCATAATCACCGTCGGTGAGGGTAAACGGTTCTACATGATATGCAAGACAAATAACATTAGGAAAAAGTGCACTCTTTTATTTGAGTCACATCAAAAATTATGTTTTAAAAGATTAACACTTCAAGAAGTGCTGAAACAAAGAAGATTTTAGTCTAAACTTATGCTTGATGCTTAACTTATAACCACATCATTGAATTAATTCAAGATAAGTATTAAAACATATATTAGGGTTAAATTCAAATTTAAATTTGAATTTAAACTTTGAGTAAAGAGTGTTATAGAATTTTGAATACTTAAAAATAGATCACTTAATAATTCATGAGCAAGAGATCTAATTAGTTAAATTTTAAAAGGTATGTTTAGCTAATTCTAGTTCAAAATAATGTGGAATGATTAACCTAAAAGAATTTAAATTATAACATGAGTTTAGATTTAGAAATTTTACATCACTTTATATATCATCTATAGAAATTTTGCATGCCAAAATCACAAACAACAAGGTCAACATGTAGGAATTAAGGACTTTATACTCCCTTGTTTCAAATTTGAAAAAGATTCAAAAATATTTGGTTTCATATCAAACTCTTTTAATAAAAGTTATAGAGTTCATAATCTAGTTTCTAACAAAACAAGTATTGTTAATTTTGGAATTTTCTACGATTTGTTATGCATTTTACAAGATAGCATAAACACACCACATGAAATAACAGATACTCGGGGGGGGGGGGGGGAGGGTCTCGGTAATTTTGCACTGGAACTCCTGGAACAAAGAATCTAATCGCGAAATGGTCCTTGCTCAACCATGGCGACGGCCGGCCCGTCGGCCTCGACGGCGTTCTCGCCGGCGGCGAGCACCCCGGCCAAGAGGGCGAGCAAAGCACTAACTACAGGCCCTAAGGAGCACACAGGACGAGGGGGCGCAGGATGGGCAGTAGTAAAATAGAGCGGCCGACGGGAGAGTGCGGCGGCCGTGGCGGCGCATCGCCGTTCCCGGCGAAGGGCCGGCGAACATGGGCCAAGGAAGGGCGCATGAGCATCAGTGGATCACCGGGGAGCTATTTGTATACCTGGTGGAGCGGGGAATCGGGTGGTGAAAGTTGTCGACGAGAGGACCAAGCTCGGGCGGCTCCGGTAGGCGGCGGCTCGGGGCAAGGAAAATTCCGGCGAAGGGGCGGCCGGAGCTGGACTGGCTCGAGCTGAGGGGCAAGGGGAGAGGGTGAGGAGGCACTAGGTTGGCAGAATTTGAGAAGGGTGGTGCTGTTGGGACGAATTCCGGTGAGGAACGACGGCGGCAGCGGTTCTGTGCTGGATGGTCGCCGGAAAGAGAATGGAGCAATGCAGTGGGGAGAGGAGGAAAAGAAGCCAGGTTTGTAGCGGCACGGGTTCACAGAAGAGAGGGAAAACAAGAGAAGGAAGGGAGGGTCACGACCGGGCTCTGAATTGCGGCGGCGAGGTGGCGGCCGGCAAGCACCCGAGGCACCGTGGCGCGTAGAGAAGGGGACAGCCGGGAGGAGCTACGGCGGCGGCCAGGGCTAGGGCGACACGTGGGGGAGGGTAGCAGGAGTCGAACGGCGGTGAGGCAGGGCGAGGCAGGGCCAGGGGAGGTGTTCTGTCGCCGGCGCCAGAGGTGAAGCGGGGAAGAGCAGAGGGGGTGCAGAGGAAGAAGAAGGGGAAAGAAGCCAAGGACTGATTTGCAAAACCTTGAAAGCTTAGGGGTCTGCCTGTAAACTAAAAATTCCCACTGATTTAAGGATCAAATGAGAAAAGTCCCAAAATGAAAGTTGTAGAATTTTTCAAACTCTACAAGTTTGTTTTAGGACTCAAATTCAAAAACCCAAAGTTTTCAGCATTACTTGTTAAGTTTTGAATTAAGTAAAATTTAAATTACTCATGTCCTTACCAAACAAGATTTTGATTAAATTTTTGACATATTTGCAAACATTCATAGAATGTCATGATGACAATTAATTTTTTACAAATAAGTCCTTAAGTAAGCATAAAAATTACTTTTACCCCTCACTTTTTACACAAAAGACCCTGTAACCTATATTTTTACACATAGGCCCTTGTCTTTACTTAAGGGCTTATTTCACCTTATGACCATACCCCAAAACACACACCTTGCACATAAAGACTTGCAATGCATGAAAATTTTCAAATACACCCTTAACACCTATGTCTATTACATCCAAGGTTTACTTTTTATGAATCTTATTACCTGGATGTCACAGGGTCGATCCCGAAAATGCAAGCCAGATGATCTCATCGCGACTGTGGATCATCCCTCGCGAGGCAAGAAGTCGACGATGCCGGAGGAGTTCGAGAAACTCCTGCAGAAGAAATGCCCATGACATCAAGGTGCCAATCACGCGGCAATCGATTGCTACCATCTACGGAGGACATTCAGCAATTCCGGTGGTGGCAAGAAGAACAAGAAGCCAGTGGACAAAGAACCCGAAGACGACGACCAAGGGCGCAATGCGAAGTTCCAGGATGCTTCAAAGATTGTCAACGTCATCTTCAGGGGAGATGGAGACTTTGGTTCCAGGCGGGAACAAAAATTGCTTCTCCGGGAGATCATGTCCGTCGAGCCGGCGGCACCACGACCACTCCGCTGGTCAGAGGTGCCCATCTCGTTCTCCCACAATGATCAGTGGATAAGCTTTTCATAGCCTGGTAAATTCCCCCTGGTCCTGGACCCGGTGGTGGTAGAAGTCAGGCTTACCAAGGTGCTCATCGACGGTGGGAATGGCCTCAACCTCATCTTCGCCGGCACTTTGAGAAAGATGGGTCTTGACTTCACGGACATGCTGGTTCCAAGCAAGTCTCCTTTCTAGGGCATTGTCTCAGGTAATGCGGCGCACCCACTTGGCACGGTGGTTCTTCCAGTCACTTTCGGCACGAGGGAGAACTACCGCATCGAGTTCATTAAATTCAAAGTTGCTAACTTCGAATCTTCTTATCATGCTATACTGGGTCATCCAGCACTTGCCAAATTTATGGCACTGCCGCATTATATTTATCTGCTTCTTAAGATGCCAGGACAAAGTGGGGTACTCAATCTCCGTGGTGACTTGAAGAAGTCATATGATTGCAGCCAGGAGGCGATCCAATATGCTTCGACTGCGCGTGTGCCAAATGCTTCAGGGAAAGTACTCGCGGCCGCGCAGCAGCTCTCCCAAGCCGGGCTGGAGATCCCTTCAAGAAAGGCCAGCAAGTCGAGCATCCAGTCGACTGGTGATGTGGCCCTCAAGTCGATCCAGCTCCAGGAGGGTGACTCATCTAAGACCGCCGTCATCGGCGCAGGCTTAGGTTAGAAATAGGAACTCACGCTCTTCAGTTTCCTTCGGGCTAACCGAGACATATTCGCGTGTGTCAGACCCGGGGCTACGGGGCTGTGTACATCAAGGAGTCCATATTGGGCTAGAGGATAGGACATGTCCTGTACCTTATTTATGTTGTATTCTACCCGCATGCGGAGTAGAACTAGTCGATACAGAAGGAAACTACTCGAGTTGTACTTGAGTGCGATTCCTAAACTAGTATCAAGCTAGGATTCATGTAACCCTGTCCCCCCGGATATATAAGGGCGGGCAGGGACCCCCTCAAGACCAAGATCACCAGATCAACATCAAGGCAATACAAACCATCATACAGGACGTAGGGCATTACGCATATTGCGGCCTGAACCTGTCTAAATCTTGTGTTGTCTGCACCTTCGAGTTCCTGATCTCGGCGCTCCCAACCCAAAACCTACCACCTTTTGTATACCCCTCGGTGGGCAGCCGGATAAAACCCGACAGCTGGCGCGCCAGGTAGGGGTGCGCATCAGAGATCCGCTGGAGAACTCGATGGCTCTTTTCAAGTTCCCCAGTCCTGTGCTCCCTGAGGGCACAACTTTCATTTTTGGATCATGGGTCTGCGCTGCCAACAGCGCAGGCGGATTCTGTCGGCACATCGTCGACGACACCATCAAGCTAAAAACACTCGCCACAAGGCTCGATGACTTTGTCAATAATCTCGACAAGTTGCCATTTTTTGATTCTGCCAGGGAAACCGAGGCAGAGTCTGTCACTACTGTTCCTTTCTCCGCGTTGGAGAAGGACTTGGACTCTCTGCTCCAGGCTGGGGGTTCCGATGCCACCGCATATCGGGGGGCTGAGGATCACCTGGCCACTTGTGGGCTGATGATCACCACCACCTCCGAAGGACGAATCGTTCATTGGAAGGGAATGGATCTGTCCGATCTACTTGGACATGAACACCGCTTGGTAGCCCACCTTGAACCTTTGCCTTTTCAGGAGGGCAGGGCGTTGGCTACCATCACCGAGGGCTCGACTGAACTAGTCGAAGCCTCCTCTGAAGAACTTGCAACCCGCCAAGTGCTGATGGCGGAGGAGGGGGACGACGATGCCCTCATCCCCATCGGCGCACTTGATGGGATATCAGAAGACGAAGACACTGCCGATGCTGTCGACGAGAACGGCGCCGAGCACAACACGCGGCGAGCCAGGAACAGAGCTCATGCGGTTCGTAGAAGGCGGGCCAACGAGCGCATACATTCTGCACAGCGCGAACTCGATGCTGAATTCGCCGCCGCAGATGAACGCGGCTTCAGACTCCTGTGGCCAACATCGCTCGGGTAACAGCGCTACTCGAGCGAAGTAACAATCCCACCGTTCGACAAGCGCTACGCTACGCCCAACGGGCATGGATCCAGCTGGACCAGCAGGCCCCGGCATCATTCGTCGGGGACGAGCGCGTTGGAGACAGCCGGAGCCAGGCCCCAAGTCGACCAACAGGCGATCACCCGCGACCCCAACGCAGCAATAACAACGATGGTGCGGGTGGGAGTCAGGTCACCGGAGGGAGGCGGCAGCCACCTCCGGTGAAAAACCTGAGGCAGCCCAACCGCCCACGTCAACAACCGGACCTTCGCCAGAAGATCAATGAGGGGCGCGACGTCTGGTCAGTCCTCGACTCGAGGCGACGGGAACGCGAGGTAGCTGAGCGGAACGATGCTGACTGCAGCGATCGTTTTCCTGCGTTCACAACGAGATTAAACAGCTACAAGTACCCGGAGGGTTTCAAGCCGATCGGCATCACCAAGTGTGACGGTAAGCAGGCCCCCCAACAATGGCTCCGCTGTTACTCCACTGCCATTGAGGTGGCCGGTGGCTCCGACGCTACCAAAATCATCTACTTTCCGATGGCTTTGGAGCCTGCACCGCTGACCTGGCTGGAAAGCCTCCCCAACAACTCCATCGACTCCTGGGAGGGCCTCAAGAAGGTTTTCATCGACAACTTCCAGGGGGCGATAACCCGTGCAGGAACCCGGCACGACCTCGCCCAGTGCAAGCAGGAGCGTAACGAACACCTCCGGTCCTACACCCGCCGTTTCTTCAACGTGCGGGCCACCATCGCCAACATCACGGAAGAGGACATCATCGACTGCTTCTACAACGGCCTAACAGACCCAGGTATATATCATGATTTTGGGCGTAACAGGCCGAAGACGGTTGCAGGACTACGTGACATGATGCACGACTGGTCCGAACAAGAAGAAAAGATGCGCGAGAGGTTTCCAAGACGCACCGACCTCAACCAGAAGCGCAACAACGACACCCGGGCTGACAAAGGCCAGCGGAACTTTTCGGGTTCTTCCCGAAAACGCAAGCCAGATGATCTCATCACGGCTGTGGAATGTCCTCCGCGGGGCAAGAATTCGACAACACAGGAGCAGTTTGAAAAGCGCCTGCAGAAGAAGTGCCTATGGTGCGTCAACTCCAAACACGCAGCGATCGACTGCTTTCAACTCAAGCGCACCTTTGGCTCCCCTGGAAACGGCAAGAAGAACAAGTCGACGGGCAAAGAGCCCGAAGATGAGGACCAAGAAGATAAATCTAAGACAGCCAAGTTCCAGGATGCCTCCAAGACCATCAATGTTATCTTTGGTGGTGATGAAGATTTTTGTTCCAAGCGAGAACAGAAGTTGCTGCTACGGAAAATTCTATCCATCGAGCCGGCGGTACCACGACCACTCCGATGGTCAGAGGTCCCCATATCATTTTCTCATACTGACCAGTGGACCAGCTTTTCTGAGCCTGGGAAGTTTCCACTGGTGCTGGATCCCATGGTCGCAGAAGTTAAGCTCACTCGGGTTCTCATCGATGGCGGGAGCGGACTTAATCTTATCTTCGCCAGTACGCTGAAGAAGATGGGTCTGGACCTGGCCAACATGCTTGCTCCGAGCAAGGCTCCTTTTTACGGTATTGTCCCTGGCAATGCCGCGCACCCGCTTGGAACGGTCGTTCTCCCAGTCACTTTCGGGATGAGGGAGAATTACCGAACCGAGTTGATCAAGTTCGAGGTGGCCAACTTCGAATCTTCCTACCACGCTATACTGGGGAGGCCGGCGCTCGCTAAGTTCATGGCGGTGCCGCATTACGTCTACTTACTTCTCATGATGCCAGGACGCAGCGGTGTGCTCACGCTCCGAGGTGACTTGAAGAAGTCCTATGATTGCAACCAAGAGACCATCCAGTATGCATCGACTTCCCGCGTGCCAGATGCTTCCGGAGAAGTACTCGCAGCCACACAGCAACTTTCTCAAGCCGAGCTGGACATCCCGACGAAGAAGGCGAGCCAATCAGGCGTCAAGTCGACAGGCGATGTGGCTCTCAAGTCGATCCAGCTCCAAGAAGGCGACTCATCCAAGACAGCCATCATCGGCGCGGGCTTGGGTGACAAATAGGAACTCGCGCTCGTCAGTTTTCTGCGGGCTAACCGAGACATATTCGCATGGAAACCATCAGATATGCCAGGGGTGCCCAAGGAGCTGATCGAGCATAGTCTTAATGTGTACCCACAAGCTGTACCAAAGAAGCAACGACTTCGTCGTTTTTCCCCTGATAAACGGGAGGCTATCAAACGGGAAATAGCTAAACTCCTCGCGGCTGGATTCATTAAAGAAGTAATCCACCCAGAGTGGGTAGCTAACCCTGTTCTTGTATTGAAAAAGAACAAAGAATGGAGAATGTGTGTCGATTATACCGATCTCAACAAGCATTGCCCGAAGGATCACTTTGGGCTCCCTCGCATCGATCAGGTAGTCGACTCAACCGTAGGTTGCGTACTGCTATGTTTCCTTGATTGTTATTCAGGGTACCATCAGATTGCTCTCAAGGAGGAAGACCAAATCAAGACCGCGTTCATCACCCCGTTTGGGACTTATGCCTACAAGACGATGTCCTTCGGGTTGAAAAATGCAGGCGCTACCTATCAGCGTGCAATCCAGATGTGCTTCGCTGATCAGTTACACCGGAATGTGGAAGCCTACGTGGACGACGTGGTCGTGAAGACCAGAAGTCCCAAGGGCCTGATCGCGGATCTGGAGGAAACTTTCGCCAGCCTACAGAAATACCGATGGAAGCTCAATCCGACCAAGTGCGTTTTCGGCGTTCCTTCGGGTAAATTGCTCGGGTTCATCGTGAGTAACCGGGGCATCGAGGCCAACCCGGAAAAGATCACTGCCATCACTGATATGGGGGCACCTGCCACAATCAAAGATGTGCAAAAACTTATAGGGTGCATGGCAGCCCTTAACAGGTTCATCTCCCGACTCGGGGAGAGAGGACTTCCTTTTTTCAAGCTCTTGAAGCGCCAAGATAAATTTCACTGGACAGAGGAAGCCGAGCGGGCCCTGCAGGACCTCAAACAGCACCTACAGTCGCCCCCAATCCTCACAGCACCATTGCCGGGTGAGACCCTCTTACTTTACATTGCGGCAACTACCCATGTTATCAGCAGTGCCATTGTTGTCGAGCGCTCCGAGGAAGGCCATGCGTTTGGTGTGCAGAGGCCTGTTTACTTCGTCAGCGAAGTACTCTCAGAATCTAAGGTGCGGTACCCGGCAGTCCAGAAGCTTCTTTATGGCATACGGATTACTTCACGGAAGTTACGCCACTACTTCGAAGAATACCGGATCACCGTGATCACAGACTTCCCGTTGGCGGATATCCTACACAATCAGGACGCCACGGGCCGTATTTCAAAGTGGGCAGTGGAACTAGGGGCTTTGTCGATCGACTTCAAGCCACGCACTGTGATCAAGTCCCAAGCTCTAGTCGACTTCATGGCAGAGTGGAGGGAAAATCAAGTTCCAATTCCAGTCAACAAGCCAGAGCACTGGACCATGTATTTCGATGGTTCTCTCAAGCTCGACGGCGGTGGCGCTGGCGTGTTGTTCATATCCCCAAGAGGCGAACAACTCAAGTACGTCCTCCAAATCCTCTGGGAGGTATCTAACAATGAAGCCGAGTATGAAGCCTTGCTTCACGGGCTTCGTTTGGCGATATCACTAGGGATCAAGTGGCTACTTGTCTACGGTGATTCTCTTTTGGTCGTCCAGCAAGTCAACAAAGAGTGGGACTGCAACAAAGATACCATGGAGGCCTATGTACAAGAGGTCTGCAAACTAGAGAACAAATTCTCTGGCTTAGAAGTTCATCATGTGCTACGGGAGCACAATGTCGCCGCTGATGCCTTGTCTAAGCTGGGTTCAACCCGAGCGCAAGTCCCAGCAGGGGTATTCGTACAAGAGTTGAAGCAACCGTCCATCAGCCCTTCTGTGGTAGAACCAACCTGAATTATACCGGCTCAAGTACGCGAGTCCACTCCCGAGGGCTCCAACGTGCTTCAAACGGTATAATCCCTTGGCCTTTCGGGTAACGTCTCGATAAACCACCGATACACAGGATCAAATAAGGTTACCTCACACGAAGGTGAGTCCAGAGATACAATCACCATCACATTTTACACCACAGAGAATTACATTACAAGAGTTTTCAAGAGTAGTACGAAGATCCAAAATTTAGAGAAAACATTACACACTGTTAAAGGTATGGTTTTTAGCAGCGGAAAACATACGCAATGATTTACAATACGTCGTCAAGACGGATGTCATGCTAAGCCCTGACACGACATCACTCGAGATCACCAATATTGGCCGGGGACGGATCCCATTCCACGGACCAACCTTCTGAAAGAGCACAGGGCCAAGGCAAGGGAAGAGTAGGGTCTTCAAGACATTACCTGCAAAACATATAACTAGCAAGGCTGAGTATACTAATACTCAGCAAGTCTTACCCGGGATTGGGTATACTTTAACCCATAACTAGACTTATGAAGGCTTATAATAGTTCTGGGTTTAGTTTCAGCTGAAAAGCAACTAAGAGTAGATCCTTATTTTCAACTTTTAGCTTTCAAGTTCTATGTGATTATCCATTCTAGATAAGCACTTATAACTAAGCAAGCAAGGTAGAGCTCTTTATCTCAACCATCAGTATTACTCATCATATAGTTGCTCTTGTTACTCTGTGTGATAAAGGGGATAAGCAGTCTCATTCATCGTGAGAGGCGGACAATTCCTGAATCGAAATTCAACCTTGCAAGGTAAACCTAACACACACGCTTGGAACATCCAACGATAGTTCCGAAGCAACCGTTTGCCTTTCATTCCAACTCGTGGACAGGTCCACCACAAGCGACTGCAGGACCATACGCACTTCCAAAGTGCAGGACGTACGTCTGTAGCACGACTACAAAACCCGTACTCCTGGTTGCCCTTGCAACACGTATTCCCACACGTCGAACATAAGTAACCAGAAGAAGCAAGACGAGTGGTGGGAGGTATGTCCACTCCTCGGGCCGATTGGCTACTAGGTTTGCCGCTTACCCAAAACTCACGGCATGTGGTTAGTACTTTCAAACGCTTAACCCCGATCGGCACACACCGCGACCTTATCAATTTCAACAACACAGACGGGGTATCACCTCAACCATGATACCTCACAAAACTCCCGTCCGTTATCCTTATAGTGATAACAGGAATGTAAACATTACAATTCCTATATCGCGCGAGTGACAGGAAATCACCCGACTTCTACCGGTCCTATTAGCAGAGCATCTATTCGATGTGAACTCAGGTGCAATACATTGGTTCCTAGGATTCATGCATCTAGGGTTTCATTTCATCTCCTAGACTTAATGCAAGATGTAATATATAGATATAAGATTGCATAATGTAGTAATTTGAAATACTGGGTTATGCACCGGGGCTTGCCTTTACTGGTGGGGCTGAAGTCAGAAATGTCAATATCTTCCGAATTTTGGTTTGGTGCTTCAGTTAATTCCTTGGTGACGTTCACTTGGTCTTCAGGAACATCCTCCGTAGACTCCGGGGAGATCTCATGGGTACCATTGCTGAAGAAGTCGTATCTACATGCAATGCGACATTACATTCAAAGTGTGCATATGAAACTATCTTAATTCATAATACAATTGCAATCCAGCACTCATATAACACACTACTCTCATAACAACCAAAAAGATCTAAAACTAAACTTAAATAGAGCTTCAAAAGGACATCCAATTAGGATCGGCTACTTGTTGAAGATTACAACAGAGCCGATGGGAACAACAGGGGTTTAGCCGATTGATGAGTGCATCGGGTTCCTAGATGATCGATGAAAGCATCGATTACTTTGGCAGAAGGATGATTCCTAAAGCAGTTGTGTCTTAATTGAGATGTGCTTAACCTAGGTAGCTAGGTGTGGTTGTATCGGCTCAATTACGTCAGCATAAAATTGAGTGACGTATAGCCGATTGAAGTGTGGTTGAGGGTATATGACCGATAGATATATAGCCGATCTTTCAGTCGATAAATCGACTGATAGAAGTGTGTGGATAAGGATGGGGAAACTAAGGATCGATCGGCCGTGTTTGACTGATATGGAAAAGCAACCAAAATCGGCTTGGGTCGGCCGATGGTAAGAACCCTAAGATCGTGGGTGTCTCTCCGATACATCGACTCTGTGCAGTCGATGTAGGACAGAACAAAAGGATTGTATCGGCAGTAGCCGATACTAGAAAGGTAATAACCGCATCAGCTAATCAGCCGATGGTAGAAGTATCAACTGACAGCTGTTACGCAGAAACACTATAGGCTTAAAGAAAATAGATGCTAAGTGGCGGGGTTGACAACTGACACTGAAGCATAGCTGTCGAGAAGTATTAGCTAAGCAGCAGATACATACAAACTAACAGGGATCTTTATATAAAAAGGACCTTAAGGAAACGGCGATCAAGACAAGGACAATATCTTGATGGTAGGGATATGAGCGTTCGTGTGATGGATTAACTAATTACAACACTTCTCCACTTGAAGCATACATCCTATAATCTATACTCAGCTACAACACATGCACATCACAAAAGACACAAATAAAGCATTCATTTCCTAATATTTAACCTAGATCACAATTCAAAGACTTTACAAAACTAATTTTACATTTTTATGAACTTCCTACGAAAATCTATGAAATGTAGAAGTTCATCGATTTGAAATAAAGAAAGTTTTGGAAATCTTACAGAAAACACCCTAAAACTTTCTAAACCAAAGCAATTAAGTCCCTGGTCGGGGAAAACAGAGAACGGAAAGATAATGACGATATTCCGGCAAAGGAGTCGCCGGCATTAGGAAAATTTAGTAGGTCAGGGCAAACCTTGGCTTAGGATTTGACTTAGGATTTGTAGGGTTTGACTTAGGATTTCAAACAAAACTGATTTTACATTTTTATGAACTTCCTACGAAAATCTATGAAATGTAGAAGTTCATCGATTTGAAATAAAGAAAGTTTTGGAAATCTTACAGAAAACACCCTAAAACTTTCTAAACCAAAGCAATTAAGTCCCTGGTCGGGGAAAACAGAGAACGGAAAGATAATGACGATATTCCGGCAAAGGAGTCGCCGGCATTAGGAAAATTTAGTAGGTCAGGGCAAACCTTGGGGTAGCCTTGGTTATGAAGGAGAACACGCGGAAAGTAAATTCCCGCGGTGAACAGGATTGGCGAGGAGAAGAGCTCGACGATGACGAGACTTCGTGGATGACGAAGAAGCTCGCCGGGGATTGTAGTGGTTAGAGAATGGCCGAAGAAGTAGTCCTCGCAGCGATTCGTGGTGATAGCGGTTGAGCGACCAACGAAGGTAGGAACTGCTGGACGTCGTGGACCTCTGGGACAAGACGATGGAGCCGAATGGGTTCGCTATATCAACTTCTCCGCGAACCCTAGGGTTTTCCTGCTCACGGGTTAAACTTCCTCTTCCCACGCACATGCGATGCCAAAGCCTGGTCGACCGAACACCTCTGCTCGCACAAGAAGAAATCCTCCTTAACCTGACTGCACCGTATCTCCTCCGAGCTCGTCACGCCCGACCACTGTCTTCGCTTTGCGGCTTCTCTTTCTGATTTGCCACGCCATACTCACACTTCCGCCTTCGCGAGGACCGTGGTCTGCTTGCATTAGGGCCATGCCTTCCGTTGCCCTCTCCTCGACGGCCTCTGATCAATGCATTGCACATCATCACAGTTGGCATCACTTCTCCCGCGGCCAACATTTCATCGAACACCTTAACTGCATCTTCGACACGGCCACTCCTGCACGTCGTCGCTCGGCACGTCATCGCTCGGCACGTCGTTGCCCTGCATAGTTACTCCTCTTCTCCTGTTGTCGGACCCGCGCTTGCTCCGGCCTTGCCGAATCATTCCCGCGCACGCCCGAACCGTGTGCGCTTCAGCTCCACGTCTGCCGCGCCACCACGCGCTTGCGCCACTCACTCCAGCGCCTGCCGCGCGCGCCAAGCTCGTGCGCCCACGCTTCTACTTCGGCCACCCAGCGTTCACACGCTCCTGCTACCGACTGAGCCAGCGCCTCCTGGGCTTGCACGCCCTCGCCGCGAGCCACTCGCGCGCCTGCCTGCTCGGCCTCCGCTCCACCTACGCGCGCTCGCCCACGCCACTGCCACACCCTCGCTGGCTCCCTGTGTCCGTGCCCCAGCCGAGCCGCCGCACATAGCACTTGCTCACGCACTCCTCCACGTCGCGCACGCCTACTGCCCGTGCGCCTGCACCGCTCGGCGCTGCCTCCGCTCGCTCGCGCTGCCGCCCGCTGGCGCCTGGGCAGCCAGCGCCCGAGCTCGCACCTCCTCCCGCACTCTGCTCCGCCGAGCCGCGCCACGCACCAGCGCGCTCACGCACGCCGCTCTGCGCCCCGCACGCCGGGCCGCCTGGGCCGCCTGCTCCCACGCGCCGAGCCGCCTGGGCCGCCCGCTCCCGCGCGCCGAGCCGCGCGCTGCTTGCTCCTGCGATGCCCGCGCGCGCGCCGCCTGGACTTGGCCAAGCCGCACGCGCCCGAGCCGCTCCCCGCCTGCACGCCGCTCGCCTGCGCGCGCCCCACCAGCGCTTCGCCGCTCGCCAGCCGCCAGCCCAACCGCCCTACACCAGTGGAGGGAAGAGAGAGGGAGGTGAAAAAGCAGGGAGAGAGAGATGCCGCCAGAACAAGAAACGCCAGGAGAGGATAAGTCAGAGAGAGAGAACAGAGAAGAAAGAGGAATGGTTTTCCCCAAGGACTTATGCGCAATATGGAAAAACTGCAGGGACCTGTTTGTAAAACAAAATTTCCCATCAATCCAAAACCCAAATGAAGAAATGCCCAAAACGAAAGTTGGAGAGTTTTTCGAACTCTACAACATTGTTTTAGGGCTCAAGTTCAAAAACTCAAAATTTGTATCTTTACACGTAAATATTTGAATAAAAGTTGGATTTGTATTGCTTTTGTCCTAAAGAAAGAAACTTTATAAAATTCAGGACCTAAATGCAAGTATTTATGACACGTCATGATGACGGGATAGACTCGTCATAATGATTGGATAGACATGTCATGATGACCTGCATCTTTTACACTTTAGCCCTAAGTAAATTTGAAGGTTACTTTTGTAAATCAAATATTTATATAAAAGGACTTATACTTTTATAAAATTACATAAATACCCTTATTTTCACCATTTTACCCAAAATTTTTACACACTTCAACATACACATTTCCAATGAAACTTTTGGATAAATAAATATATATATTTTTTACAAGATATAAAGTAAGAAAAACATATTTCACTTATTTTGAAATTACCTTTATCCAAATACATTTTGTAAAAACAACCCTAGGTTTTTCTGTAATTACAAAAATACCCTTTTTACTTGTAATTTTAAATTTTCAAAAGTTTCACATAAACATACACAAGCTTTATACAAACAAACACATATTTCACACTAACAAAATATATGTCTAGCATTACAATACATGAACTATCACACCTTCACCACAGGTCTCCACCAGCACTGGCTCTGTACAGCCAGAACGAGAGATTATGCTGGTTGGCGAGGATTGGAGAGGACCCTTTATTGACTTCATCTGAGATCTCGTATTACTGGCAGGGATGGATCCCAAGAGTGCTGCTGCCGCCCGCGTCATGCGACGGAGCAAGGGGTTCGTCTTAGTCGCAGACAGGCTGTATCGACGTGGTGCACGGTCTGGCGTGCTTATGAAGTGCGTCACAATAGAGGAGGGCCAGGACATTTTACAAGAGATACACGAGAGAGTATGCGGTAACCATGCAGCGTCACGCACGCTAGTCGGCAAAGCATATCGAGCTGGCTTCTGGTGGCCCACCGTCGTGTCTGACGCTGAGGACCTGGTGCGACGATGTTAGAATTGTTAGTTCTTCGGCAAGCAATCACATGTCCCGGCTCACAACCTTATTACCATACCACCTTCCTGGCCGTTTGCATGCTGGAGCCTTGACATGATTGGACCCTTTGCAACGGCGCCAGGGGGGTTTACTCATGTCCTTGTGGCTATCGACAAGTTTACCAAGTGGATCGAGTTCAAACCGATCGCCAAGCTTACTCCAGACAGGGTGGTCGACTTCATTTCTGATATCTTGCATCGTTTCAGCTTCCCCAACACTATTATCACTGATTTGGGTTCAAATTTCACAGCCAACCAATTCTGGGAATTCTGTGAAAATTCATCCATCGAGGTCAAGTACGTTTCGGTGGCACACCCAAGGGCAAATGGGCAAGTCGAGCGGGCAAACGGCTTGATCATTGACGGTCTCAAGAAAAGACTTTATGACGCCAATACCAAAAAGGGTGGGAAGTGGATACACGAGTTGCCACATGTTATCTGGGGGCTCAGGACGCAGCCGTCCAAGGCCACAGGGCAGACTCCGTTCTTTCTGGTTTACGGCTCCGAGGCGATTCTCCCAGCGGACATCATGTGGAAATCCCCAAGGGTCGAGATGTATAAAGAAGGTGAGGCGGACGAAGCACGACAGCTGGAGCTGGATTCTGTCGAAGAGGCTCACTGCTCTGCTCTCGTTCAGTCAGCCCATTACCTACAGGGGATCCGGAGATATCATGATCGCAACATTAAGGAACGGTCGTTTAGCATAGGCGACCTCGTCCTTCGTCGCGTTAGGATGAGTCGGGTTTGCACAAGCTTAATTCAAGATGGGAGGGACCGTTCATCGTCAAGAGGGTTACAAGACCAGGATCTTATCGACTACAACACCCTGATGATCAGGATGTACCCAATTCATGGAATATACAACACCTGCGATGTTTCTACCCTTAAGGGGATTTGTCCCTAGTTCCTGTACGCGCCACGATTATTTTCCTTTTCTAGGTCCATATGGCGGCTTTTTGTGCCACATGACCCGAAAGGTAATTTCTCGAATACACTGCGGAGGCTATGGCCACACCCATATTATTCAAATCGACTTCTTGCTACACGCATTTGTGTCGTCGTGATGACAATCATGTCTTTTCTAGACTCGTTGGGCTCGACTTGTTCGAGTTTTATCTAACTTGTTTGGCTTGTCCCTTCGCTGGGCTGTATCGACTACCCCTGACGTCGTTATACTCAGGGTAGTTTTTGACTGTTTGCTATGAGGCATCCTAGTCGCTGCGCCACATATTGCGTGCTCCGAGCAAGTTGGATCCGCTCGATCGAACTTCGTCTGGCTTACCCGACAAGCTCACGTGCAGAGCTATATCGGCTACCTTCTGAGCCGTTGCACTCAGAAGTAGCAGTTCTTTGCCTCAGATGAGACAATACTCTCAGAGTTCTCATAAGGCTACATAAAAGATAACTGTGGTCTCTTATATTACAAAAGGATTAAACACTAAGGGTTCAGTTTTGGACCATGTTTTCTACAATTTTTTCAGCTACTGGCCTGGCTTCTACCAAGTACTCGCGGAACCTCTCATCAGTGCAGTCGGCAGCTACGCCCCCTGCGAGTACTTCAAGTCGAGCCTTCAGCTAGTATGATCTTACTAGCCCTAAGGCGTGACCCACGTAGGTGGCGGCGGCCTTGGTGACGAAGTCCAAGATTCTTTGTGGCGCTCCACGAAGACGATCTACAAGTGGGGGCTCGCCTTCGGAGTTGTCCTCCCGTGGGTCCACCATCTCAACAAGCTCTTGAGCTGCCGCCTTCAGCTCCTCCAGCTCTTTCTGGCGTTTCTCCTTCTCTTCGCCCAGAGTCTTGATCTGCTGGAGGCAGTCGACGAACTGCTTCTCCGTGTCGGCCATCACCTTCTGCAAACTCTCAACTTCATCTGCGCGGCGATTGAGCATGTTCTTCAAGTCAGTAAGCAGCTCTTCTTTATAATTTACGAGTTTCTTAATTTCTGCGGTGATGAACAGGTTTCAGAATACACAATCATCGCCAATGATACAAACTCGCGTGTAAGATCCGTCATACCTTGTTGCGCTTTTTGCTGCTTTTTGAGTTGGCCTCGAAGCTCGGCATTAGCACGCTCCAGGCTGGTCTGCTCCCGCATCAGTTCGTCAATGCGCCTTGCGGATTCTTCCAGCCTGGTGGCCTGCTCTTGGGTCTTCTTGCTCGTATCCTGCACATTCCCAGTGGATCGAGATGAACGATCCAACCACACTCAGCATCAGTAGGGCATGTGACTCTTACCTGGGCAAACTTGCTAATGGCCTGGAGTATATTTTCGACTTCTTCTCCAAGGGCGGGCTGCACGCTAGTCCCCTCTACAGCTCCCACCACCTCAACGACTGATGGCTGGGCGGCTGTTGCAAGAAAGTAAGTGTTAAACAAGTGACGACTACGGCTGAGGGCAGCCGGATACTTTACCTGCACTCTTGGCGGGCACGTCAACGGCAACCTCGACTTGCTCATCGCCACCGGCTTCGCGTTCTGCGTGCTGGGGCTCGGGCGGCGGTGAGCTAGGCAAGGCTGCAGCCGCTACCTCTGCTGGTTCCGGTGCGCTGGTTAGCTCGGGCGAGGGCTCGGGGGCTGGAGGAGCCAACTCAAGTCCTGGCTCGTCCAGCACCACTGCTGTTGCGGGCCTGTTCTAGACAACATAAAGTTTTGATATTTTGAATCTCATACATGGCTAACAACGGGATCCAGAGCAGTGCTTACACGTGAGATCGGGTTATTGCTGGATCCCTGAACGCCAGCTGTGACATCCAGGTAATAAGATTCATAAAAATTAAACCTTGGATATAATGGGTATAGATGTTAAGGGTGTATTGGAAAATTTTTATGTTTTATAAGTCCTTATGTGTAAAGTGTGTGCTTTGATATGATTATATAAGCCCTTAAGTAAGGGTAAGGGCCTATGTGTAAAAAGTATAAGAGATAGGGTCTTTTGTGTAAAAAGTTGAGAAGTAAAAGTAATTTTTATGTTTACTTAAGGACTTATTTGTAAAATTACTTATCATCATGACCTATCATGAATAATTGCAAGTCTATCAAAAATTCAGTTAAGTTTCCGTTTGGTAAGGACGGGAGTAATTTAAATTTTATCTCGTCTAAAATTCAACTTATAAGGTTGTAAACTTTGAGTTTTTGAATTTGAGTCTTAAAGCAAAAATGTAGAGCTTGAAAAACTCTACAACTTTATGTTGGACTTTTTCTCAGAAAACCCTGGATCAATGGGAATTTTTAGTTTACAAGCAGAACCCTGAACTTTTCAGATTTTGCAAATCGGTCCCTGATCTCTTTTCCCCTTCTTCTTCCTCTGCACCCCTCTGCTCTTCCCCACTTCCCCTCTGACGCCGGCGACAGAGCACCCCCCTGGTCTTTGCTCTGCCTCGCCGCCGTTCAACCCTAGCTACCCCTCCCCACGTGTCGTCCTACCTCTGGCCGCCGTCGTAGCCCCTCCCCGGTGTCCCCTCCTGCGAGTGCCACGGTTGCCCCGAGAGCTCGCCGACCGCCACCTCACCGCCGCAATCCAGAGCCCAGCCGTGGTCCTTTCTTCCTCCCAGCGTCTCCCTCTCTTCTGTGAGCTAGTGCTGCTACAGACCGAACCACACTCCCTCCTCTTCCCCGATTGGTTTGCCCTGTGTTCTTGCCCACGGACACCAGGAACCGAGCTCGCCGCCGTGCACTCTTTGCCAAAATTTGTAGTGCTTACTTCATCCCGATCCAATTCCTTTCACCAGTAGACTCCCCACCCTCTCCTCTTGCTCCTCAGCCCGAGCCAGATCAACCCCGACCGCCCCTCTGCCGGAATCTCGCTCGCCCCGAGCCATTGCTCACCGGCGCCGCCCGATTTGAGCTCGTCGTCGACAGCTTCCCTCGCTTGGCCTCCGACCCGTCCAGGTAGACAAATAGTTCCCCGGTGGTCCACTAGTGCTCGTGCGCCCCTCCTTGGCCCGTGTTCGCCGTCCCATCGCCGGGAACGGCGATGCGCCGCCACGGCCGCCGCCCCTGTTCGTCGGCCGCTCTGTCCTCCTGCTACCAGTCCGGCGTTTCCTTGTCTTGTGCTCTCTCGAGATCTTGTAGGTGGTGTTAGACCCCCTCCCCTTGGCCAGAATCCTCGCCGCCGGCGGGAACGCCGTCGTGCTCGACGTGCCGGCCGTCGCAGGGTCGGGCAAGGCCCTTTTTGCAAATAGATCTTTTGTTCCAGGGGTTCCAGTGCAAAATTACCGAGACCCCCCCCTTTAGACGTCTATTATTTCATGTGAGATGCATGTGCTATCTTGTAAAATACATAACAAATCATAGGAAATTCCAAAATTAGCAAAACTTGTTTTGTTGGAAACTAGATTATGAACTCTACAACTTTTGTTAAAAGGATTTGATATGAAACCAAATATTTTTGAATCTAATTTAGATTTGAAACAAGGAAATGTAATATCTTTAATTCTTGCATGTTATTTTGATTGTTTGTAATTGTGATATGTAATTTCTATATATGATATCTAAAATAATGCAAAACATTCAAAATCAAGTTTGTACTACAATTTGAATCCTTTTAAATTATTTTAAATTAATGTTAGCTAAACATATCTTTTCAAACTTTAACTAATTAGATCCTTTAGTTATAAATTAGAAGGTGATCTATTTCTTTTTAAGTGTTCCAAATTTTATAACCTTCTTTACTTAAAAGTTTATATTCAAATTTAAATTTAACTCTAATATATGCTTTGATGCTTATCTTAAATTAATTCAATGATGTGGTTAAGTTAAGCATCAATTATAAATTTAGGCTAAAATTTTCTTTGTTTTGGCCTTTCTCGAAGTGTTAATCTTTGAAAGCATAATCTTTGATGTGACTCAAATAAAAGAATGCACATTTCTTAATGATATTTGCTTTGCATATCATGTAGAACCGATTACCCTCGCTGACGGTGACTACGAGCTGATCGCGGATCAAGCCGAGGAAATTCCTGGAAATCCCGGAGACACCGTCGAGAATCTAACTGAAGTTCCGAACCAAGGTTCGGAAGACCTTGATCCTTCTACCCTCAACCCTACTCAAGAAGGCAAGCCCCGGACATAAACCCTACTTTATTTACTCGGCAATTTATATTATTATATCTATCTATGCATTAAGTTCATAGGAATTGCTTGAAACCCTAGTTGCATTCTCCTAGGAACCGATGTATTGAATACTAGTATTTGAGTCCGGCTAGTTGCTATGCTAATAGGGCCGGTAGAAGTCGGGTGATTTCCTGTCACTCGCGCGACATAGGAGTTGTAATGCTTACATTTCTGTTATCACTATAAGGATGACGGACGGGAATTTTGTGAGGCATCATGATTAAGGTGATACCCCGTCTGTGTTGTTAAAATTACTGATAAGGTCGCAGCGTGTGGTGATCGGGGTTAAGCGTTTGAAAGTACTAACCACATGCCGCGAAATATGGTAAGCGGTAAGCCTAGTAGCCAATCGGCCCGAGGAGTGGACATACCTCCCACCACTCGTCTTGCTTCTTTTGGTTACTTATGTTCGACGTGTAGGCATACGTGTTGCTGGGCAACCAGGAGTACGGGTTTTGTAGTCGCGCTACAGACGTACGTCCTGCACTTTGGAAGTGCGTATGACCTGCAGTCGCTTGTGGTGGACCTGTCCACGAGTCGGAATGAAAGGTAAACGGTTGCTTCGGAACAACCCTGTGGTGTTCCAAGCATGTGTGTTAGGTTCACCTTGCAAGGTTAAATTCGATTCGAATTGTCCGCCTCTCACGATGGTTGAGACTGCTTAATTCCTTTGTCACATTGAGTAACAAGAGCAATTATTTGATATTATCTAAAATGATGAATGAATAAAGATTATACCATGCTTGTATAGATTTAGATGCTCACCTAGAATGGATATTCAACTAGAACCTCAAAAGCTAAAAGATGAAAATAAGGATATACTCTTAGTTGCTTTGCTGCTGAAAACTTACCCTAAAACCATTACCAGATTTCATGAGTCTAGTTATATGGCTATGTATACCATCACCGGGTAAGCCTTGCTGAGTATTAGAATACTCAGCCTTGCTTCATAACTTTTGTTCAGGTAATGCTTCTGCTGATCAAGCCCTGCCTATACCGTGGCCTTACCCTCTGCCTGATGGTTGGTCCGTGGAGTGGGACCCGTCCCCGGCCAACCTGGACCCCTCCGAGTGATGTCATGCAAGGGCAAACATGACATCCATACTGGCGACGTGTATCATACCGTACTTTAATATCACTGTTTGTTCTAAGACTTATGTCGGTTTGTAATAATTCCCCGGTTGGGAAGATTATGTTATTTTTAAACACTCATGTATTATAACTGCCTGTGATGTAAAATATGATGGCCTTTGTATCTCTGGACTCGCCTTCGTGCGGGGTACCTTGTTTGATCCTACTTTCGGTGGTTTATCGGGACGTTACTCGACAGGCCAAGGGGTTATACCGTTTGAAGCACGTCGGAGCCCTCTAGAGTGGACTCGCGTACTTGAGCCGGTATAATTCAGGTTGGTTCTGCCACAGCTGGTATCAGAGCTAACAAGTGTACACTGGAGATGTGAAGTGCCTTAAAAATACTTTCGGTATAAAATTTGACCAACAAAGTATTTTGCAAAAGGTACGTTGGATTCGTTAAGGTTGTGCTTAGTACGTAAAGCCCTAGGGTGATGTTTAAGGGAATAATAGAGGTGGCTGTACTATATAAGTGTATAAAGCTAACTTCCAGCATTACTTTTTGTCAAAACTTAAATTCATGCACAACTCAACCTTACATTCTGTAACGACATCTTCGATGGTGAGGTAAGAAGGTAAGGATCCTCAGCCAATTGAGGGAGCTTGGCCTTCCCGTCGGTGATGCGAACCGAACGCTGTTTCTCAAGCAGTGGCCTACTTGAGATGCTGCCAATGTACCAACCTTGGTTGACTACATTGGGAGTATAAGGTTCGGCGCAGGATATGGCGATCGCTGTTCATATCCCCGCATTTTGCGGTACCCCCGTGAATACGTTGTTTCGATGACGTATGTTAACGTTGTCTGTACGGCGGTAATTGTACAGATGCTGTTTCTATAGTGAACAGTAATGATTGGGGACGCTTTCATGACATGCTGGCATGAAAGGTTCATTGGATATATATATGTGTATTGTGGTTTTCTGCAGGTACACTAACCACGAATACGAAACTAGGACGGATAGGGTTTATCGACTAGTTAATAGTGAGAGACGTATATATTATGCCACCGAATCTAACCGCGTAAGTCCGAAGATATTCGGCAGTTGTTTTTGGTTTGTGAGGACGAGTAGAACGTGCATGCATAATTCATCATCATACAATGTGTGTTTTGGTTCTTTTAAGGATGTGTGGTAGAATGTTGATCCTTGGTGTGGTTAGCGGGATTCTTGTGGTAGTGTTAGTTAAGCCTCTTAAGTATCTTTCTGCTTTCCAGCCCTTGCTATATCAAAATCAGTTATCTCGTCCTATTTACCTTGTAAGTCTTCAGCAGGGTAAATAAATTTTATCATCTGAATTCTTGTTTCAGATGGTTGGAGCCACACGTGGAACCCCGGAAGGTTTCCGGGCAGATCGGGCCAGTGGTTCTCAACAGACGCCCCCACCACCTCCCAACCTAGCTGAGGTGATGGCTCGGCAGACGGAGCTTCTTAATCTGCTGGTGCAGGCACAACAAAACCAGCAACGTCAACCGTTTCGTGGAGGTCGTGATGACCTTCCTCCTCCAGTGGCCAGCTATCAAGATTTCCTTAGCACTCAACCCCCGTTCTTCAGTAAAGCTGAAGAACCTCTGGACGCTGATGCCTGGCTTCATATTATTGAGTCCAAGTTTACTCTCTTAACTGTACCGTGTGCGGACTCAAGCAAAGCTTCTTTTGCTGCCCAGCAATTGCGCGGTGCTGCTCGAATTTGGTGGGATAACTTTTACGCCATGCAGCCCGCGGGACATGTCATCTCCTGGGATGAATTTCGGACTGCCTTTAGGGCACATTATATCCCTGAAGGATTACTGGAGCGGAAGTTAAATGAATTTTTGGCACTAACTCAAGGTTCCAATACAGTCTTGCAGTACGCACAGACGTTCAATCATCTGTGCCAATATGCTGGTCATCATGCAGATAATGATGCCAAAAAGCAAGACCGCTTCCGTCGTGGCCTTAATACTAAGCTCAAAGAGCGCTTGAATCTTGTTAGACCTAATAGTTTCAGTGAGCTGGTAAATATGGCCTTAACCCAGGAGGATTGTATCATGGCACACCGTGCGGAAAAGAAAAGAAAGACCCCTATGGGATCCTCGAGCGCTCAACCACCAAGATATCGGGTCGTTCCTAATACCCAAACAAGAGCACCACCGAGGAATACCCCGTTTGGTCGACTGGTTTTTAGGCCGCCTCAACAACAAGGAGGCTATAGACCTTCTGCACCTCCACAGCAGCCACAGCAATTTGGCCCAAGGCCAAATGTGCGACAAGCTCCACCGAAAGGCAGTAACTATCGCTGCTTTATTTGCGGGAGTGCAGATCATTTCATCAGGGATTGTCCACGGCCTAAGAAGTCTAATCAAGGACAAAGCTCTAACCAAGGTAATCAGAACAAGGGTAAAAGGCTGTTGATGCAAATCCGGCAAGGGCAAATCAACTTCACCACCCTTGCGGAACTTCCGGACGGAGCCCCTGTCATGTCGGGTACGTTCTATATCCATCATCAACCAGTTGTTACATTATTTGATTCAGGGGCAACTCATAGTTTCATTAGTAACAACTGTGGTACCCGAATAGGACTTGATCTATGTCCTACGAAGGGGTCATATATGATATCTACACCAGGAGGAACAATTATGTCTGACCAAATGGTCAAAAAGGTACCAATTCAATTTGGTAGCAAAGAGATTAGGACAGATTTGATTTCGTTAAACCTAGAGGGTATAGATGTCATACTTGGGACCAATTGGATGACAGAGCATAAAGTATTATTAGATATTGCGTCCCGAGTTATTGAAATTAACTCACAACACCAAGGAAATATTACCCTCTATCTGCCCAGGCAGGAATATCTCTATTTTTGCACTTATGCTATCACAGACCTCAAAGTTAAGGATATTCCGGTAGTTTGTGAATATCCTGATGTCTTTCCCGATGATTTGCCTGGGATGCCACCTGACAGAGATATTGAGTTCGTTATTGAACTCCAACCAGGCACCGCTCCTATTTCCAAAAGGCCATATCGTATGCCTCCAAACGAATTGGCCGAACTTAAAATTCAACTTCAAGATCTTCTTGATAAAGGTTTCATACGCCCAAGTGCATCGCCTTGTGGTTGTCCTGCTCTTTTTGTCAAAAAGAAAGACAATAGCCTAAGGCTATGTGTTGACTATCGTCCACTCAATGCGGTCACCATCAAAAATAAGTACCCACTTCCCCGCATTGATATTTTGTTTGATCAATTAGCTGGAGCTAAGGTCTTCTCAAAAATTGACTTACACTCTGGCTATCATCAAATTAAAATCAAGCCATGTGACATTCCAAAAACGGCTTTCTCAACCAGATATGGGTTATATGAATATCTGGTTATGTCCTTTGGATTTACTAATGCCCCGGCATATTTCATGTATCTCATGAATTCAGTTTTTATGCCGGAACTTGATAAGTTCGTCGTGGTCTTCATTGACGATATCTTAATTTATTCCAAAAATAATGAAGACCATGCCAATCATCTACATATCATTCTTCAGCGATTACGGGATCATCGTCTTTATGCTAAATTCTCAAAATGTGAATTCTGGCTACATAGTGTGAAATTTTTGGGACACACTATCTCTAGCGAAGGCATATCGGTTGATCCAACTAAAGTCCAAGAGGTTTTGGATTGGAAACCCCCAACTTCAGTCCATCAAATCTGAAGTTTCCTTGGGTTGGCAGGGTATTATCGCCGATTTATTCCGGATTTCTCTAAGATAGCTAAGCCCATGACTGAACTTCTTAAGAAAGGAGTTAAATATCAGTGGGATGATAAGTGTGATGAGGCATTCCATACTTTAAGGAAGCTTCTAACAACTGCTCCCGTACTAGCTCAACCGGATAATACCCAACCTTTTGATATTTACTGTGATGCTTCTGGGACTGGTCTCGGTTGTGTTCTAATGCAAAACAACCGAGTCATTGCTTATGCATCCCGAGCACTTCGGAATCATGAGCAAAATTATCCAACTCATGACCTGGAATTAGCAGTCGTTGTCCATGCTCTTAAGATTTGGAGGCACCATCTCATGGGTGCTAAGTGCAACATTTACACTGATCATAAGAGCCTCAAATACATCTTTACCCAAGCAGATTTGAACATGAGGCAAAGGCGATGGCTAGAGTTGATCAAAGACTATGACCTTGAGGTATACTACCATCCTGGTAAAGCTAATGTGGTTGCGGATGCACTTAGCCGCAAAACACATTGCCACTGTGCATCCATAACTGCTATCAATGATACTCTCTGCAATCAGATGAAGAAACTCAATCTAGAGATCGTTCCTCAAGGCAGTCTAAATCTTTTAGCCTTGGAGAATACCCTTCGGGATAAAATTATCATGTCACAACTACATAATAAGGGTATCAAAATCATTAAATCAGAACTATCCCAAGGAAAAGCTAAATACAAGTGTTTTCATATGGACCCTCAGGGAGTCTTATGGTTCAACAAACGCCTTGTTGTACCAAAAGATCATCAGCTTCGCAGGCAAATTCTTGATGAAGCTCATATGTCCAAATTCTCTATTCATCCCGATAGCACCAAAATGTATCAAGACTTACGACAACATTTTTGGTGGACTAGGATGAAAAGAGAAATTGCTAAATATGTATCCGAGTGTGATACATGTCAGAGAGTCAAGGCTAGTCACCTTAAAGCCTCTGGTGTACTCCAACCATTACCCATTCCATCGTGGAAATGGGAAGACATCAGTATGGATTTCATTGTTGGTCTTCCCAATACTTCCGAAAAGCATGATTCCATATGGGTAATTATTGATAGACTCACAAAAGTGGCTCACTTTATTCCCGTGCATACTACTTATTCCGCTAAAAAGTATGCTGAAGTCTATCTTGATCAAATTGTTCGACTGCATGGTATTCCTAAGACCATCATCTCTGATCGTGGGGCACCATTTGTTGCACGCTTCTGGGAGCAATTACAATCCGCTCTCGGCACCAAACTGATTCGAAGCTCTGCATATCATCCTCAAATGGATGGACAAACTGAACGAGTTAATCAAATCCTTGAAGATATGCTTCGAGCTTGTATCATTCACTATGGGACAAGTTGGGACAAATATCTTGCCTTGGCCGAATTTTCTTACAACAATAGTTACCAGTCCAGTCTCCAAATATCACCTTTTGAAGCTTTATACGGTCGCAGATGTCGAACTCCTTTGAGTTGGTCTGAGACTGGTGAGCGCAAGATTTTTGGACCAGATTTAGTCGTGGAAGCCGAGGATAGAGTCAGAATTATTCAAGCCAATCTTAAAACAGCCCAATCTAGACAAAAGAGTTATGCGGATCGGAGAAGGAAACCCTTACAGTTCCAAATAGGAGATTTTGTATATCTCCGAGTATCTCCTACCAAAGGCGTTCAGCGTTTCGGTGTAAAAGGGAAGCTAGCACCCCGTTATATCGGACCTTTCAAAATTCTTGAAATTTGTGGCCCAGTGGCTTACAAACTTCTCCTTCCACCTCAAATAGGTGCTATTCATGATATTTTCCATGTCTCTCAGCTTAAAAAGTGTATTAAGATACCCTCGGAAATCATTGAAATCCCAGCCATCGAGATCGAACCCGATCTATCCTATGTTGAACAACCTATCAAAATCTTAGATACCAAAGAAAGAGTCACCAGAAGGAAGACAGTTAAAATGTATAAGATCTTATGGGATCATCATACTGAAGAAGAAGCAACTTGGGAGACAGAATCTTATCTTCAACAGAATTTTCCAACCTTCTTTTCAACTACTCCCCAAATCTGATCGATAATCATCTTCTACTTCCGAATCTCGGGACGAGATTCTTTTTAGGGGGGAAGGCTGTGACATCCAGGTAATAAGATTCATAAAAATTAAACCTTGGATATAATGGGTATAGATGTTAAGGGTGTATTGGAAAATTTTTATGTTTTATAAGTCCTTATGTGTAAAGTGTGTGCTTTGATATGATTATATAAGCCCTTAAGTAAGGGTAAGGGCCTATGTGTAAAAAGTATAAGAGATAGGGTCTTTTGTGTAAAAAGTTGAGAAGTAAAAGTAATTTTTATGTTTACTTAAGGACTTATTTGTAAAATTACTTATCATCATGACCTATCATGAATAATTGCAAGTCTATCAAAAATTCAGTTAAGTTTCCGTTTGGTAAGGACGGGAGTAATTTAAATTTTATCTCGTCTAAAATTCAACTTATAAGGTTGTAAACTTTGAGTTTTTGAATTTGAGTCTTAAAGAAAAAATGTAGAGCTTGAAAAACTCTACAACTTTTATGTTGGACTTTTTCTCAGAAAACCCCTGGATCAATGGGAATTTTTAGTTTACAAGCAGAACCCTGAACTTTTCAGATTTTGCAAATCGGTCCCTGATCTCTTTTCCCCTTCTTCTTCCTCTGCACCCCCTCTGCTCTTCCCCACTTCCCCTCTGACGCCGGCGATAGAGCACCCCCCCTGGTCTTTGCTCTGCCTCACCGCCGTTCAACCCTAGCTACCCCTCCCCACGTGTCGTCCTACCTCTGGCCGCCGTCGTAGCCCCTCCCCGGTGTCCCCTCCTGCGAGTGCCACGGTTGCCCCGAGAGCTCGCCGACCGCCACCTCGCCGCCGCAATCCAGAGCCCAGCCGTGGTCCTTTCTTCCTCCCAGCGTCTCCCTCTCTTCTGTGAGCTAGTGCTGCTACAGACCGAACCACACTCCCTCCTCTTCCCCGATTGGTTTGCCCTGTGTTCTTGCCCACGGACACCAGGAACCGAGCTCGCCGCCGTGCACTCTTTGCCAAAATTCGTAGTGCTTACTTCATCCCGATCCAATTCCTTTCACCAGTAGACTCCCCACCCTCTCCTCTTGCTCCTCAGCCCGAGCCAGATCAACCCCGACCGCCCCTCTGCCAGAATCTCGCTCGCCCCGAGCCATTGCTCACCGGCGCCGCCCGATTTGAGCTCGTCGTCAACAGCTTCCCTCGCTTGGCCTCCGACCCGTCCAGGTAGACAAATAGTTCCCCGGTGGTCCACTAGTGCTCGTGCGCCCCTCCTTGGCCCGTGTTCGCCGTCCCATCGCCGGGAACGGCGATGCGCCGCCACGGCCGCCGCCCCTGTTCGTCGGCCGCTCTGTCCTCCTGCTACCAGTCCGGCGTTTCCTTGTCTTGTGCTCTCTCGAGATCTTGTAGGTGGTGTTAGACCCCCTCCCCTTGGCCAGAATCCTCGCCGCCGGCGGGAACGCCGTCGTGCCCGACGTGCCGGCCGTCGCAGGGTCGGGCAAGGCCCTTTTTGCAAATAGATCTTTTGTTCCAGGGGTTCCAGTGCAAAATTACCGAGACCCCCCCCCTTTAGACGTCTATTATTTCATGTGAGATGCATGTGCTGTCTTGTAAAATACATAACAAATCATAGGAAATTCCAAAATTAGCAAAACTTGTTTTGTTGGAAACTAGATTATGAACTCTACAACTTTTGTTAAAAGGATTTGATATGAAACCAAATATTTTTGAATCTAATTTAGATTTGAAACAAGGAAATGTAATATCTTTAATTCTTGCATGTTATTTTGATTGTTTGTAATTGTGATATGTAATTTCTATATATGATATCTAAAATAATGCAAAACATTCAAAATCAAGTTTGTACTACAATTTGAATCCTTTTAAATTATTTTAAATTAATGTTAGCTAAACATATCTTTTCAAACTTTAACTAATTAGATCCTTTAGTTATAAATTAGAAGGTGATCTATTTCTTTTTAAGTGTTCCAAATTTTATAACCTTCTTTACTTAAAAGTTTAAATTCAAATTTAAATTTAACTCTAATATATGCTTTGATGCTTATCTTAAATTAATTCAATGATGTGGTTAAGTTAAGCATCAATTATAAATTTAGGCTAAAATTTTCTTTGTTTTGGCCTTTCTCGAAGTGTTAATCTTTGAAAGCATAATCTTTGATGTGACTCAAATAAAAGAATGCACATTTCTTAATGATATTTGCTTTGCATATCATGTAGAACCGATTACCCTCGCTGACGGTGACTACGAGCTGATCGCGGATCAAGCCGAGGAAATTCCTGGAAATCCCAGAGACACCGTCGAGAATCTAACTGAAGTTCCGAACCAAGGTTCGGAAGACCTTGATCCTTCTACCCTCAACCCTACTCAAGAAGGCAAGCCCCGGACATAAACCCTACTTTATTTACTCGGCAATTTATATTATTATATCTATCTATGCATTAAGTTCATAGGAATTGCTTGAAACCCTAGTTGCATTCTCCTAGGAACCGATGTATTGAATACTAGTATTTGAGTCCGGCTAGTTGCTATGCTAATAGGGCCGGTAGAAGTCGGGTGATTTCCTGTCACTCGCGCGATATAGGAGTTGTAATGCTTACATTTCTGTTATCACTATAAGGATGACGGACGGGAATTTTGTGAGGTATCATGATTAAGGTGATACCCCGTCTGTGTTGTTAAAATTACTGATAAGGTCGCAGCGTGTGGTGATCAGGGTTAAGCGTTTGAAAGTACTAACCACATGCCGCGAAATATGGTAAGCGGTAAGCCTAGTAGCCAATCGGCCCGAGGAGTGGACATACCTCCCACCACTCGTCTTGCTTCTTTTGGTTACTTATGTTCGACGTGTAGGCATACGTGTTGCTGGGCAACAAGGAGTACGGGTTTTGTAGTCGCGCTACAGACGTACGTCCTGCACTTTGGAAGTGCGTATGACCTGCAGTCGCTTGTGGTGGACCTGTCCACGAGTCGGAATGAAAGGTAAACGGTTGCTTCGGAACAACCCTGTGGTGTTCCAAGCATGTGTGTTAGGTTCACCTTGCAAGGTTAAATTCGATTCGAATCGTCCGCCTCTCATGATGGTTGAGACTGCTTAATTCCTTTGTCACATTGAGTAACAAGAGCAATTATTTGATATTATCTAAAATGATGAATGAATAAAGATTATACCATGCTTGTATAGATTTAGATGCTCACCTAGAATGGATATTCAACTAGAACCTCAAAAGCTAAAAGATGAAAATAAGGATCTACTCTTAGTTGCTTTGTTGCTGAAAACTTACCCTAAAACCATTACCAGATTTCATGAGTCTAGTTATATGGCTATGTATACCATCACCGGGTAAGCCTTGCTGAGTATTAGAATACTCAGCCTTGCTTCATAACTTTTGTTCAGGTAATGCTTCTGCTGATCAAGCCCTGCCTATACCGTGGCCTTACCCTCTGCCTGATGGTTGGTCCGTGGAGTGGGACCTGTCCCCGGCCAACCTGGACCCCTCCGAGTGATGTCATGCAAAGGCAAACATGACATCCATACTGGCGACGTGTATCATACCGTACTTTAATATCGCTGTTTGTTCTAAGACTTATGTCGGTTTGTAATAATTCCCCGGTTGGGAAGATTATGTTATTTTTAAACACTCATGTATTATAACTGCCTGTGATGTAAAATATGATGGCCTTTGTATCTCTGGACTCGCCTTCGTGTGGGGTACCTTGTTTGATCCTGCTTTCGGTGGTTTATCGGGACGTTACCCGACAGGCCAAGGGGTTATACCGTTTGAAGCACGTCGGAGCCCTCTAGAGTGGACTCGCGTACTTGAGCCGGTATAATTCAGGTTGGTTCTGCCACACCAGCCTCAGTGGCTTCTTCACCACGGCGTTTGCAGTTGGAGGTGAAGGCGTACAAGTCGAGGGGGCTGGCAGCGCCGGCGTGATGCTTCTCGTGGTGATAGCCACAGCACTCATCGTTGGATGCTGGGCAACCCCAGCCGAGGGCGCCAGCAAACCGGGCGTAGCGCCCGTTGTGGCGATGGCCACGGAACCCACCTCTGGCGGCGGAGCTGCCTCAGCCGAGGGCGCGAGCTGCCCCGATACAGCGCCCGCCACGGCGATTGTTACGTCATTTGCGGGAGAAGGCGCCGGGTCCGCCCCATCAGCCTCTGTGGATCTGGCTTTTGGTGCATCATTCCCGGTTGGGGGTGTTTCGACTACCCTCTGTCGCTGGGGGCTAGGCAAAGAAGACGAAGGACTACAAAACAGTGTTGTCATCAGTATTCAGCAGAACAACTCGATACCTTTATAGTTTGACAAGCACTTACTCGGCGAGGTCGGTGCTGCTGGCTTTGCGTTTCCGCATCTCTCGGCGCCGCCGGGGGATTAGAGGCGCGTCGTCGGATAACTCCACGGATGATCCGGAGGAGTTGTTTGCTTGCGCCCTCTCCCCGGTCGCCCGGCTGCCCTCGGTCGACTCGTTGCCAGCGGTTTTTGCTCTCTTTGCTTTGGCCGCAGCGCTGGGCAACGTGTGATAGGGTCGAGGCAGATCGGGTTGCGGCAGGTAACTCCGGTACAATGCCGTTTGATCCAATGTCAAGTTCATCAATCAGTCTTAGCTCTCCATATCAAAAAAGAAGTCGAGAAGTCGAACACTTACTGACGGTGGTCGATTCTGGGCTGTGAATCCCGCTGGAACATAGGGGACAGTTTCCACATCCAGCAGAATTCACTTGACACGAACAAGTGCGACGTCGTCTCCAAGTTCCTCTGCGCACATACGAGATGGGTCTTCAGTACCCATGTACTCAAATCCTAATGTATGGTGCTGTTGGATGGGTTGAATTCGGCGTTTGAAGAATGACAACATTACGGATGCCCCGGTTACCCCCATCTCTTTGTGTGCGGCGATCAACTCTAGCAGCTCATTCATCTGGTCCATCTCTGCTTTAGCGGGCTCCAGTGTCCATTCGGCGCGCTGAACAGGAGATTTGCCTGAACGCACAGGGAGTTGGGGGGCGTGGTTCGCAATGTAGAACCATTGCTGTTTCCACCCGGGGATATTGGAAGGAAATTTGTAAGATATGTATTTATCACTGGCATGTTGCCTAAGTTGGATACCAGCACCCCCTATCACAGATGGATTTTTGGCGGTTGGCCGGGGCTTCATGCGGAAAAGATAGCGGAAAAGAGCCCAATGGGGCTCAATTCCAAGGAAGGCTTCGCAGAAGTGGATGAAAATTGAGATGTGGCAAATTGAGTTAGGGTTGAGGTGTTGCAGCTCAATCCCATAGAAATAAAGAAGGCCACGGAAGAACGAACAAGTGGGGAGGGCCATACCTCGTTCAGAAAAAGAGCAAAAGGATACGATCTCGTCGACATTTTCCATCAGGAAAGGATCGCGAACGGCAAGGCGCCAATTGATGAGATTTCTCTCTTGAAGCAGACCCCCAGCACTAAATTTGCGAGATGGTGGCGAGAGCACTTACTAATTGACCACTCGCTGGTTGCCGCTTGCGCCTCTTTCAGTTCCTTCTGGTTGATTTTCTTCGGCGCCATTTCGGATCTGTTAAGCCACGAGTTGTTCGCGAGATGCTCGGGGGCTACGTTCGATGGCTCGAAGGATTTCGACTATGCAGGGCGGTAGCGGACTGGCAGCAGGATGAGATTTAGTTGAGGTTTTTGTTTTTTCTCTGGCGGCGGCGTGAGATCTGAATGTACGGGAAGAACCCTAACTGATTGCGAGGTTAAATAACCAGCGGTCACACACTGGTTTACTGTACAAAAGATGAAGCGTCGGACAAGGGGAATACTTGGAATACGAGCGGTTTTTTGGTGGATTTTTTGGGCAGTTATTTGATTAACCATTTTTTCAGGTTAATTGTCCCGAAAAAAGAGGTTTTTTGAATTTCGAGTTCAATTTCTGCCAATTACATCATCTTGGACTATATTTTCTAAACTGGGAACATTTTTGCCACAAATTTTGGGATCCTTTTTTCCAAAATTTGAGGGATTTGGATTCAAGGCTCGGGGGCTGTGAGACACGTGGCATCGACTACTTATTTTTTGAAAGTACTCGAAGGATAAGAAGAAAAGACTCAAGACTAGTTTGACCCTCAGCTTGATTCTTCGATTCAACCTAAGGCTCGGGGGCTACTCCATATGGAGTGCGATTATTCATCGCACCCGATACAAAAGAAAGAATTCGGGGCATGAGCACCTCATAGCTTCGATGCAGTCAGAAGAGTACTTGAAGAGAAATTTCAAGATGGAGCTTCAAAAGAAGTCGAAGACTGCTTCAAAAGTACTCGAAGAGCCTGCAGTACTCAGCTTCAAAGAGCTCGGGGGCTTGTCAGACCCGGGGCCATGGAGCTGTGTACATCAAGGAGTCCATATTGGGCTAGATGATAGGACGTGTCCTATACCTTATTTATATTGTATTCTACCCGCATGCGGAGTAGAACTAGTCGATATAGAAGGAAACTACTCGAGTTGTACTTGAGTGCGATTCCTAAGCTAGTATCAGGCTAGGATTCATGTAACCCTGTCCCCCCGGATATATAAGGGCGGGCAGGGACCCCCTCAAGACCAAGATCACCAGATCAACATCAAGGCAATACAAACCATCATACAGGACGTAGGGCATTACGCATATTGCGGCCTGAACCTGTCTAAATCTTGTGTTGTTTGCACCTTCGAGTTCCTGATCTCGGCGCATCCCAACCCAAAACCTACCACCTTGGGTATACCCCTCAGTGGGCAGCCGGATAAAACCCTACAACGTGGAAACCAGCGGATATGCCAGGGGTGCCCAGGGAACTGATCGAGCATAGTCTGAATGTACACCCACAGGCTGTGCCCAAAAAGCAACGCCTTTGAAGATTTGCTCACGACAAGCGTGAGACAATTAAACGGGAAATAGTTAAACTCCTCGTGGCTGGTTTCATTAAAGAAGTGATTCATCCAGAGTGGGTAGCTAATCCCGTCCTTGTATGGAAAAAGAATAATGAATGGAGAATGTGTGTTGACTACACCGATCTCAACAAGCATTGCCCAAAGGATCACTTCGGGCTACCGTGCATTGATCAAGTCGTTGACTCGACGGCGGGTTGTGTACTCCTTTGTTTCCTTGATTGTTATTCAGGATATCACCAGATTGCGCTCAAGGAGGAGGATCAAATCCAGACCGCGTTCATCACCCCATTCGGGACATACACCTACAAAACTGTCTTTCGGTTTGAAAAATGCAGAGCAACCTATCAGCGCGCTATTCAGATGTGCTTCGCCAATCAGCTGCATTGGAATGTTGAAGCCTACATGGATGACGTGGTCATCAGGACCAGGAATCCTGATGGCCTGATTGCAGACTTGGAAGAGATGTTCAGCAGCCTATGCAGGTTTCGGTGGAAGCTCAACCCAACTAAATGCGTTTTCGGAGTACCATCAGGAAAATTGCTCGGGTTCATCGTTAGCAACCGGGGAATTGAAGCCAACCATGTGAAGATTTTGGCCATCACTGATATGGGGGATCCGGCCACAATCAAAGATGTTCAGAAGCTAATAGGCTGTATGGCAGCCCTGAACAGGTTCATCTCCCGGCTCGGGAAGAGAGGACTACTCTTCTTCAAGCTCCTGAAGCGCCAAGACAAGTTCCAGTGGACAGAGGAGGCCGAGCGAGACTTGCAAGACCTGAAGCATCAGCTTCAGTCTCCTTCAGTCCTTACAGCACCAATGCCGGGAGAAAATCTACTACTCTACATTGCGGCAACAACTTATGTTGTCAGCAGTGCTATTATAGTCGAGTGAGGCGAGGAAGACCATGCATTTAGAGTGCAGAGGCCTATATATTTCGTCAGTGAGGTACTCTCCGAATCCAAGGTACGATACCCGGCAGTTCAGAAACTTTTATATGCAATTCTGATTACATGAAGAAAGTTGCGCCATTACTTCGACGAGTATAAGATCACTGTGATTACGGATTTTCCGTTGGCGGATATTCTCCATAATCAAGATGCCACGGGGCGTATATCAAAGTGGGCAGTGGAACTGGGGGCTTTGTCTATCGACTTCAAGCCACGCACTGCAATCAAGTCTCAAGCTCTAGTCAATTTTATGGCTGATTAGAGGGAGAATCAAATTCCAACTCCAGTGGACAAGCCAGAGCACTGGACCATGTACTTTGATGGGTCTCTTAAGCTCGATGGCGGCGGTGCTGAGGTTCTATTTATTTCTCCAAGAGGTGAACAATTGATGTATGTCCTCCAGATCCTTTGGGAGATATCCAATAATGAAGCCGAGTATGAAGCACTCCTTCACGGGCTCCATTTGGCGATATCACTAGGCATCAAGTGACTTCTTGTATATAGTGATTCACTTCTAGTAGTTTAGCAAGTCAACAAAGAGTGGGACTGCAACAAGGAGACGATGGACGCTTATGTACAAGAAGTGCGCAAGCTGGAAAACAAGTTTTCTGGCTTGGAGGTTCATCATGTGGTACGGGAGCATAATGTTGGCGCGGATATACTATCCAAGCTGGGGTCTACTCATGCACAGGTTCCAGCGGGAGTCTTTGTCCAGGAGTTAAAACAGCCATCCATCAAGTCCTCACCACAGGTAACCACCGATGCGGGCCCTCAACAACCTGATCGGGAGGTTATGATGCTTAGTGAGGACTGGAGAGAGGCTTATATCAATTTCATCCGGGACCAAAGACTACCAGCGGGGATGGATGCAAGAAGCACAGAGGCAGCTCGTGTCATGCGCAGAAGTAAGGGGTTCGTCCTAGTCGACAGCAAGCTTTACCGGCGTGGCGCACGTTCAGGCATTCTCATGAAGTGCGTCACGAAAGAAGACGGCTACGACATACTGCGGGAGATACATGAGGGAGTTTGCGGCAACCACGCAGCTTCAAGAATGCTGGTGGGGAAAGCATACAGAGCTGGTTTCTGGTGGCCCATCGCAGTATGCGATGCTGAGGACCTTGTGCGGAGATGGCAAAACTGCCAATTCTTTGGCAAGTAATCTCACGTCCCAGCTCACAGCCTCATCACCATACCGCCATCTTGGCCGTTTGCTTGTTGGAGCCTTGATTTTGATTTAATTGGGCCCTTCACAACGGCGCCAGGCGGTTTCACCCATGTATTGGTGGCTATCGACAAGTTTACCAAGTGGATCGAGTACAAGCCGATAGCCAAGCTCACACCAGATCGAGTTGTTGATTTCATCTCTGATATCTTGCATCGCTTCGGCTTCCCGAATACCATCATCACGGACTTGGGATCAAACTTCACGGCCAACCAGTTCTGGGAGTTCTGTGATAATGCATGCATCGAGATCAAGTATGTCTCTGTTGCACGCCCAAGGGCCAATGGTCAAGTCGAAAGGGCGAACGGCATGATAATTGATGGCCTCAAGAAATGACTTTATGATGAAAATAGCAAGAAAGGAGGAAAGTGGATACACGAATTGCCACATGTCGTCTGGAGGCTCGGGACTCAGCCATCCAAAGCCACAGGACAAACACCATTCTTCCTCGTCGACGGCTCTAAAGCTATCTTGCCGGCCGACATCATGTGGAAATCCCCAAGGGTTGAAATGTACAATGAAGGTGAGGCGGACCAAGCAAGGTAGTTAGAGCTTGATTCTGTCGAAGAGGCTCGCTGCACCACTCTTGTTCAGTCAGCTCGATACCTGTAGGGGATTCGACGATATCACGATCGCAACGTGAGGGAACGATCATTCAATATAGGCGATCTGGTCCTACACCGCATTCAAGACGAGTCCGGCTTACAGAAGCTCAACTCAAGGTGGGAAGGTCCGTTCGTTGTCAAGCAGGTTACAAGACCAGGGTCGTATCGACTACAATACCCCGAGGGCCAAGATATCCCGAATTCTTGGAACATTCAGAACCTGCGCAAGTTCTACCCATGAGGAAGCACGTGTGGATAGCTGTTCTCCGGACGCCTAGGCAGCCTTTTTCTTCCGAATCAATTTGGAGGCTACGTGTCACAAAATTCGGAATGTAAATTTTTCTGTTAACAGACGGAGGCTCCGGCCACGTTCATGTTTTATAAATCGACTTCTTGTCATGAGTTGTGACGGAGGCCATGGCCACGTTCATGTTTTACCCGACTGCGTGTTATAAGTTTTGAAGGAGGCTTCGGCCACATTCATGCTTTGTATGAATCGACTTTCGTCGTGACCTTTGATGGTCGCTTGCGACGATGATCGTATTTTTTCCCAACAAGTTCGATCCGTTCGATTGGTTTATACCTAACTTGTTGGATGGGCTCGTGTGAGGAGCTATTTCGACTGCGCCCAGATTTGTCGCACTCGGGGTAATTTCAATTTCTTGCCATAAGCACGTCAGTCACGCGATGATGCTCGCGTTCTTTCCCAACAAGTTCGATCCGTTCGATTGGTTTATACATAACTTGTTGGACACGCTCACATGAGGAGCGATTTCGACTACACCCAGAGTCGTTGCACTCGGGGTAGCTTCATTTTTCCTGCCATAAGCACAGCAGTCTCACGATGATGCTCGCGTTCTTCCCTAACTGGTTAGACCTGCTCGACCGCGTTGTATCTAACTTGTTGGATGGGTTCCTACCCGGAGCTGCTACGGCTACTTCCAGGGTCGCTGCACCTGGGGTAGTATCTACTACTTAGCCTTTAAAACTGGATGACAATTCAGTTGAGGCACATACAAGTAGAGACATCAAACAAGAATTTAGATACAAGGAAATGAGTACTTGCTTTTACATCTTAATCCTCCAGTACACTTTTTACTATTTATTCTGCTACAGGTTGGGCTTCTTGGAGGTTCTCGTTGAATTGTTCTTCAGTGCACTCCGCAGCCACTCCCTGCATGAATGTTTGTAGTTGAGCTTCCGGCCTAAAGGATTTCACAAAGGGAAGAGCGTGGCTGACACACGCGACCGGGGCTTCAGCGAGGAACTTGACAACCTTCTGCGGCGCTCCGAGAAGTCGCTCCAACAAGGGCCACTCGCCTGCTTTGCCATCTTGTTGTGGGTCCACAATGTCCACAAGCTTCTTGGCGGCTCCCCTGAGGTCCTCCAGCTCCTTTTGCCGTTACTCCTTCTCTTCGCCCAGCGTCTTGATCTGCCGAAGGCTGCCGGCGAACTGTTGTTCGGTGTCGGCGATGACCTTCTGCAGCCTCCTGACATCATCTGTACAGCGATACAGCATATTCTTCACATCAGTAAGCAGCTCTTCTTTATACGTTAAGATTTTCCTAAGCTCTATGGTGAAGATATTTTCAGAATCCAAGATAAATTGTTAAGTGGAAGTACTCGAGGGAAGTAAGGGCTTACCTTGGTGCGTCTTCTTTTATTCCTTGAGTTGTTCCTCGAGATTGCGCGAGGAGCCATGTCTCTCGAGTCCGCTCTTGCTTCAGCTTGTCAAGTTCTCTCTGAAGATAGCAGTTCTTCGTCTGCTCTTTGGATATGCGTTTTTCCTTAGTAGCAAGCTCCTGGTGGCCACTCACAACTGCTTTCAGTTTCTCTATCTTCTTTTGTGAGTGCGAGATCACATTCTGCATAAGGGGGGAGATTAAGGCAAGCAACTCGCCAACGTATACTGGCAGAAGGGTAATCATATCTTACCAGGGCAAAATCGTACAACTCCTTGTAGGCCTTCTTGAAGGTTTTTATATTGTGGTCCGTCAGCATTGGATCATCCACCAGATCTGTGGTGATGATGTTGTGGTATCCGCGTCCAGCCATCAGCAGGTCTCCAGGACTCCTTGAGGTCCCTGCGGCTTCTTCAGAATGTGGTTGCTGGGTACTTGCGAGTTAGGATGCATTCAGTACATAATGTCTGTGGTCTAAGCAGCAAGCCGTGGGCGGTTAGACAATTACCTGTGCCATCTGCATGAGCGGCTTCAGGGGCCTCGACTTGTTCTCCACCACCAGCTCTGGCTTCGGCTTGCTGGGGCTCGGGAGGTGGCAGGTCGGGCAGTGTTGTGTCTGTCTCGGGGGCTGGCCCCTTGGGCGTGGGCCCTTTTGGGGCTGGCGGCTCAGGGGCTAGAGTAGCCGACACAAGTTTTGGTTTAAACCCCCTGGCAGTCATAGACCTAATGAAGCAGAATTAGTTATATCATTACACAAGTCGAAGAGAACAGAATGATCATTATGCAACAAGACGTAAACTTACAGCAAAGACTTCTTCACGACAACTTTCTTCACCCTCATAGCCCGTGGCGTCTCAACTACGGTACCCGTTGCTGGCGGCGGGGTCACACCAGCTGGTGGCGTAATGCCCGCCACGGCAATGGTTATCGCTCCTGTTGTAGAAGCTGATGGATCCGTTCCCACCTCTTCGCGCTCGGGCTCGGGAGAAGCAGGTGGACTGCAAATGGATACTGTTAGCGTGCAACAATACCGATATTTGATGATTCAACAAGGTAGCATATTCATACCTGGAAGACTCGACTTCTTGCACTTTCCATTTGCGCACAACCCGATGACCCTGTAGGACCGAAGGTAGAGTTTCGGTCAACTCCACGGATGGTCCGGGGGAGTTGTCCCTTCTTGCCTCCCCCTCGGCTTCCCTTTCCGCTAGGGGCTCCCGCTTTCCGTGGTCTCGCTGCCCGGCAGTGCCTCGACTGCTCGAGCTCTCTTAGCTTCGGCTGGAGCGCTAGGAAGAAGGTGGTCCAGTCGAGGGATGTCGGGTTATGGAGGATAGCTTCGGTACAACTTTGTGAGTCCCTGTAAAAGATTTTCAGTTAGCAGTGGTAGAACGGCAGAGTTTGCTTTCAAAAAAGTAGTCGAATACTCACCGGTTTTGGAGGACTCCGCACGGAAAATAATCCCGGGACGTAGGGGACGGTGTTCACGTCCATCAGCACTCGTTTGACTCAGATGAGTGCAGCTTCATCCATCAGCTCCTCTACGCACATGCGAGATGGATCTTCAGCACCTATGTACTCGAATCCAAGTGTATGGCATTGTTGGATTGGCTGGACTCGGCGCTTGAAGAAGGAAAACATTACGGATGCGCCGGTCACTCCCATTTCCTTATGAGCTGCTATGGTGTCTAGCAACTCATTGACTTGATCCATGTCCCCACTGGGAAGTTCGATATTCCACTCCGGCCTTACAACAGGTGGTTTATTTGATTTTTCAGGAAGTTGGGGGATGTGGTTTTTGATGTAGAACCAGTGGTTCTTCCATCCAGAAATGTTGGAGGGGAATTTATAGGAAAGGTACCTATTGCCGGCTTGCTGTCTAAGTTGGATGCCGGCGCCCCCTACAATGGACAGATTCTTGGTTATGGGTTGAGGTTTTACTCAGAAAAGGAAGCGGAAAAGATCCCAATGGGGTTCGATTCCGAGGAAGGCTTCACAGAAATGGATGAAGATTGCAATATGGCAAATGGAATTCAGGTTGAGATGATGGAGCTCAAGCCCGTAGAAATAAAGAAGGCCATGGAAAAAAGAGCAAGAGGGGAGGGCTAGACCCCATTTGGCAAAATGGTAAAATATGACGATTTCGTCTACATTTTCCATGGGCAAAGGTTCGCGAAAAGAGGGGCGCCAGTTGACAAGACTCTTGTCTTGGAGCAATCCCTTGGAAACAAGCTTATTGAGGTCGTTGAGGGAGCACTTACTGTGAGTCCACTCCCCAGACGGCGGCTGCGTCTCCTTTTTCTTCCCATCCTTCTCAGATCTCTTTGGTGCCATTTCCAGATCCGCTCGCCACGAGTTGCTCGGGGGCTGCGGAGAAAGAGGCGGGGAGATTAGGTTGGATTGGGGCTCTCAAAGAGGGTGAAGGCGGAGTGCGGCTCTATTTGGGGGATTTTGGAAGTACTTGGCGGATTGCAGATTGGAAGCACAGTTTAAACTTGGCGTTACCGCGGGGTTAAATAACCAGCGGGTGGATACAGTTTTACTGTTTCGAAGTTGAAGAGTCCTTTTAGGGAATATTCGGAAGATGAGGGGTTATTTGGTGGACTGTTTAGATAAAACATTCGATTAATCATTTTTTTAGGGTTAACTGTCCCGAAAAAAGAGGTTTTTTGAATTCTAGATCTAACTTTCATCATTTGTACCATCACACCAGTTATTTATCATAGGGATATTTTTACACTGCATGCCACGACTTTTGGATCCTTATTTCTGTGACAGTTCATGTACTGGTAAGCTAGGCACATTATTTGTTAGTGTGAAGTATGTGCTTGTTAGTGTAAAGCTTGTGTGTGTTTATGTGAAGCTTTTAAAAACTTAAATACAAGTAAAAGGGGTATTTTTATAATTACTTAAAAACTATGGTTGTTTTTGCAAAATATGATTGGATAGGAGGTAACTTCAAAATAAGTGAAGGGTAGTTTTGCTAACACGTTTTTTTCTTACTTTACCCCCTGTAAAAAAAAGTGTATTTACCCAAAAGTTTCATTTGTAATATATGTGTTGATTTGTGGGAAGCTGAGTGAAGTTTGTGAAAATAAGGACTTAGGTGTAATTATTCAAAAGTATGAGCTCTTTTATGCACGCAGTTGAATTATAAAAGTAACTTTCAAAGTTACTAAGGGCTAAAGTGTAAAAAGGTGCAAGTCATCATGACATGTCATAAATGCTTGCAATAAGGTCAAGTCTTTATGACATGTCATAAATGCTTGCAATAAGGTCAAGTCATCATGACATGTCATAAATGCTTGCAATTAGGTCAATTCATCATGACATGTCATAAATACTTGCATTTAGGTCCTAAATGTTATGAAATTTACACCCTTTAGGACAAAAACATTATAATTTTGATTTTAGGCCAAGGTTTTAAATTAACACTTCATTCTTTGAGTTTTTGAATTTAAACTCTAAAATAAAGTTGTAGGATTTGAAAAGTTGCACAACTTTATTTTAAACACTTTTTCATTTGAACTCTAGAACAGTGGTTAAATTCTTCTTTACACCTAGATCCCTGTATTTCCTGAATTTGTGCACAGGTCCTTGAGAAAATTCCCTTTCTCCTTCCTCTCTGTTTTCTCTCTGCTCTGTCGCCGCCGCTGTCGCCTGTGCGGTGCCCTTGCCCTCCTCCTCCTCCTCCTATTTAAGCTCGCAAACACCTCCTTTGCTCTCTTGCTCTTGCCCTCCTCTTCCTTTCCTTCCTTCTTCTGCTTCTTCGAACAGAACCACCCGTTGCCATGGCCGCCGCCGTCCCTGTTCGCCATGGGCAGCAATCATCAACCCCTCCCTGCTCTCCTCGACCCCCTGCCGAGCTTCTCCACTTCCTACCGGTGCTCCCTGACCTCACCCCAGCGCAAACCCCTCACTAGACCGTCCCACTGACGTTCGCTGTCAACCTTCCTGCGCCGCCGCTTCGGCCTCCCTGTCGACCCGGCCGTCCAGCGGCTCCCACCCCTCGCCGATCACTCCAGCAGGACCACATCATCTCGAGGAAGCTCCTGGACCACCTCACCGAGCCTCTTCAACCCCAGCATGCCGGAACATCGCCGCCATGACCAAGCCCGACCGCCGTCGGCCCTCCTCCGGCCACCCCGGCTTCAACTGAGCCAATCCGAAGGTAGCTCTCATGTATCTCATGCTCCCCCACCTCTCCCTCACCACCGGGAAGCACCCCATCGCCGGAATCAAGCTCCCTGAGCTTTCTCTGTTCCAAAAATCGTGACCAGGGAATCCACACAACAATAGGAAGAATTCCAGGGGCCTATCTGCACAACCCATGACTCAGATGAATAGTGTCGCATGGACCTTCTTGAAATTTCTGGCTGAAACTTTGGAAAATCGTAGTAAATCATAAAAAAATAAGAAAAATGTCAAACAATTGGGTTTGAATCCTTGGATTAAATACTACAACTTTTGTGTTATGATCATGAGATGAATCTGTGTATTTTGTGCTGTGATTTAATTAGTAGAAAATGGATGCTTTAATTAGATCTTTTGATTCACAGCTGTGCTATAGCTGAACTTTGGAACATAAGTTGTGCATGTCTTGAATAGCTCTGTGTAAAATTTGCAGGGCCAGATCTATTGTTTAGCTATGATGTTTGAGTATTTTTGATGTATGTTGATAAAAACCTCATAAATTAATTTCAGATGCATCTGTTCATGTTTGTAGCTTAAAATTTAACCTTAGCATTCTTTCAACATGTTTAGTTCATGATAAAATTTTGAGAGTTAGAAACCTAGTTTAACTGAAGTTATGAATATAGGCTTAGATTCAAAGGAAATTCATGAACAATAGTTCTGGTTCATGAATAATTATGATAATATGCTGGAATGTTACACTTGTATAGTAGAACATGTCCATAAATTTTGAATCCCAAATCTAGTATAGAACTACAGTTATAAATATATCTTTATCATTTAATGTGTGTTCTTGTTTAATTTTGTGGCATAGTTCCTATTTAAATAAAATCCTAATAAATTTACAGTAAATATAATTAGACTAAAGCAGTGTTTAGTAATTTTTCTAGCCTTAGTTTTAAAGTGTATTTCTCTATAAAATTCATTTAAGTTTTACATGTTGTTTATTTAAATCATTTATTTTGATTAATCTGTTGCATAAAGATGTTAAGTGTAGTTAATTTGTTTGCTTAAGATAACCAAGTATACTACCTAATGTATTTAGTTTAGATGTTTAGGGTAATCAACCCTGTTACGTAATGTAACTAAACAATTTACATAATACCCGATAAATGAATGCCTAGTAAAAGAGTGAATAACATGTTTGATAAATAGTCTTTCGTGTTGCATTGTTGATAAGTTTGGTAGTGTTAGCTCATATTTTTGTGATAGAGATGTGTGATGTTTAGTTAATCCTTTCACACGAGTGCTCATGTCCCTGCCATCAAGACATTATCCTTGTCTTGATTGCAGTCTCCTTAAGGTCCTTTTCGTATAAGGATCCTTGTTAGTTCGTGATAGAGTCGGAGTGCCCGATCTTTCGGTGAGTGGAGATAATTTCGATCTGGTGGAAGATGACCCTCACGATCCGACTACGACGAGCGAGCCCGAAGCGCCAATGCAATCGCTGAACCAACTCCCTGTGGTTACCGACCTTGTTGATGCAAGATCAGCCTGATCACGAAGATCGTTTCCTGTACGCAATCGAAGAACGAACAAGAAAAAGATGCGAGCAATCACAATATCACTCGAAGGTGGAGTTCTGAATCACACGAGGACAGTGCGTATTTGCGCGTGTTCGAGAGTAGCTAAAGCTAGATGTAAAACAAAACTCAAGTCTGAAAATAAAAGAGGAGTCTATCTAAATAGGGGGCACAGCCCCTGGCGGCCAGGAGGGGCGGCGCGCTACAGTACCGCGGTACTGTTCACACCTAGGGTTGCGAGGGTTAGGCCTCCTGTTGGGCTGACTGCTACTCTTCTGGGCCCTTGTTCTTCAATAGCATGATGTAGTTCAATTCCCTCACACGGGCCCGAGTAATTGGCCTAGGTGGAGGGGATGGCGCCTGGGCCTGGAGTGGAGGCGCGCCTGGTGAGGATGGCGCCTGGACCTGGAGTAGAGGCGCCTGGGGTGCTTCTGGTGCTGCTGGTGTAAATGTGCTTGTATTGTAGTTGATGTCCTCATCAGTTCGGGTGTATCTGCTGCTTAGCTAATACATCTCTGTAGCTATGCTTCAGCATCGGCTATTAGCTAAGCCTCTAAGCATCCGTTTTAATTGAATCTATGATATTTCATTGTAACGGCTGTCAGCCGATGCAATTCATTTGATATGCTTTTACCATCGGCTGGTTAGCCGATACGGCTGTTATCTTTCTAATATCGGCTACTACCGATACAATTCTTTTGTTCTGTCCTGCATCGGCTGCCACATGGCCGATCAATCTGAGGTGCACACACGATCTTAGGGTTCTTGCTATCGGCCGATCCTAGACAATTCTAATTGTTTTCCATATCGGTCAAATATGGCCGATCAGTCCTTAGTTTTGCATCCTTATCCGCACACTTCTATCAGCCGATTTATCGACTAGAAAATTGGCTATATACCTATCGGTCACATACCCTCAACCACACTCCAATCGGCTGCACATCTGTAAAACATATCCTCATCGGCACAAGCCCATCAGCCACATCCTCTTCAGTCTAATTCCGCACTTGTGGTCTCATCAGCCTAGTCTGATGTTAATGTCCTGTTCCACCTGGTTCTTGTAACGGATCCAATTTAGATGGCCCCATCGGCTAGATGTCAATCGATTGTTTTACCGACGTAATCAAGTCGATACAACCACACCTAGTACCTAGAATAACACTTAAGCACATTTTAGTTAAGCACAGTTAGTGCAGAGTAGGACAATCAGCTACATGGCTAATATGACCCAGTAAATATAGGAAAACATTAAGGGTGAAAACCAGCTACACAGCTGACCCACCAATCGGCTGAATACGCCAAGACACAGACCATACGGATGCATAGTTTGACTAGTCTACCAATACACCATCGGCTAGTTACTCGCACTAATCGACTAGCATGCCAATTCACAGATCGACTAGAACACGTACACAAATCGGCTCAGCCGATGTTCACACAATCAACTAGTTTTGTTAAAGCATAGATCGGCTATGCCGATACACACACGATCGGCTAGGTACGCCGATACTCACACAGATCAGTTAAGACACAGCTGCTTTAGGAAACACCCCTCTGCTAAAGTAATCGATGCTTTCATCAATCGATTAGGAAACCGATACACCTATCAATCGGCTACACAGGCCAAAGTACACAACCCTAGATCAGTAAGATAGCACAGTAGACACACCTTTGTTAGGCACGACCAAAGCACATCAATCGGCTAAACCTGATGCACCCTCGTCGACTAAGTGTTATCGCCATATTCTGGACAGGCTAAAAGTGGGCCGTGGAGCAAGATGGGCTTGAGAAACGGTTATGATAAGCTTGCAGATCGGGTTCCGTACGGGCGTTTGGGGCCCACAAGGCCGTGTAAACTCAGGTTTAGGCAGTTAGGATTTGTGTCGTGTTTAATTAGGGTTAGTTAAGGAGAGCAAGTCTACGGACTATAAATATGTACCATGAATAAACAAGAAAGAAAAGATTCATTCATCAACAACTCACGGCGCATCGCCTCCCCTGTTCCAGGGTTCTTCATCGGGTAAGTGCCATGCTGCCCCCTGATCACGCTTCGCGTGATCGGGGGCGCATTGCTCTTATTTGTTGCTTTATATGTTGCTCGTTCTGAAGCCTTGTAGATGGCGGGTAGCATTAGTTATCGTAGTGCGTATAGAGTAATGTTATTTTTGTATCATGATCTTGCTCTGTTTCATTGTTCTTGCGTGCTCCGCGATCATCGTACCTGATCATAGGTGCAATGATCGCATCTTGCTTTGTTTATGTTAATAGATCTAATCTGTTATAGTCGGTTCCTGCTCGTTAGGGATTTAGCTCAATATGTGCATGATTAGGCCTTGCAAACGAGTTGAAAGCTCCGGCAGTACGTTAGTATCGGATCTTAGTCTGCATAGAGATTTCTTTAAGAATCGGCTCTTTAGTTGTTCTTAGGGTCTCTGTTCGGGTTGTTTGTTATGATGCTTTGCGTATTCATTAGGCTCAATTACGTGTAGGATGTTCCGGTTGTGTAGTGAGGGCTTAGCTGTCGTGGATTGGATTAGATTAATATCTTTAAAGCAAGTTTTATCTTATTATTATATATAAATGTCGTTTGACCCAAAGATCCGATCCGGTAATGATGCAATCGGCTCTTTATAGCCGATACCGGGGAGGAGTGATGAGCCGATCACGGCTCGGACTAACCTTTACAAGTGTCTGTGCTCACAGGAATTTCACGAATCACACCTTCCTGATCAGGTACAGGATCAAGTGGCACGCCTAGCAACCCCAAGCCAGGGTGTGCGCCAGATCGCTGGGCCGTTGACCGAGGGACCGGGGCCCGCCAGCCGTCCCGGAAGCCTCCCGGCTCCTCGTGTTGCCTGTCGCTGCTCGCCGGTGGGTTTTGATCGACAACACATTCTAGCACGCCCGGTGGGACCATCTTCATCGACTTCGTCATCGGCGTTTGCACAATCTTCATCGACTCCGTCATCCTCGTCGGCTCTATCAGCAGTGGTCGGCAGGATGTCAAGGGACGATCCGATCACTTACGAGGAACTCTCTGCTGAACATAAGCAGAAGTATGATGAAATCAAGACTCAGTTTGAAGCCGATCTCATCGGCTCTTTCGAAAGGACTCGCAGCCATGGTGTCAGGTGGAAGGGATTTTCACCTGAAGGTGCTCTTGATGGGGTGGATTTATCTACTCCGTCTGAAGATCGTACTAGAGCGCTGCGACAGGAAGTGAATTATGCGGTGGCTCATTCATTGCACCGACACTCGGAAAGTTTGGTTAATGCTTTTGAGCGTGTGGCTCTGCGTGTGGTCCAGGAGATTATGAAACATCAACATTCCCCAACTGGACCTGCCTTGGGAAGTCATAGAGGAGAACTGCCGTTCCAAACCAGACCACCACTACCGTATACACTTGCAGCTGCAGAATCACATGGTGCTCCAGCTTATGTAGTTTATAAAGAGGGTGGTGACCCCACGGATCACCAGTTTTTCAGCGAGCCGCCTAAGGAGATCCCACATGGTTATGTGTGTATGTATATACCGGACAGTAATAATCCGGTACATCCTGAACAGAGGATAGTTGGAGGGGTTTCTGGAGCCGACGCGGAAAAACAAGCGTGGCTAGCAACTTATGCTACCGGGCCGAGTCATGACAGTACGCACTCGGCCCCTGGGTTACAGACAGCAGAGCAAATCAGCAATATTCTAAGGGATCAGTTCGGCATATTACCAAAAAGGAGAGCGATCGGCTACACTAAGCCGTATCCAGGAAACTATGACTTAATCCCATTACCACCCAAGTATCGGCTCCCCGAGTTCACTAAATTCAGTGGGGCAGAAGGATCTAGCTCTATCGAGCATGTGAGCCGATACTTAGCACAATTGGGCATGATTTCTGTATCAGATCCGCTGCGAGTAAGGTTCTTCTCGCAATCGCTTACGGGACCGGCTTTTGGATGGTATACCTCGTTGGGTCCCGACTCCATCCGTACCTGGAAGCAGCTGGAAGAACAATTTCATATTCAGTATCACACAGAAGCCGCGGAGGCAGGAATTGCCGATCTGGCACAACTTCGGCAGAAGCGTGGGGAAACCGTGGCAGAATTCATCCGACGCTTCAGGGAGATGAAGAATAGGTGTTATTCGACAAGGATCTCAGAAAAAGAAGCTATCGAACTAGCATCAGTGGGATTGTTAAAGCCGATCAGGGATCTGGCTTTTCAACTGGAATTCACCTCTTTGGCACATCTGGTCCAGAAACTATCGACTTATGAGCAGCGTCATCCTGAGTTATACCAAGACAGGTTTAAACGTCAGGTGGCGGCAGCTGACACGGAAGAAGCCGATGACTCCGAGGAGGAACTAGAGGTATCGGTTGCTGAGTGGGCTCGTGGTGCAAATCCCGTCCCTTGTAAGTGGCTGAAACAAATTGGTCCGGCAAAAGGGTTTGACTTTGATGTGAGTAAGGTCGAACAAATTTTCGACTTGTTACTGAAAGAAAAACAGTTGAAGTTTCCGGAAGGGCATAAGCTTCCCACGGCACAGGAGCTAAAAGGAAGAACATATTGTAAATGGCATGATTCCTTTACCCACGGCACGAACGACTGCAAGGAACTCCGTCGGCAAATACAATCGGCTATTGAACAGGGCCGATTGGTCTTGGGGAAGACCGCCATGAAGGTAGACACTCAGCCTTTTCCTGGTGTAAATATGGTAGAACAAAATGACCGGTCTGCAAGGCGGCAGTTGGACTTCGCGCTCGGCATCAACATGGCAGGGATAGCATCGCGACATCAAGCCAAAAATATGAAGGCTGGTTCTAGCAATCGGCCCCAAAAAGAGAAAAAAGAATATGTCTCAGAAGAGCGGGTAAGGTACGTAAGGAATCAACGTCCAACTTCTTCTGATCTTCTCAGGAAATACGAGTATCAGTACCAGCAGCGCCTCCGGCGGGAATCTGAAGACGAAGAATATGAGCATCGCACCGGGAAGCGTTTGAAGAAGCACGAGGATGCTCGTGATCATTGGTACTGCCCATTCTTCAGGTATTGTTGGAATTCCGGTATGAGCCGATTGCCTACTGTTAGGGACTGCCCAGAGTGTGCACATATGAAGACAGAGGCAAGGGAATCGGTTTTCGGGCGATTAGGACCTGCGCCAACTCAACAGGAGCGGGTTCGGTCACCACGAAGAGAAGATGGAGAGGAGGATAGGTATCATCGCCCACGCTGGTGCCCCGATGGGCTAAATCGTTCACAAAAGCGTCGGGTTCAGAGGCTACGGAGCTTGGAAGAAGCCGAGGCCAAGTACGTCGAGACGTTGAGAAAAGCGCGACCGGATCTGGCAGAACAAGTTCATCATGAGCAGGAAAAGAAGCCACACGTGTCGAGGAAAGAATGGCGTCCCAAGCCGACGAAAGCCGATAAAAAGGTATCAGCTGATACACACATGGTTTTTGTACTTCCTGCAGAATTCCATGCTCAGGCCTACGAGGAGCCATCCGTAGCCCAGCTTGATCTGGGACCACGGCCGGTGATATTCGAGAAGCCGCAAGCCAAGAATTACAAGCACTTGAAGGCATTATATCTCAAAGGGTATATCAATGGTCAGCCCATTAATAAAATGCTAGTGGATACGGGAGCGGCGGTCAACATTATGCCATATTCAGTTCTGCGCCGGTTGGGGCGATCTGCCGGGGATCTGATCAAGACTAACGTCACGTTGAGTGACTTTAATGGGCAGACTTCAGAAGCTCAGGGTGTCCTCAGTGTAGATCTCACCATCGGGAGTAAGACCGTCCCGACTTCCTTCTTCGTCGTTAGCAGCAAAAGCACCTATAATGTCCTACTCGGCAGGGACTGGATTCACACCAACTGTTGTATCCCCTCAACGATGCACCAATGCTTGATCCAGTGGGATGGAGACGAAGTGGAGGTAGTCCAGGCAGATGACTCAATCGAGATTTCGCATGCTGCCATGAGCATCTGGGATGCAGAGGACCAAGAGCCGATTTCAGGGATAAGCTTAGAGGGGTGCGACCGCATCGAGGCTACAAAAAACGGAGTGAGGCTGGTCTTATCCACTGGCCTTACGGAGTAGAAAGGTTACATGAAGGAAGTCACAATAATGTTCCCATTAAGGCCGATTCACGCGATCGGCCCCCAAAAAATGAATTTTTGGTGATAAGTGCTTTACGTAGCTGTTATGAGAAAGCCGGCTTTGACAGCCGGCCCGATTCTTTTCTTAAACACTTGGAGAATTTTGAAATATGTAAATCGGCCGATACCACCGATCGGCTGGAGATCGTTTTGTTATCTTCTTTTCCTATTTGCAGCGTTGATTTAACAGAGGACGGGAAACTAGGATATGGCTTCACATCAGCTGATGAACTTGAAGAGATCAATATTGGTCCCGGGGATAAGCCGCGGCCAACGTTCATTAGTAAGAAATTGCATCCGTCATTACGAGAGCCGATGATAGCTCTATTAAAGGAATATGCCGATTGTTTCGCCTGGGATTATACAGAGATGCCTGGGCTCGACAGGAGCATAGTGGAGCATCGGCTCCCTCTCAAAAGTGGATTTCGACCGTTCCAACAGCGGATACGTCAGATGAAAGCCGATGTCTTGGTCGAAGTTAAAAAAGAAATAGAGAAAATGATAGAAGCCGGATTCATCAGGGCTTGCAGGTATGCTGAGTGGATTTCAAGTGTCGTACCCGTACAAAAGAAAGATGGCCGATGGCGGGTTTGCGTGGATTTCAGAGATCTTAATAGGGCCACTCCGAAGGATGAATATCCGATGCCTGTCGCAGAAATATTAATCAATGCGGCTGCCGGCCACAAGATTTTGAGCTTTATGGATGGTAATGCTGGATACAATCAAATTTTATGGCTCCTGAAGATATACACAAAACGGCGTTCAGAGTACCCGGAGCGGTGGGACTGTTTGAATACGTGGTTATGACCTTCGGATGAAAAATGCCGGAGCAACGTATCAGCGTGCCATGAACCACATCTTCCATGACCTAATCGGCAATCTGGTAGAAATATACATCGATGATGTCGTGGTCAAGTCAGCATCGGTCGAAGGGCACCTAGATGATCTACGGCAAGTTTTAGAACGAACCAGAAAATTCGGGCTCAGGATGAACCCGAAAAAATGCACTTTTGGTGTAACAGCTGGGCAGTTCTTGGGTTTCCTGGTTCATGAAAGAGGGATAGAGATCGGCCTAAAAAGTCAAGAGGCCGTGCGTACTATGGTGCCGCCCACTAACAAGAAAGAGCTCCAACAACTTATTGGCAAAATTAACTTTGTCAGGAGGTTTATCTCTAACTTATCTGGGCGGATTGAACCCTTTATGGAACTGGTGAAGATCAAAACCAATGAAGAGTTCCGCTGGGGGCAGAACAACAACGGGCATTCGAAGAAATCAAAGACTATTTGTCGAGACCACCTGTGTTGGTGCCACCGCAACAGGACAGGCCATTTTACATATACTTGTCAGTCGGTGACACCTCTATCGCTTCGGTGGTAGTGCAGTTATACGACGGCAAGGAACGGGTGGTATTTTATCTCAGCAGAAGGATGTTGGACGCCGAAACAAGGTACTCTGATATGGAAAAGCTTTGCCTTTGTTTGTTTTTTACATGCACCAAGCTTCGTCACATCCTGCTGTCGGCTGAGGTAGTCATCATCTGCAAATCGGATGTTATAAAGCACATGCTATCGGCTCCTGTGTTGAAAGGCCGATTAGGCAAATGGATGTTTGCATTATCAGAATTCGACATCCGGTATCAACCCGCGAAAGCAGTTAAAGGGCAAGCACTGGCAGATCTCATTGCTGAGAGGGTTAATACCAACATAGCAGCACTTGCCGTACGAGCCTGGGCCATGTATTTCGATGGATCCGTCTGTGGAGATGGTTGTGGAATCGGCATCTTGCTGGTATCGCCTCGGGGGGCAGCCTACTCTTTCTCAATTAGGTTACCGGCCACCTGTACTAATAACCTTGCAGAGTACGAGGCGGTGCGCAAAGGCATGGAATTGCTCCTGGAAGCCGGAGCTGAAGCCGTGGAGGTCTTCGGAGACTCCAAATTGGTAATTTCCCAACTCACCGAGGACTACAGGTGTGAAAGTGAGATATTATTTCCAGTATGGGTGCACTGCCAGGAGCTGATGGCCCAGTTCAGGTATATAAATTTTTATTGGATACCTAGAGCTCAGAATGCAGAGGCCAATGATCTTGCGCAGCTGGCTTCAGGATACAAAGCCGATGGGCCCAGACATCAGGTGTACTTCCTGGACCAGGGAGATTGGAGAGCCGATATCTTCAATTACTTGAAGGATTCGGCTCGGGGGGCACCCAGGAAGATACGCTATAAAGCCATGAGGTACGTCCTGATAGGAGATGATATGTTTTACAGGACCTTGGAGGGGCTGCTGCTCAAATGTCTAGGGCCGACCGAGTCCAGTCGGCTCCTGCACGAAGTTCACGAAGGAACGTGCGGGACTCATCAGTCAGCTCACAAGATGAAGTGGCTAATTAGGCGGACAGGATACTACTGGCCCACTATGCTTGAAGATTGTTTTAAGTATTATAAAGGATGTCAAGCATGCCAGAGGTTCGGAAAAATCCAGATAGCGCCAGCGTCCGTAATGACCCCATTGTTAAACCGTGGCCATTCAGAGGCTGGGGCATGGATATGATCGGCAAAATTAATCCTCCATCTAGCAAGGGTCATCAGTTCATTTTATCTATCACAGATTATTTTACCAAATGGGTGGAAGCTGTCCCGATGAAGTCAGTAGCATCCAAAGATGTGATTCATTTCGTCAAGGAACACGTTATTCACAGGTTTGGGATCCCACAGACTATAACAACAGATGGTGGCTCGGTTTTTATTTCGGAAGAATTCAAGAAGTTTGCTGTCGATATGGGTATCAAGCTGATTAGGTCGTCTCCTTATTACGCCCAGGCAAATGGGCAAGCCGAAGCATCTAATCAGAGCCTTATCAAGTTAATCAAGAGGAAGATCGATGAATACCCCAGGCGCTGGCACGAAGTTTTATCAGAAGCATTATGGGCATATCGTATATCTTGTCATGGGGCAACAAAAACTTCTCCTTATCATTTGGTCTATGGGCAGGAAGCCATGTTACCGTGGGAGATTACAGCCGGGTCCAGGCGCATAGAGTTCCAGAATGACTTATCCGCTGAAGAGTATGCTACTCTAATGAGTGATAATGTGGAGGACCTCACGGAACTCAGGCTATGGTCACTAGAAAAGATTAAGGAAATAAGGCTAAAGTAGCCCGTGCATATAATAAAAAGGTCAAGCCAAAGGAATTCCAGGTAGGAGATTTGGTTTGGGAAGCGGTATTACCGTTGGGAACCAAAGACACAACATATGGCAAATGGTCCCCAAACTGGCATGGACCGTATAGGGTTGACCAGGTCTTACCCGGGAACGCATACATGCTTGAAGAATTGGACGGCGTCAAGTTTCCGGTAGCAGTCAATGGCCAACACCTAAAGAAATATTTCCCAAGTATGTGGGTCGACGAACAGTAAAGCCGATATCACCCATCAGGCAAGAAGCCGATGCAACCAGCAGGTTAAGAAGGGAGGTGAAGGTTAAGTCGACGACCTTAGCATTGGCAAGATAGGAAATGGGAAAAGGGCCGATGAGCGCTGATCGGCCCGAACAATGATAGAAAGGATTAGAACAGCCGATGCGTTGCCATCGACTTTAGAAGTTTTTGCTTATGGCAATCGAAACACCACAAATTATCAGACAGCCGATGCACCACCATCGACTTTAGGCTCATTACACGGAGACACAGTGGGTTCACTACATACAGATACAAAGTTTATCCTAAACAGGGCTACTGAAGGAAGGCATCTATAGCAGCAATAGCATCAAGACGGATGCGGTCGACCTCAGCGAGTACTGCCTCATCATCTTCGTCCGCCCCCGGCACCACTTGTTTGCTCAAGTTGCTCAGCTCGGTCAAGTCCGCCTGCAGCTCGGAAGTCAAAGCTTCTGCCTCCTGCTTAGAACCCGCAATGAGATCCTTCTCCTCCTGGATGCGCTGCTTGGTGGCCCGGACTTTGGCCTCGAGGTCTTCCAGTTCTTTCTCCAAAAGCCGAAGCCGACGGGCAGAAGCGGATGTGTCAACCTTCGCGTCGAGTGCAGCCTTCTTCTTGTTGATCGACTGACACATCTCAGCGATGATGGTCCTTAAGAGTGATTGGGAACGCCGAGTCTCGATCCTGCGGCGAGCTTCTGCCACTTTTGTTGGAAGGAAGAAAGGTGTCCGGCCGGCAAGAGCTTGGCCTGGAGACTCACCGGGAGCTGGGAACTGACCTCGTCAAGGATCTGTTTAACTGCACTGGAGTCTTGAATCAGCGCGGAGATCGGACCCAACAGAAGCTCTTTCACGCGGAGGAGCCGATCAACAGTGCTGGTCAGGCCCGAGGAAGAGTCAGCGGCTTCCAGTATGGTCGATCCAATCGTGGCGGGATCAAACGCGAGGAGTTCTGAAAGGTCCAGGTTCTGAAGAAAAGAGGGTAAGCAAGGTATTGCAGGAGAAGGCCAAAACAATTACAAAGGGAGAGGGAAAGACATACCTGTCCTGAGAAGGAAGTAGCAATGGCCAACGAAGGGACGATCGGCTCCCGGGGGTGCACCCTTTCCGAAGTACGAACGGTAGCAGCAGAGGCCGCCTGAACCGCACCCTCGGAAGAAGAGGCAACAGCCGACGGGGCAACGGTCGGCTCTGCGAGAGGGATGGCCGATGGGTGGCAATCGGCTTCGCGGGACGTACCTCCCGTGTAGGGGAATCAGCAGTGGCCGAAGCGGTAGAGGGTCCTTCCAAACGGGGGCCAGCAGGGGATGAAGACACGATCGGCGCCTGTGGGCTTGGTGAGGCAGCTGGGACAACAGCTGATGCAGAGGGATCCTCCAAGGTCGTTGCGCCCGGATCACGGAGAGTAATCAGGGCCCTAAGAGGCACATTCACGTCTTCTGGCGCCCCTGAAGATGAACCTTTCTGGATGGGGGCTCCTCCTCACTGGAGACTTCTACAACGGCAGGCTGCAAGAGAAGAGAGCACCGTTAAGGAGACATGAACAAAGACCCGATTGCAAAGCGAGAGAAAGGGCCAAACCTGGGCGATGACTGGAGATGACGGAACAGGAGAAGTGGTGTGGCTTCCTTCCGGACCTTCCTGACCAAAATCTTCCTCGTTTTGGCGCGAGCTCGGGGGGCAACGGCTTCCAAAAGCCGTTTTCGCTTGGGGGTCAGCTTAGCAGTGCTCGGCTGAATCTGCATTATGCTTTTTGAGGGAGGAGGCGCATTCTTGCCGAAGAGAACCACCGGAGCAATCGCCAGGAAACAAAATGGCGATCCATCTTCGTTCATCGGCTCTGGGCCATCTTCTTGCTGCAGAAGCAGAAAATGGAGTCAGAAAGGGGGGCCAGTGAAAGTTGGAAAGAGAAAGACCAATTAAAGGCGGTACCTCTGCAACCGGGATATCATACTCAGGATGGATTTGCTGCAGCATCGGGCCCAGAGCTCTTCGGAAAACATGAGTTTTCCACATCGACCACCATCCCTCAAAGTCAACAGCCGAAGAAGTAAAGGAAAGATTGACGGGAACAGACAAGGGAAGGTCTGTGAACAGATTATAGCACCTCTGGGCGGTTAAAGCGTCAGGAAGGTCCACCCTGCTTGATGTCAACAGGTGAAGAAGGAAGTGGGGAGGCACCTGCGCAAGACCGAACTGCCGGGCTGCTACGACCGGCTGATAAAACTCGTAACCAGGCTTGAGGATCCGGTTAGAGGTACTCATGCCAACTGGGAGGAGACAAGGCCGAACCATGATAGAATAAAGACGCCTGGTGTCGGCATCATAGCCAATGTCGGCCAGTCGGAAGGTAGCCGGGTTCTCAAAGAGCTCGGAATCGGCATAAGGAAGGAAGTCGGGTTGTCAAGGCCTTTGTAGAAAATCCGGAACCATCGGGAAGCATCTAGAGGGTTCAGTTTCCCGCCAGGGAGACTATACAAAGCCTGCCCAAAACTGGTACACCTAATCGGTCTCCCACTCAGATCAGGGAAGGAATTGCCGAGTAAGGAAGGAAAATCAGGGTCAGAACTTTGGAAATAAAGACGAGCCCACAGCTGGATAAACCACCATGGGCCACCAGTCCTGATTTTCTTCTGAGAAAGAAGGCTAGAAGTCATCAAATGGAGATATCTGTAAAGCTCCCCGAGAAATAACCTACCAAGGCCAACAGATTGACCCCTGGCCAGCTCATAAGCTAAGGAGAGGTAATTCTTAGTTGGGGCAAGGGAAGGGCCACAGAAGAGGAAATGTTCGAGCCATAGGTTCAGAAAGGCTGTGTGCTCCTTCTCTGTTACAGGGCCCTTGCTTTTCTGGTGCTGGCCCAGGTATGTGCTCCAGTTAGTGCACTCGGTTTTGGATGACAGTTTATATGGGACCACAGGGAGGCTGTAAGCAGAGGGGCAGGTTGATGATATGTCCAAGCCAGTAATCATCATAACATCTAGCAATGTTGGTGTTAACGGGCTGTGCCCGAAGAGAAAGCAATTCAAGGCGTCAGACCAGAAATAGCCGATGGTTTTCAGAAGGTTCTCGTCTTTTTCAAGGGGAGAGAGGGACAGAGACAGAGCATCGGCTATCCCAATGGACTCCCATAAGGGCTGGTAGGCGCCTGCTACTCTGTTGTACCAAGCCATCCAGTTTTCAGGAGGATTCGGCCAGGCACGGAGGCTGTCCGACCAAGATTCTAGGTCTATATCCTGACTCACAAAGGGGATCCGATTGGCTTCACAAGAGATCAAATCTATGGGTTTCTCATAGGAACGAGGCCCTAGGCAGAAAGAATTGGGGGAAGAAGGGTGCGGCAAGAAGATATCGGAAGCCTGAAAAAATCCCAAGAAAAAAAAGGCAAGATTGCCGAGGGAGGAATTAATTAACCGCGCAGCAAAACTTGCAGATGCTGTGTTAAAATTAATGAGGGGTCGGAGTTCACCTTCAGACCAAAGACATCGGCGGCGGTGCGCGAAGACTCCGCCATCGGGAACCTTGAGTCGGGATCCTGGAGAGCGGATCTAGGTTTGGCGGCGCAGGATCGGATATGTGTCTCAAGGACCGGGAAGGATCTTGCGGTTAGGGTTTTGAGTGAAGGGGATCGGAGTTGATCTGGATCCCAGAATCTTTGGAGATTTGTGTCAGGTGAAAGACCAGCGGAAGGGTAAAGTAAATTGAAGGGTTATTTCAAATCCGGATCGGCATACTCTGAAGCCAATGCGCTGCCATCGGCTCCTGAAACAGATAGATTGCACACAAAAGGAATTGCTGGTACAAAAGTAGATTTTATTCACAGCAGGGTAACATACACAAAAGAGGAGTTAACTGCTCCTAAAGATGGCCTAATGAGAATATTACAGTCTACCACCAGTATACGCCGGAGGTCTTGCGGCGCTTGGGCGACGGAACAACGCTTGGGCCACTGTCGCCGGTGTCGCTGCTGCTGTCGCCGTCATCCCGTTATCGTCGCTGGTGAAGCTGTCGTCGCCATCGGCTCCTGTGCTGCTATCGGAGGAATCGCCCGATGACCTGCCAAGAAGGAAGGTACCTGCCATCGGATCTTCTTCGGAGGAGAAGGAATCGGCTCTTTCCTCCGAGGAAGAAAGGTCTTCCCCCCAAGACGCGTCGTCCTCATCCTCCTCCAGCTCGGCTCCGAGGAGGAGTGCGAGATCTTCGCCATCGGTTAGGGAGTCATCATCCTCTGACCGGTAACAGAAATCCCACTCTGCTTCATCCCAATGCAGGGGAGCACGGGCTTCGTAGGCAGTGATCGGATCATACTCCGGAGTTGGTTCTCGGGAGGACTCGGATTCATAAGAAATAACGGAGGAGGCAGAAGAGGAAGAAGCCATGGTAAAAGAAGAGGAAGGGAGTAACTGGTGATGGCTGCGAGAGGAAGATGGTTGGGGAAGTTGCCGTAGGAGAGTTTATAAAGATAAATCGAGAGGTGGAGTGAATCGGCATTGTGACGGTTCCCGAGGAGCGTGGTACAGAGCGGTCGTGTCAATTGGAAGTTGGAAAGGCACGGACCGGAAGCCGAAGGGTCAAGGTAATTTTAAATGATTCCGGAATTACCATCGCCGAAACCAGGGGGGCATGTGTTATCGCCATATTCTGGACAGGCTAAAAGTGGGCCGTGGAGCAAGATGGGCTTGAGAAACGGTTATGATAAGCTTGCAGATCGGGTTCCGTACGGGCGTTTGGGGCCCACAAGGCCGTGTAAACTCAGGTTTAGGCAGTTAGGATTTGTGGCGTGTTTAATTAGGGTTAGTTAAGGAGAGCAAGTCTACGGACTATAAATATGTACCATGAATAAACAAGAAAGAGAGATTCATTCATCAACAACTCACGGCGTATCGCCTCCCCTGTTCCAGGGTTCTTCATCGGGTAAGTGCCATGTTGCCCCTGATCACGCTTCGCGTGATCGGGGGCGCATTGCTCTTATTTGTTGCTTTATATGTTGCTCGTTCTGAAGCCTTGTAGATGGCGGGTAGCATTAGTTATCGTAGTGCGTATAGAGTAATGTTATTTTTGTATCATGATCTTGCTCTGTTTCATTGTTCTTGCGTGCTCCGCGATCATCGTACCTGATCATAGGTGCAATTATTGCATCTTGCTTTGTTTATGTTAATAGATCTAATCTGTTATAGTCGGTTCCTGCTCGTTAGGGATTTAGCTCAATATGTGCATGATTAGGCCTTGCAAACGAGTTGAAAGCTCCGGCAGTACGTTAGTATCAGATCTTAGTCTGCATAGAGATTTCTTTAAGAATCGGCTCTTTAGTTGTTCTTAGGGTCTCTGTTCGGGTTGTTTGTTATGATGCTTTGCGTATTCGTTAGGCTCAATCACGTGTAGGATGTTCCGGTTGTGTAGTGAGGGCTAGGCTGTTGTGGATTGGATTAGATTAATATCTTTAAAGCAAGTTTTATCTTATTATTATATATAAATGTCGTTTGACCCAAAGATCCGATCCGGTAATGATGCAATCGGCTCTTTATAGCCGATACCGGGGAGGAGTGATGAGCCGACCACGGCTCGGACTAACCTTTACAAGTGTCTGTGCTCACAGGAATTTCACGAATCACACCTTCCTGATCAGGTACAGGATCAGGTGGCACGCCTAGCAACCCCAAGCCAGGGTGTGCGCCAGATCGCTGGGCCGTTGACCGAGGGACCGGGGCCCGCCAGCCGTCCCGGAAGCCTCCCGGCTCCTCGTGTTGCCTGTCGCTGCTCGCCGGTGGGTTTCGATCGACAACACCCGGCCCCGACATGGCTGGAGGCTCGGCCTCCGGTGCGTTCCCACCGGCGGCGAGGTCGCCGGCGGTGAGGAGCCGGTCAAGCACGACCACTAGGGGGTGGGGAACACAAAGGGCCAAGAAGAACTCCACGGGTATAAAGAAATGCCCACCGACGGCGAGAATAGGCGGCGGCCGTGGCGGCGCGACGCCGTTCCCGGCGAACGGCCGGCGAACATAGAGACCTAAAGCGCGCACGAGCAACACTGGAGCACGGGGGAACTATTTCCATACTTGGCTTGGTCGGAGAGGCGGCGAGACGAGCTGCCGACGGTAGAGCCGAGCTCGGCGGCGCAAATGGAGGGGCGGCTCGGGGTGGAGCAATTCCGGCGGGAGGAGGGGTCGGGGCTGGTGTGGGTCACGACGTGGAGCAAGGGAAGGAGGTGGGAAGGCTCTGGGCCGGTGGAATCGGGGTGGGGCTGCGCGGGTAGTGAGAATTTCCGGCAGCAATAGGGTGGCGGCGCTTCGGGGTTGTAGATCACCGGGAGGAGGAGAGGGAGATTCCACAGAGGGAGGAACACGACTGGACCTTGAAGGGCACGCACGGCTCCTCTAGGAGATGGATGAGGGAGAGCACACAGCTGAGTACAGGATAGGGAGGCGGCGCCGGCGGTTCGGCCAGGGCGGCGCGGCAGTGCTGCAGGCGCCGTGGCGCGCGGGCAAAACGCCAGCAAGGGGGGGGTGAAGCGGTGGCCGAGCAGAGGGGCG